>NC_054824.1:105124684-105484684 GCF_018345385.1 Vulpes lagopus | reverse complement strand
ATCCCCAAGATTCAGCCTTTGACCTCAGATTGAAGCATCCTGTCCACTGTCCTTTCCCTACTGACCCCCATCCCTGATGACTAGAGCAGTGACTTCAGCCCCCAAACAACATGATATCCAGCCAGCCCCTGCCTTCCCTCTACTCCATCTCCCTGTCACGTGTTGTCAAATCCTGATGGTTATTTTAAAAGAGGAGAAAGAAGGAAGGATAAAGTCATGCCAGTGCCCAAGAAGCAATCTGCAGCCATGCTGATGTCATCGGGAGACCCATTTTCTTTCTTTGTAAGTACCCTGTCCAGAAAGTGCATTTGCAGTCAGAGAATTTAGCATTTCAGAGCTTTTATATGAAGTGACAGCTCAGCTAGTGACCTGTCTTTAAGGGATCAGTCCTGTGATTCAGTTTCCTCTCTTTGGTTCCTGTCTGCTTTCACATACTCTCTGAAGAAACCCAAATGTTTTCTCCTGTTTTTTAGTTTTCTAATCAGATGTTCACACTTGGCAGATTTTCCTTTTTCTGTTTCCTGCTGAAAGAAGGTAACAGTGTTTACCTGCCTGAATTAAAAGGGACTTCTGTAAGAGGGATGGGAGAGCATTCATGGAACCAGGGATCTGAACCCCCAATAAAGGCAGAGCTGCAAGTGTCAGGAGAGTGTAACAGAAGTTTCTAGGAAAAGGGCAGTTCGAGGAGAGCTTGGGTTACTGCCTTGATTGAAGCCCACCTCTCTGATTGAAATACGGCTTTTATGCATTGGCAGATTCTACATAGGGGTTACCAGCTGTTTGTCAGCTTACAGGCCATAGGCTTTCCTCCATCTGGATACTCAGGGGGAAGCAAGGGTAGGAGACAGCCATATGTCCCTCAGCTGTGGCTGCAGGAGGACAGCTCTGCAAGACCCATTCATTCATTCACCTGATAATCAGATATTGAGAGCCCGATGGGTAGACCTTGCCCCAGAGCTCTCCTTGAAGCTTACACTCAGGTAGCCTGCGTGTAAGCTCTCTTGACTCTCTTGACTCACCACCAGACATCTGGCTTGAAGAAGAGTGCAGGTCTATAATTGGCTTTGCTTTTGCAGACCTCTGCTCCATCTCTGTGTAAAATGGCAACACCACTGCCTACTATGGAACTGCCTCAATGTGACCCTGTGAATTCCAGGACTCCTTATATTTGTCCAGATGCAAGAATGCCTGATTCTGACACACAGCATTTTGAGAGTATTGAGATCATCAGCTACATTGCTTAGCCAGCCCAAGTTAAATTATGGTTGCTACTAGGAAGGAACAGGGGGGAGATTTTTGCACCAAATTTACCTGCCCCAGAGTGAGAAGAATAACCTAGAAATGCCTCACCAGGTTGAAAAGTGCTGTGAAGTGTGGTTGGAAATACAATTACTGCCTCTCAGGTAGGGCAGCTAATGTACGGGCATGGTTGGATGCTGCTTTTCATCACCTTGACTGCTGTTTCCCCAGAGCTGTATCCAGGTGGAACCATTCTGCTCCGTGCTCCCTTTTTCGTTTCAAAGTGTTCAATTTTAATGAAACAGATATGAGGTCAGGGAGCAGAAGTCACTTAAGAAGTAACTGCATATGCAAACCAGTGTGTAACTTGCTGCAATTGAAAATGCAGTAAAACCTTGATTAAGTGCACCCCAAGTAACCAGAACTCTCAATTAACTAGGATTTATTTCTCAGAATTCTGCTTTTAGGGGGGAAAAGCATATGATAACCGGTGGGGGGGGGGGGATCTCATCTGAAGAATTTTTTATTAGACATCCTCCAAAGTCTGCCTAGACTCCATCTGCCTTCTCCCTAATATCCCCTTTCCTCCTTTGCCTCCATTTAGAAGCCTGTGCAATGAAAATTCATTCAGAGGGATGACCCTAAAATGTATAAGGTCAGTTCAGCTCCCTCTTTCAGCAGATAAGGACCCTGAGACCCAGAAGGTGGAGTGCCCTAACCAGCTGGTGGTTGCCAGCAGTGAAGTCTCTTCAGTACTAGTCAAGTGCTGTAACTGTGACAGGCCACTACCCTCAGCATTAGCTGCCTAATCTTGGTGGCCACCAAAAGGTCTACACATGAAGTAAAAGCATGAGGGGAAAATGAGAGGGGCCCAGACATGTGATAGCATCATTATCAGGCAGCCACGACCGTATCGCCCATTGGGTCTGGAACGTCTGACTTCAGGATGGCAGTTGAACATCAGCTAAAACAGTGCAGTGGCCATTTAAGTTAACTGTACTTTGGATTTGTATTAGAATCAGCAAGAAGCCAATGAAATTTAAAAATCCTTGAAAAAAGAACTTTAAAAAACTGGGCACAGTGTGGCATTGCCTCCCACTGAACACTCCTGATTTCCCTGGGCAGTGTGTTGCTTCCTCTTCTGGGAACTCTCATGTTTATATTCAAAAGAATCCCTATCCCTGTTTTTCCTCCTAGCTGCTGTTGGACGAGCCTCAGGATAGGCAGTCACTTCTTGTAGCACCATTGGAAGGCACCAGGAGAACCGCCTTCTCCCTGCCTTGGCCCTAAATCTTCACTTTTCTGTGATCAGCCTTAAATTCTACTTGGTGTCAATCAGGGGCGACTTTTTGGATTTGAGGGGATCTGGGCCAGTCCTGGGCCCATTTGTCCTCAGATTCATTTCTTCCCTGCTCCGCTCTGCCTCCGAGGCCCTGACCTTCTAGCTCCATTGCCTGGGCTCCTTTGCCAGTGGGCTTCTGGCTGGGTTTGGCCTACGGGAAACTCTAGCTCAGGGCAGAAGAGCAGGAGGAAGGAAGAAACCAGGTATCCCTTCCTCTCCCCTAAACCCAGTGGCCTCTCCACCATGCCTTTGTCTTCTTTGTGGCTCCAGATCTTCCCAGATACCCCACCATAGTTCTGGCCCTGAAATCTGCTGCACTCTACTAACACTCTTTCCCCTCTGGATATTCTAGCAGCCTCCAGCCCTTGTTAATGATTGAGTTTCCTCACATTGAATTCTCTGTTGAATTACCTGGTCTTGACTGGTCCCTGACCAATACAAGCTCCCTATATTAAAACGCAACTCTCGTACACCTCAAACCTCAATATTCAGTGGAGACCAGCTGTATTTCATGGGCTTCTCCCAATTAGCAAAAAATTTGACCCCATCAGCTTTTATTACTTGATCAGAGTCTGTAATCAATCAACCCCAAAAAACAGTCAAAAACAAGGTTAGCATAAAGGCATATGCTAAAGGTATATGAATACCTTAAATGTCTTATTTTAACTTAGAATATTTGAATGTACATCTCTTCGCCAACCTTTTGGAGTCAGTCAAGGTTTTTATTTGGTTATGGGTCTAGTGGTTGGGGTTCTCCACTGTTCTTGCAAAAAAACATCCCCATAAATAAGACATCTTGTGACATTTCTAGAATAGGTGTATTAAAGTGAAGAACGCAAAGACACAAGCAAAGCCTACCTGAGTGCAAAATCCTTCTAGGTTTCTGGTTTGCTTTCCAATATTTTCTTATCTCATCCACACCTAACCCAACAGCATTTTTGCAATGACTCACCTCTAAGACTATCAATTTAGTTTGCATGAAAACTTGAACTTGCTTTCCTTTTGTAATTCTGTTTCATTGGTTTAAGTTAAATTGTGAAATAAGTATAACAAGCTCAACTGGCACAAACAGGTTTGGGCAGAGCTGCTCCCTGCAAGGCACAGTGCTTGGCTGAAGGGTGCCCAAGTGTCCAGGCTTACCAGAGGGGCCTGGTGAGCCTCTGGCATTCAGAGTGTGGAGGATACTCTGTAGGTTTGCAGTGGGGATGGGAAGCCCTGATTAACACGGCAAGTGCGGTAAGTTGAGGCAGCCTTCTGTACTTTCAGCCAGGGCTCAGTGTCTGGAGATGTGGACCCGCTATGGAGAAACGAGCGCTCAGGCTGATTGGTTAGATGGTCCTCTCATTATTGCAATAGCAGCGCATTAATGATTCCCAGAATGCCATCTGCTGCCAAGAATTGTGTGATTGGCATCCACACTCTGCTTGTTTGCCAACGTTTCTTCCTCCCAGGTCCTTATCTCTTCACGGCTTAACCCAGGATTGGAAGAGTTGAGAGGTAAAGGGAGACACTGGCTTCAGTACAAACACTCAGAGCATGGGACTCTGCCAAGTGGCTAAAGGGAGACCCCTGAGTGGCCCCTCTAAGGTATCACTGGGCACTGATCAACTGCCACCTTTCTCAAAGACGCACAGTAGAAGACGGGGTGGAGTCTCCCTGCACCAGGGTGGCCAAACAGAGACAGCACTGCATACAGAAAGATCATTAGGGTTCTAGAAGCTTGCGAGGTTAGAACTCTGGCCTGGCTATGACCTCTCCTCTCCTCACCCTGGGATCTAGAGCCAGCCACATCCCTCACGGGCTAAGGAGGTTCCTATACTTGCAAAGTGAAGGAGTCAGACCAGGTAGTCGTAAGATTTCCTTCAGGTTTCACGTCTAATGTGTCTGTGAGCTCTAATAAATGATTCCTGCCCTCAAAGTGCATACAGTCTAGAGACAGTACAGTACCCATGAGCTGCCTATAGTCACCGAGCATTTGAAATGTGACTACTCCAAATTAGGAAGTACCCCAAGTATAAAATACTGGATTTCGATGACAGCCACCTCCCTCCAAAAAATATTTAAAAATAAAAGTAACATGCATAATGATTGATATGTCTCGAAACAATCATATCTTGGACATATTGGGTTAAAATAGATTGTTAAAATGTATTTCTTTTTACCTTTTTTAGGCCACTGCTAGCCTATTTTAAATTGCATATATGGCTTATGATATATGTCTATGGGTAAGTGCAGCTACAGAGCTAAGCTGCATAAAGAGGTAAGGGACACCCAGAGCAGCACTTCCCACAGAAGCTCAGGAAAGACTGTGGTGGACTGGAGTCCCCCACCAAGGTATGGTGGCAAGGGGGGTAGGCCTCATTCAGGTAACGGAACAGGAAACATCCCTTGGCCAACCTTTCTGGAAGTAAAGGCTTTGGGAGAGGATGGGGGTGAGCGGCAAAGCCTCGAAAGACAGGCCTAGGCCATGCTGAGCATTCCTAGTGCCGGCCTGTCTCTGCTCCCCCGCCCCCCCATGGCTCTTCTTCCATCCTCCACTCCTTTTTCTTTCTTGGTGCCTCTCTCTGGGCATTCTCAGCCAGCTGGGCCCGTCAGGATGAGCAGGATCAGAGCGAGAACTTGGTCCTTCTTTCTGCCTGGCCCACCTGTAAGCCTGGTTCAGCATTGCTCATGGAACCTGGGATTGCTAGGGAAAGGGGAAACGACATCCAGAATTCTGTAGATATCATTTCAAGTGCCTTTGAACTCCTTAGGCAAGAACTCCCTTTGGTGGAGATTGGAACCCCAGGATTAGGAGCAGGTAACCAAGCACCAGGAGAAAGCTCCCCTGGTCGCCAGCCAGCCAGCGGGTGGAGCTCCATGGAGCACACGGGTCCTCTCCCCAGAACGGGCAGCCCCATTCATGGTTGGTGCTCAGAGTCAGGACACGGGACTGCCTTGTGCGTGCTGCTGCCTCGCTTTCCCCTCTTATGACCTGACAAAACCTGGGGGCTTATAGGAAAAAGCACAGGCTGTCTCAGGATGTGAGAGTTTCCCCATTACTCTCCATGCCTACGACCCACCCACGGTGAACCTTCCTAAGGGCCAGCTGTCGGCCCAGAGTAGGAAGGGCTCAGGCTGCCCGCCTCACTGCTCTGCTCACCGGCCACACTCCTACCGCCAGCACCCAGCTCTGAATCCTGGGGCTGCCCTTGACCCTCTTGGGGAGACCAGTGCCTACCTTCCAGAGGTAGGGATGGAGACTCTCAGCCCTGCTGCGCTGGATGCCTCTGGGGAGCTTTAAATCTATACCTGGATCTGGCTCCACCCTCAGAGTCTGATCAATTAGGCTGAGGACCCAAGTAGAAGGGTTGTTTTTTAAGCTTTGAAGGGTAGAAAACAAGTATTTAGGTTGAGGACAAAACTATCTCCTTGCTACTTACTCAGAGTGTGCCCTTGAACTAGCAGCATGGGCATCCCACAGAAGCTGATTCGAAATGCAGACTCAGGCTCCTCCCCAGGCCTTTTTTTTTTTTTTTTTTTTTTTAAGGTTTTATTTGAGAGAGAGAGAGAGCATAAGCAGGGGCAGTGGCAGGCAGAGAAACAGGGAGAAGCAGGTTCGATCCCAGGACCCCGGGATCATGACCTGGGCCAAAGGGACACCCTTAACTGACTGAACCACCCAGGCCCTTTGAATCACAATCCGCATTTGAGTGATCCTGCAGTGGTCAGTGTACACAGTGCAGCACCTCGAGGATGGAGCATGGCTCCCAGATACTTCAGAATCACCTGCAGAGTTGGGGAAATGACAAACCCAGGACCCCGCTTTCTGAACCTGACCCTTAAGGCTGGGTGAGGCACAGGAATCCTTACTGGAGCAGTGACCCAGATTGTCCTCATTAATTGAAATAATAGGTGTGGGGCATTGCATCTTTTCAGGGCCCTTGTCTTCCCTCTGGGACTAGTAGCCCATGTCCAGAAACAGTACATATGCACCACTGCCAGGTGACTTGTTATCCAGCCCATCACTCTTGCATCCAGATATCATCCGTGGCTCCCCATGGCCTCTCAGATTCGGCCAGATGCCTTAGGCTGGCATTGCAGAAGCTCCGTGACTTGACAACCACCCCCCAACCCACTGTCAGGTTTACACCTATAGTTTCTTTCTATCCACCCATCACACTGGCCAAAATGGAGCCACTTGATAGGCTGAGACACCTTTCGTTCACATTTTCATTCCTTTTGTTCATACAGGTTTGATTTTTTCTTGTTTTTGGTAGACCATCTGCCCAGCCCCTTCTCAGCTGAAAGCTGATCTGTCCCTAAATGTCATCCATCCTTCAAGGCAAGTCTCTGTGACAGCTCAACCCAGGGCAACGTGTCCTTCCTCCAAGCTCCTGCAGGGCTGACATACTTACGATGGTATCATTCCCTTGGTGGATCCCAAGGCCACCGGAACCTATGGAGGGCTTGCTTATCTGGGGGCACATGTTCCTCCTCTCTGGTTCCACTTGGGAGACTGAATGAAAGCCCAGACCAAACCTTTATGCCTTTACTGTGACCACTGGCCCCTTCCCAAATCCGTGTAGTCCTGGAGCCTGTTGCTGGCCTGGATTGCATTTCACCAAAGGTGGATGTTCAGAGTAAAACTTTGATAAGGAGGGTGTTAGTGCTGCTGCCGATCCTCTGTATGCACCTGTCTATGTAAATCTGCTGCTTTGGGTCTTTTTGAAAAGTAAATGGTAACTTTAAAGAAGAGGAAGGAAAGAATGAAGTAGAATAAGGCAAAAAGGCAAAAGCATTTCACTGGGAAATAAGAAAAAATGGGGAAAATACCTTCTCTGGGATCTAATTGGTCAGTGGTTCCAAGTCTTGTATTAGCAAGCACTGGACAGCAGCAGCTCCTGAGCGGCTCCCAGGAGGGAGCCCAGCTCTCAGAGGGGACTCAGCTCTAACCACTTTGAATCAAATCTGGTGGTGGGAGAGTAACAAAAATAAGAACATAGCCTATTTTTTAAACAAATACATCCTTCTGGAGAGGGGTCCTTAAATCCCTCAATACTTAACCAGCAAGAATCATTTTGAGGAGGAGGGCAGTGGGAGAGGGAGAGAGAATCTGAAGCAGGCCCCATGCCCAGCACAGATGCCAATACAGGACTTGATCTCAAGACCCTGAGATCATGACCTGAGCTGAAATCAGGGGTTGGATGCCCAACCAACTGAGCCACCTAGACCGCCCCAAGATATTTTAAGGTTACACTACATTCAACTTGCCTTCTGGTAGGAAACCCAGTGTCCTCCACTGGTACTTTCGCACATCTTGCCTTTGTTCATAGAACTCGGATGTCCACTTTTTGGGGGGCCCTCTCAGTGCCTCATCCAGGCCTAAGGAGGATAGTGGGTTCTTGATAGCCAATAACCAGGCCTGAGAAGCCAGCACCAGAAGACTCAGGGGTGGCTCCAAGCACCTCCCAGGCAAGTCACTCAGTATTTCTGACCCTTAGTGTTTGCATCGGGAAAGTAGGGATAATTGAAGCTACTTTTCAGAATAGCTGGAAGGGAGTTACTGAGAAAATATATGTCAACCCTTTAGCACAGTGCCTGACATAGTACTTAACAAATGGGACCTGTCATTATTATTATTGTTATTTGCATAATGAGGATAATAATACCCCCTCCAACACAGAATTGGATTAAATTACATGGGAAGTATTAGAGTGTGTGCCAAGTTTGCACCCTGTTGCACGTCATATATTCATTCATTTAACAAATAGCGCTAAGCGTGCTCGGGCTGCTGTAGGAAGATCAAGGATGCACCGATGGGCCCTCAGAATCCAATAAGGCAGGGATCCCTGGGTGGCGCAGTGGTTTAGCGCCTGCCTTTGGCCCAGGGCACGATCCTGGAAACCCGGGATCGAGTCCCACGTCGGGCTCCCGGTGCATGGAGCCTGCTTCTCCCTCTGCCTGCGTCTCTGCCTCTCTCTCTCTCTCTCACTGTGTGCCTATCATAAATAAATTAAAAAAAAAAAAAAAAAGAAGAATCCAATAAGGCAGGTAAAAGGGTGTTTGTGGGTATCTTCACAGCGGCAAATAGGGAAGGAGGTCTTCAGGCTGCACAGCAGAGCACTCTTCACCGATCCACATGGACCCTGAGAGCCCGGACTCTGGAGGGTGACAGGGCATCCCAAGCAACGGGAGAGCTAATGTGAGCAGCAGGACCATGCACGGGTGTCAGGGAATAGGAAGTGGTACAGACTAATGAAACACTGGGTGTGGCCCCCTGGGACTGCAAATAGGAACGCCTGCTCGGAAGACTGGTTTCAACTGCATCACCCAGCTTGATGACCTTGAGTATGTTTCTTAAGCTCTCTGGGGCTCCATATCCTGTCTATACAATGAGGAGGTAATAGTATCTACCTCACGAGGTTGTTCAGAGCACAGCCTAAGAGATCCATGAGCACTTGCCATGGCTATTAGGTGGGGACAGCAGTGAGACAAAGGAAAACCCAGGAAGCAGGCGAGGGCAAAATGAATGCCAGGTTAAGGAATGTCCTTCACGCCATGGGTGAAGTACTAAGTACCAAGTATCCATAGTTGGTACAAAGTACCAATCACCCATTGAAGGTGACTGAGCTAGAGAATGACACGATCCAAGTTGTTTGCCAAGAAGGTGACTTGGCCAGCAATGTTCAGGGACTAGTACAGGGAAAGAAGAAAGGCAGCCCTGCTGCCCATCCTTCCCCTAGGACAACTGGGAGTGAGTTGCCTGGAACAAGCACTCACCTATCAGTGGCCTGGCCTCTGATGACCTCTGGCCTCTGATGACCTCCCATCAGGAGGGATCTCCATGAAGGAGGCATTCTGGAGAAGGAGCTGGAGCCCCTCAGAGGCCTCCCACCAGGCCAGAGTCACTGAACCTGCCATGGACACAGCTGGGGCCCCTGGCCAGAGAAGGGAGGAGTCTGCAAAGACCCCAGACATCCAGAAGAGGTCCCAGACTCCGTCCATGGCCAACATTCCTTACAGTGAGTCCAAAGCCCAATTCAGCGAGGTGAAGACTCAGTTTCCCCTGAAAACATTTACCAGTGGATCCTAAGACTAGCTAATGCTCACTGAGCATGTTCTAGAAGCCAGGCACTATACTCACATTATCGACTCTTTTGTTTTCTTGTTTTATTTTTAAACAGGAATTAGCTTAGGAGGTAGCAAGAGAGGTATCAGTCTCTTTTTATTAATGTGATTTTTTTTTTTTTACTTTCCAAATGTTATTCATTAACACATATACATTTTTTTTAAAAGATTTTGTTTATTTTAGAGAGAGCATGATTAGGAGGAGGGGCAGAGGGAGAGAGAGAGACAGAGAGTGTGAGAGAGAGAATCTGAAGTAGACTCCATGCTGAGCATGGAGCCCAATGCAGGGCTTGATCCCAGGACCCGGAGATAATGACCTGAGCCAAAATCAAGAGTCAGACACTTAACAGACTGAGCCACCCGGACACCCCAAATGTGTTTAAATTTTAAAATTAAATATATATGTACTGATAAAAAATAAAATTCTGTATTTAACAAGGTAGCATCATTTAGTGAAGGGAGCATGGAGTTTAGAACCTGACCTGCAGTCATATCCTAAGTCTTGCACAAAGTAGCTGGAAAAAGGATGACGTGATGCCATCCCTGTCCTGTTGGGATGACGGCGCATAGCAAGTAGCTTTCCTGCCCTGCCCTCCAGTATGAGCTTACACTCTTGCCTGTTCTCTTCCTTCCCTGTTGGGGGACCTACCCCCTGAGACATTTAGGTCTGGCTACACTGTTTTAGTGAGCGCCAAGTGTCACTTCTTCCTAATGACACTGTTTTATTATCTGGCAACCTGTGACAAACCCTATGCCCCCCTCCACGAACCCCTTAACCTTTCTGAAAGATATGTGGTCTGCAGATCCCATGTATTGCATCCAGACCAAAGCTGCCCTCGGCACTTACAGCCGGGTACAGCCTCTGCCTCTGCTGTCCTCTGTCAGAAACTTTAGAGTCTACCCTAGCCTTTGCTGCTTTGCCAGCCTTGTCATAATAAACGGGGACATGCAGGCCAGAGCCCCGATATACGACATCTCATCAGCTTGTCCGTGATCCTCTCTGGAATCAAGCAGGGTACATGGACCCCTGTTGAAGCATGAGACAATTGCGTCTCTTTGCAGCAATTCTAGAAACTACTAACGATAAGTTCACCAAGCTTACCAACTCTTTCAATCCTCACAACAACCCTAGGAGGGAGGCACTGTTAACCTCCCCACTTGACAGATGAGAACACTAAAGTGCAGGGAGGTTAGATCCCTTACTCAGTCACAGCTAATACATAGTAGAACGGGAATGCAAACTGGGGTCGAGAGGCTGCGTTCTTACACCCTCTACTCCTTACCGGTTCACATTTGTTTAGGCCGTACAAAACCCCATCCATGGTGAACCTGTGACAGACTGCTCTGGTGAGGAAAATTCTATGGGGGGAGGTAGTGACAAGTCCCCATAGGCTTGCATCTCATGTCGGGTGGGGAAATGGGTCTCTTCTTTCCCTCCCCATCCTCCTCCTCTCTCCAGCACATTCCCATTCCTTCTACAAAGCCTGCTCTTGGGAAAAGAGCCCAAGGCCTATGGGCCTTGGAAGCAAGGACTGTGTCTTCTCACCTTTCCATCCTCCATAATGCCCAGAAGAGGCCCAGACACAAGCTAGACTCTCGAATTCAATGGAGCTGATTTGAATGAACTCATTCATTCTAAGAGGTAAATGACTGATAAGATTTTAATGACACCACTCCCAGGGATGGGCATTTTAATACGGGCTAAAGTCCAAGTTTGGCTTGCTCCAAAGGAGGGAAGCTTTTGATTGTAGGATTATGGGCATTGGTCAGCCAAGGAGGCCTGGGGGTAAGTAGGAGAAGGGTCAGGGTGAGCAAGGCTCTTCCTGGCTCTTGATACCCTACCCCATGCAAGCAGCCTGTGCCTGTTACTGCCTGTGCCCTGCAGGTGCTAAAAACTAGGTCCTTTAGAACCCAGGAAGCAATGGGAGGCCTCAGCCCTGGCCCAGAGAGCCCGAGAAGCCTGTCTTGGTCGTGCGGGGTCTGAATCTGTATAAGCACAAGCCGAGGCCTGGGGCTGGGCCGGAGTAGCTGAACCTTCCCTGGCTCGCAGCGCGCAGGGGTCTCCAGGTGTGGCCCAAACACCCCCACTGGAGTCAGCCCTGCGGGACCGAGGAACAGCAAGGGAAGGCTGGCCAGGACCCCAGGGGTCACCTGCCACCACTCCTAAGAGCTTACCCCAAAGCCAAAGATGGAATAGGTCCTAATATGGCAGTTGAGTCCCCTGCCTCCTGATGGCTGGGCCTCTGCGGGGCTCAGGTCTCCCCAGGCTCCCGGCACCACTCTCCTTAGCCGCCAAGGGGCTGGGGGCACATGCCACCCTCTGCAGTGGGACATCCACCCACCCAGGGGTCATGGGCACAGTAAGCCTCATGCCCACAGAAGCTTCTAAGGATTCTCAGGGGTAGTGGCTTTCTGCAGGCACTTGGCAGCAAGGAGGTTAAAGCTGTCCCTGTGACACGCCCCAGACAGACTCTCGCTGTATTTCAGGGTCTGTTTCTGCCAACATCATGCAGCGTTCCCCTGTGGGGATTTAGGGCACGTTCGGCTCCTCATCCCAGGCCAGGAACAAGGGACAAAGTAGCAGGAAAAGTAAGTTCCGGAAAGCAGTTTCGAAAATAAGGCACCTTATGACCTCATAATCAGAAGGAACAACCAGATTTCCTTACACAGACACCATTTACCATCAGGAGAACTTCTCAACTTTTTTTCTTTTTTCTGGGCTCCGAGACATATTTTGCTGCCTTGGGTGGTAAAACCCTGTGACAACCAATTCTAGGACAGAGATTTCCAGGTCCCGGGTCAAAGGCTACATTTTGTACAGCAGCCTTCCCTTCCCTCTCTCTGGTTCCCCGCGTGCCCTCGGGCGGAGAGGGAACCTGGTTAGTTCCTCTGACTGCCTGTCTGAGGAGGGCGTGGTGGCTGGAGCACCGGAGGAGTGGGGAAGAAGTAGGAGGAGACAGGAAGATTGAGAGGAAAGAAAACTGATCTGAGGCTGAGGTGCTCACAGATTTTCAATTTGGAGTCAGTAACAGACCCTCAGGATATTGGTTCTGGAGAGGCGCTTGGAAATCAATCACACAGAGCCAGGTTTTTCAAACTGTAGGTGGCACCCCACCTACAGGTGACGTGATCCACAATGTGCTCACATCCAGGCACTGTTGTGGGAGACGTTCACCTGTAGCCTCACCTGCGCTGGATGGATCAGACCCTACGTCTGGCCCCAGGCACTCCCACACTGTTCCCCCATGTGAGATTTGGTGAGTCGGAGTCTTCTCCACACAAGGGGTACAAGGGCATGGCACATAATTATGTGAAAAGTTTGCTTTGGGGGACTGTTTTAATTCCAACTCATTTGGAATGTCCCAGGGCCCCAAACCATTGTGAGGCTCCGAAGGGTGGGTACTGGCTTTCTTCCCCTGGCATCCCCAGGTGTATAGACCAGCACCGTCTTATAGAAACATCACACATTTACAAATTTCATAATGGTCACATTGAAAAAAGAAAAAGAAATAGGGGTTATTAGTCTTAGTGATCTATTTTATTGAACCCAGTATATCCAAAATATAATTATTTCAACATGTAATTCATATAAAAATCACTAATGGTCCATTTCACTTTTATCAATACCAAGTCTTCAAAATCGGCATTTATCTTGTACCCACAGCACATCTTCATCTGTACAATTCCATGTGTCCGTAGCCATGTATGCATGGCTGGCAGCTTCCAGGTCAGACAGCTCAGAGACAGAGTTGCACAGAGGAGGAGCCCAGAACATTTTGCTGAGCTGAACCTGACGCCGGACACCTGCTAACCTGCAGGCAGGATGCTGAGATTGAGAATAGGAACTGAGGGAAGAAAATGGGAGAAAGCCCCGATGGGGAGTTGGAAAGAAGTCCCTTAGAAAGAGCAACATCCCAGCCCGTAGACCGGCCGCAGAACTGCCTCCCTTACACAGCTACATCACATGTGTTTGCTGGCCATGGCCTGGTGACTGCCAGAGGCATCGAGAATCAGAAAACCAGAGTCAGAAGTGCAGACTCGATGTCCCAGCGCTGTGTGCTTGTGGGACCGGTCTGGGGACTGAGAACCATGCTGAGTGTTCCCAGAAGTGAGGCTGGGCATGCACCGGGGACAACCAGCTGGCCCCTGAGATCTCCTTTTCATGGCATGTGGGGTTTCTACTGCCCCTCTAGAGTATTTGCATCAAAAAGAACCATAATGTTAGCTTTTGTTGTTTGTGCACTTCAAGGAATTTCCTCTAAGTGAGAGGAGGAGCTGTGGGGTGTATCTGCAGAGGGCCAGTGCCTGGGGCAAACTAGAATCCCGCTGGCCACACTGGTGCTCTGTGTGCTCAAGAACAGAAGGACCACCTGCTTGGGGGAAGGGCAGTAGCCTGGAGCCCCATTAGCCTGGCAGCTGTGTCACTAAGATAAACAGATGAACCCTGAATCGTTGGGGGCACATGCCCCCTTCCCAGCCCTGATTCTGGAAGGTGTAGGAATGTGAGAGGAGGTCCAGGGTGTCACGGGATCTGTCATAGGAGGGCAAGCCATCAGCACAGGAGTGGTGAAAGGCTGATTGTTGTCTATCTGTAGAGACAGGAAGGAGAGCGAGCCACCGTGGGCCAGGGGGAAGGGAGGCGCCTGGGACGGGACCGGACGCTGGACGGGGCAGGGGGCTTGTGGCTTCAAGTCTTCCAGGGCAGCTGGCTGTCCAGGACCTCTGGGCTTCGGGCCTCTCGGCTCCCCAAGGGGCCACTTCCTCTTAGGCGGCTCCAAGCCTCCCTTCAGCCCCGTCCAGCAGGCTGGGCCACTTCTTTCTGCAGCCCCCTTATTCCCAGTAAGCATGTTTATCCTCAGAGCCTGTTTATTTGAGCTCGGGGCTGCCTTGACCATCCCCGCCGTGTGCTCCCCAGGGACAGCAGGGCATCCCCTGTGTCCAGCTCCCCCGGAGGCTGCAGCAATGCCGCTGGGACGTTGCACAGAGGATGAGTGCGCTAAAGAAGGCATGGATCCAAGTGGGAAAAGACATGGGAGGGAGCCAGGAGCTTGTCCGGGCTCCCTGACGGGGAGAGGTTAGCAGCCGGTCTCCGAAGAGCATGAGCTTCGTGGCTGCCCATGTGAGCATGTGCCCCCGGACACCAAGCGTGAGCTGTGGCCTTGTGGGTGTGGAGGTTGGCTGTCTGCAGTTGTGACAGGGACTGGCCAAGGCCACACGGCCACCTGTGGGTCAGGACAGCTCAGTGCGTGTTCCCTGGCGCCGTGTCAGCCACAGCCTATCGTTACACCTCCGGCGTCAGGTGCACACATGCCGGGGTGTGGGGATCACTGGCAAGGGCACTTCGGAGCTTAAAGGGATGGCACAGAGATGGTTCCTTCCCTTACAGGTTCAGGGTCAGAGGCGCACAGAGGTGAACTGACTTGCCGAGGCCAGGCCGGGACAGCATGGGGAATGGAGGAAGGATGGTGAACTTGGGACCTCTCCTTGCTCCTTCCCTCTGGATGCTTTAGCTAGAGAACTATCTGCGGCTCTTCCTCCTCTGCCCTCCCAAGTGTCCCTACATGAAGCCCGTGGGCTTTCACTGGGGTCCACGGAGAACCATAAGAGGTCCGAGATGGAAGGGCAAAAGTAAGTACCCAGAGCACTGTCGTTCACAGGTGTCACTGACGACTTTGTGCAGCCAGGGCACCTGAATGTTGAGGTTGGCAGTAGGCTGGCTCAGAAGCCTTTGTCCTCCACATGGGGCTGATCTGATCCAGGCTCTCACCTCGCAGCTGTAGACACACTGAGATATCACTTCAGTTCAAGCGGGGTCCACAGGAGCCGTTAGGTTGTCCGCGGTGCTGGTGAGTGTGTGGTGACACCTCTTCCCTGTGTCCAGAGGAGCAGCAGCGTCGTTAGGATGGGCTTATCGTACGGCTGACCTAAATTTCCATGGCCCTGCTCATGAAGGAGGTAGAAGAGCAAGGAAGGAGCTTGCTAAGCCCTGTAGTCCTTGGGCGCTTGCTCCCCGGCCAGCAGACTAAGCTTTCTTACCAGTGGGGGTGACTTGGCTTGGTCTCTGCTACCACAGACCCTTTCCCCAGACCCCCCTACAAGCCTCCCAGGCAGGAAGTCCTGAGACCACCTCATGCCCTACAAAATGGGATCCCTTGGCACCGTGACAGCCCAAGACAGCTAGCTATCAAGTGGGCTTGAGCCCACCCCTTCTGCCCAGTGAGGGCACTCTGCTGTGAGTATGGGTCCCAGGAGGCTCTGGCTGAGGGGTGAGTGGATCACCTTCTCCGTGAGCCACAGTGGCTCACCAAGGCACAGCCAACATCAGCCCCTACTGAGGGAGGTGACCGAGAGAAGCTGAGGTAGCCAGGAAGGAACAGATTAGGGAATGGTGTGACAAGCACCCCTGATCCTGCTCCGGTTGAACTTGTCTCCTCCAAGGCAGGTGGATGCTGGGTTCATTTTATTCTGACCTCAAGATGCTTTGACCCTTCGAGATGGGATAAGGAGCACTTCCCTTTTCAGAGTGGGTAATACTTTTAAAAGCTAGGGGAAAATGTTTTCTTTCATTCATCCACTCCATAAATATCCAGTGCAAGCGGCAGTGTGCTAGACACCACGGAACCTGGAGTGCGGGCGACAGACGAGTCATGACTGACATGTGGTTGAGCCATGAAAACATTACACTAGGTGAGAGAAGCCAGACACGACAGGCCACGTGTTGTGTCTCCATTACATGAAATACTCAGAAAGCAGACTGGTGGTTTCCAGGGCTTGAGGAAGAGGGAGTGGGGAGTAACTGATAAATGGGTACAGGGCTATCTTTTCGGGTGAGTGTTTCAGAACAAGATACAGGTGGTAATTGCACAATATTGTGAGTTGTTCACTTTAAAATGTTGATTTTTACGTGATGTGAATTTCATCACAATTTTTTTAAACCCTCTGTAATTCCTGATAGCCATTACGTGAGTATAGCCTGTGGGTCCCATGCCATAACTTGCTGGGTATAAATGAGGGCCACAATGGAAGTAATAATATTTCTCTGGTTCTTTCTGCCACTCCAGCAGGAGAACACTGGCTTTCCTGCCACTGAGCTTTCACCTGGTCTGGGGCTGCCCTCCCACCCTTGGTGCGGCCTAGGGTGGCCCACAACTGCCCCCTGGGTACCTGCAAACTTGCTCTCCCTGTGCTAGGGCTGCTGCTCCCTGTGGAGTATAGGCATGGGTGTCAGCACCAGAGTCAGGGGTGCCCCGCCACACTGTGTCCTCTCCACGGAGGGGAGACCACCAACTGACCCATCTGTGTGTTGACCTGTAGCATGGGCCCAAGGGGGGCTGTGTTCCCATGTCAGAGTTGTTAGAGACACAGCTTCTTCAGATCTTGTTATGTCACTGCTCCCTTAATGGCTCCTTCCCCAGTGCAGAACCTGGTACGTTATAAGTACTCAGTAATTACTTCTTACATAAGTGAATGGACAAATGAAGGAAGGGATATTGGAATCCTGGGAGATGGGCCAGAGGGCCATTGTAGAGACAAAAGCCAGCTGTACCCAAATCTCCTCTCACCTCTGTGAGGGAACCACCTGAAAATCATTCAGGCCTTCAACTCTCTGTGCCGTAGAAGACTCATGTTTGGTAGGCAGCTTGCTCCTTCTAACAACAGATGTTTGGCCCCCTGGTGGCCAGCCCCCCCCACCCCCCGGTACACCCAGGCAACTCTAATTCTGGGTGCACACAGCTTATGCTCAGGCTGAAATCCAGCCATGTGAGCTAGGGAAGGCTAAGGGATGGAAACAGCCTTGTGAGGAGTCCTCCCCACCATCTTCTGCTGGCAACCAGGGAGGCAGCCGTGCAGCAGGCAGGGCCCAAGTCCTGGGCATGGAAAGCGCTGGCGCAGAGTCTGGGCACTTACCAAGTGCTCATTAAGTGTTGTTTCTGCCACAGTTAGCTGTTGCGCCCTCAGACATTCATCTCCTGCCACTTTCACACATGCATCTGATGCTAAAGCAGCTAAACAGCCTTCCAGTGTCCTTTATGCATGCCCTGACTGTAGATTCTCTGCTTATTCCTCCATTTATACATCCATCCACCCATGATCCATCCATCATCCATCCATCCACCCATCGTCCATCCATCCAGCCATCCATCCAGCCATCATCCATCCATCTATCCCTCCACCCACCCATCATCCATCCATCATCCATCCATCATCCATCCGTCATCCATCCATCCATCCATCCACCCATCATCCAGCCAGCCAGCCAGCCATCCATTCTTCCGTTTTAAGCAGCTTCCGTTTTAAGGGCCATGCAGGCCCTGTACTAGGCTCAGTCTAGCTGAGTAGAGTGGCTGTGCTCCACACATCCTTCCTCATTCCCTGGTCCTGCGCATGAACTGCACGAGGAGAGGTAGGAGGTTTGGGGAGTATTAGGAGGGTGCCATATCAGTGTCACTGGTGGTACATTTTCAAAGGCCACCCACTTCCTCCTCCTGAATGTCACCCCCACTTACACAAGGAAATTGGCAACAGATTTCCTGTATTGAAATGTTCATGGGCACAAGACCAAGAGGCCTTTGGGGACATTCCAAAGTACCTTTAGAACTTTTTTGACTTTTGACTTTTGATTTGTTCACACCACATTCAGCTGAGGGAGAACTAGCATCCAGCATTCTATGAGGGCATAGGCCTGATGGTTATCTGGCTAATTCAGCCACACTGAATAGTTCATGTCCAAAGCATTTACTTTCAAGTAAGCCTGAAGTCTGAGCATCTGCTTTGTCTCAGTTGACTGACTATTATCTGTTTCCCCTTTAACTCTCTTGGGAACACAGGCTTCAGCAATTGGCTCCCTGGTGACTAGGACACAGATCTTAGGGAGTCCCAGGGGCACAGGGACCTACATCTGCTCATGGTTGCTTTCTAAGAGTATCCAGATATCCAGAAACCCTCCTTATTTAGAGGAGATGGATGCTGGAAACCCAGAGGATGGAGAATTGTCCCAATATTTGTTCTAGAACAAAATTTTTCAAGATAGCTGCTAGCATATGTTCATCGACTGTATTGTTCTTTCCAATGCTCTACCAACAAGTCCAAGTTAAATCAAGGGGGAAGCATCAACTAACAACTAAGTACTAATTTTAACACCCAAGGTGTGTGTGCACAACATCCTCTAACCACTCCTTTCTAGCAGAGGCAGTGGGGACAGTGTGGAGATCTGTGAATATTGTTAAGTGGGGGAGAGGGAAGCATATTACAAGGCAGTTTATAGTATATAATCCCATTTTTAAAATACTTGTCTTCATGGGACACCTGGGTGGCTCAGCGGTTGAGCATCTGCCTTTGGCTCAGGTTGTGATTCCAGAGTTCCGGGATCGAGTCCCACATCGGGCTCCCTGTGGGGAGCCTGCTTCTCCCTCTGCTTATGTCTCTGCCTCTCTGTGTGTCTCTCATAAATGGTAAATATATCTTTAAAAAATACTTGTCTTCATAAAAATATAGATATTGTAAATTGTGCATGAGGCTGTCCCTGAATAGCCAGGATAGACAGGGATTTTTATTTTCTTCCTTTTGCTTTTCTGTATTTTCTGATTTCTTGAAGCTTCCTCTTTGGTTTAATTAGATTACTGGAAAAGGCCAGCATAGTCAGGCCTCCAGGGGGTGGGAGCATGCAGCGACTGTGTGAGCCTGGGCTCTCGTGGCTTCTCAGTGGAACAGGGCATTGTGGGGGCCCCCCAGGTCTGGCCTGCAAGTCCAGAGGGTTCACTGCAGAATCCCATTAGTAGTGGCTGTCCTGAAGCCTCAGTGGGTCCGTGAGAATGCAAGTCCATCAGTAACCTCAACTGGGCCCCGCTGAGCCTGGACCCCCTGCCTGTGCTTCTGCCCATGAGGTTCCTGCATCTGCTGTGCTTGGAACCTCAGTCCCTTGCAGCAAGCTGTATTTGCCTGAGCATCAACCTCGGCCTAACTCTCAGGAGCAAGGTGCTTGGAAAGCAGGGAGTCTTTGGTGTTAGTGTCTTGGATCTAGAAATACTGTTGGTGGCCCTTCCTCCAAGGGAAGCTCTGTCCCCATCTGCCCTCCTCTGGGCACTGGGGTACTTTCTGGTGTTCTTTCCCAGGCCCTCATCATGTTGACCTTCGTGGTTATTCATGAAGAGCCTGTTGCATGATGAGATTGTGAGTTCCTCACAGGATTGTTGTGAAAAGGAAATCAAGCCGGGATATAGGAGTCAAGCCCGTCACAAAGTACTTGTGACATGGAAGCAACTCGTTAGGTGGGGTCCTGACACCATCACCACCCACCTTGCTTTTCAAGCAGCGCCTAACCCAGGTCTGTCACACAGAGGAAGCTCAGTGGGCACTTGGTGAGGTGGCTTGAACCTGCCTTGGGGAGGAAGATCAGGATGGGTGAGGGGGACAGCGAGGAAGCAAACATCCCCTCAGCACAGAGGTCTGGTGCTGGCACTGCCTTAGGTACACATGCATGGATTGTGTGCTCAGTCTGCAGGGGCCGCTCCCCAGAGGCTGGAGCATCTTCAGCCCAAGTTCCTGGTTTCTGCACTTGCTGGAGGACTTAGCCAGCAGAGCCAGTGGGCCCTTTCTAGCACTTCTGTTTAGAACACTGTCCCCATTCAGAGGCAGGAAGGAGGAAACCACCTCTGGGAAGAAGCAGAAGGGATTTATCAGCTTTTCCCGCAGGAGCATCTGAAGCAGGCCCCAGGGTTCTCACTTGTCCCAGGAGCTCCAGGGTAAGCCCTCAGATCCCATCCTGGGCATAGGCAGATGGGAGATGGACCAAATCAGGCCAGCACTACTCTATTACCACTGATCTCAGCCAAGTCCATGGCAGGGGAAGAAGGGCCACGCCTGGGTTTCCTGGAGCCCCAGACTCCAGACGAGTCTCTGGAGGTTTACACACAGGCCTCCTCTCTGGGCTGGCGGTGGCTCTTCCATCCAACTTGTGTCTAGGTGGGTGCTGAGCTAGAAGCCCTTCCACATTGCCACCCCTCCCCCTGCCACTGCCAAACAGGTGCAGCTAAAACCAGAGGGCCCCTCTTGTGCCCTCTGTGTCTTCTGTAGAACAAGGTGGGCATTGGGGTGGGCAGACAGTGATAGGTAGGACCCAAGTCTGCCGAGCAGTCTGCCGAGCAGTGCCGTCTGGGGCAGCGCGTGTGTTGATAAAGCTCCAACATGTCTTTCTGAGTACCGATCCCTGCGGTATGTGGGGTAGGAAAAGCAGTACTTGAGAGGATACCAAGGAAGCTGTAAACATCTCTTCTCTCCTTTCATACCTTATGCCGCCTCTGTCTTTGTGCACTTTGATAGATGACCTATTTTTGATACTGGCAAAGATGGGAGTTTAATTAACTAGAGGAGTCAAAGGGTCAAGGCAAACTTTGAGAGGTAAAAAAAAAAAAAAAAAAAAAGTGCCAGAATATTAATAACTGTGTGACCCAGGCCCAGAACGTCAGTGAATGGGAAAGACCTCAGACCTGGGTTTGCATCCCTCCCATGAGCCAAGTGTCCCTGATCATGCCGTTTCCTTCCCTTGTTCCCGGGCTGCAGAGCCATGAGAACATCCTGCAGAAAATGTGCCCATTCTGTTTTCTGTACATCTTTGAGAACAGGCCTGTAGGCTCTCCTTTCTATTGCTGGCAGGTTTGTGAGGGCTGGGAAAACCGGGGCGCTCTGTCCCAGGCTGACTTCTATCTTTGACTCAAGGATATTGTGAAAACCCTCCTCCCTCTGCAAGGAGCCACTAAGCCAGCCTCCAGGGGTGCTGGAGTGTTCTGAGCTTTGAGGCCCAGCCATACGCATGCATTCCAATGACAAACACCTGCTGAGCCCCGCTTTGAGTATCAGGCCCACTGTGGGCCCGGCTAGGGGGCCACCAAGGCAGGGGAGCTCTGAACTCCTGGAGAGAACGTGAACCCCCCACAGCAGGTGGAGCCTGGGGCCTGAGAGGCAGGAACAGGGCCATCCCCCAGGAGCTTGTACGTCCAGTGGGGGTCACAAGAGAGGACCGCTGAGGAGACGGGTAGAAGAACCCCATCTGGGCCCCGGCCCCTGAGCAGAGCAGGAGCCCAAGGCCGGGCCTGAGCCACCTGCACCAGCCAAGGGCAGGATGGCCTGCAGAGAAAGCGGGTGGGGAAGCAGGGGCCGAGACCAGCTGGCCAGCCGCAGCCGGCCTCAGGGATAGAGACCTGCGGGGTGTTGTTGCGTGGGGCAGGGCGGAGGGAGAGGCCCCCCGCAGGGAGGGGAGGCCTTCCCTCTGCTCCCAGGGAGGGCCTGCTTGAATTCCCTGGCGGCGAGAGCAGCCTGCTGGGAGCCTGCCTGGACCTGCCTGCAGCCCTGTGCCCTGCCCAGCCCCAGGGACCTGTGTCCCATTGTTCCCCGCACCCTGGGCCCAGCCCAGGAGTAGACGGCCGCGCCCCCTGCCCGCGGGCCGCCTCCCACCCGGTGACTCAGGCTGCTGGCTGGGTGGCAGCGGCCCGGCCCGCCCCGCTCAGCGGCCTCGTGTGCTGCCCACTTGTCGGCCGAACCAGTGGTCTTTTCTGTCTCCGCGACCTCAATTGGGGTGGGGTTTTTCTTGGATTAAAAAAAAAAAGTGGTACCTTGTTACCCCTGTGGGGTGCGGATTATTATAGTGTCTGCTCGCGTGGAGAGACAAGAAAGAACGTGACCTCGGACCAGTCCGGTTTAATTGCGACTTTCGCCGCCCGAGGTCTCCTGGCCACTCTGGCTAGTTCTGAGCCAAGCCAGTTTCCATGGCCAGGCTGGGCCCGGTTTCCATAGCATTTCCTGTCAGGAAGTTCCCCCGCCCAGTGTGTGCTGTTAAATAGGATCCTTTTCATTCCTTTTCCTCTTAAAAACTTCCCTTTCGGGTCATCCTGAAGGGAGAGTGGGGATGTGGCCCTGCAGGGGAAGGTGGTAGTTCTGGAAGGGAGGGTTGGGGCTGGGGCGGGGGTCTGACCCCATCTGCCCGGGGGCTCCGCCTCGGCCCCCCTCCCCCACAGAGGTGGCTCTCCGTGTCCAGGGGGACTTGAGAGGCAGTGGGAAGAGTACCCTCTCCTAAAAATACCTCTTCCTTCTCAGGTCCTAAAAATACATTCACCGCAGGCTTCCCACGGAGACGGAAATTCTACCTTTCAGCCTTCACTTGTGTGCTGGTTGCCTCCAGCCTGGGGACCCACGGGGGGCGGGGGGGACACATGGGGGGCCTGGGGAGGCACAGGGACGAGGGTCCCTGGGGAGGCCCGGGAGGTGGGCCTGGGAAGGCACAGGGATAGGGAAGGGAGGTGGCCTGGGAGGCACCTGGGGGAGGGTGGTCTGGGGAGGCACCAGGGGGCTGGTCCTGGCTCCCCCTGCCTGCAGGCTGCTGGCTGCTGGCTGCTGGCTGCTGCCCTTGGGGACTGGGGCAGGGCAGGGCCGCAGGGCCCAGAAAGCCGAGCTGGATTTGGGCTCCAGGGGAAAAGGCTACCAGCAGAAACCACGGCCCAGGTAGGGAAGAAGGATGCCAGGTGAGAGGTCAGGGAGGGTGAGCCCCTGGCCCCGGGCTACACGGCTCATATATAACGTCTCACTCAATCTTTGGATCCCTTTCATAAGATGAGCATTTCCCCCTCTTTTCACAGAGGAGGGACTTGAAATTCTGAGAGGTGGAGTGTCACCTTATCTCACACAGCTGGAACTGGAAATTGCGGCTTCCTAATTCTAAAGAAATTAAATTCCTCAAGAAGGCATCCATGCTTTCTTTATCCATCCATCCATTCATTTATTTATTGGGAAATATGCATAACATAAATTTCACACGTAAACATATAATACGGTGGTGTTAAATATGTTTAGTTGCCGTGCAGCCATCAGCCCCATCGAGCTCTGGAACTTTTCATCATCCCAGACTGCCCCACTGTCTCCGATAAGCACTGACTCCCCACTCCACCCGCCCCCAGCCCCTGAGAACCACCCTTCTTTCTGGCTCCACCCTTTGACTCTTCTAAGGAGCTCCATGCAGTAGTTGTCTTTTTGTGACTGGCTTTCATCACTCAGCACGATGTCTTCGAGGGTCATTCACATTGTAGCCTGTGTCAGAACCTCTTTTCTTTTCAGGGTGAATTATGCGCCACCCTCTGAGGGACCATACTTTATCCAGCCCTAGCTAGACTTTGGGGTGGTTTCTACCTGTTGGCTATTGTGACTAATGCTGCTGTGAACATGGGTATACAGATACCTGTTCCAGCTCTTGCTTTCGATTCTTTTGGGTGTATATACCCAGAGGTAGAACTGCGGAATCATACGGCCACCCTTTGTTTGATTTTTGAGGAGCCCCCATCAATGTGCTCCACAGCAGCTGCATCATTTTACATTCCAACCAGTGGTGAGCAGGGTTCAGATTTCTCCGCCTCCTCACCAGCACTTGTTATGTTCTGTTTTTCTTATTTTGGGTTTTTTTCTAGGGAGTAGCTGTCCTCATGGGTATTAGGTAGTATCTCGTTGTGGTTTTGATTTGCATTTCTGAAATAATTAGGGATATGGACCATCTTCTCATGTGATCATGGGTCATTCATAATATCTTTGGAGAAATGTCTATTCACATCCTTCGTCCATTTTTGGATTGGGTTGTTTGTGGTTTCATTGTTGGCGGGACATCTATGCTTCTTCACCCAAAATTACAAACAATCGGGAGTTTTTTTCAGAGAATCTAAAGTCATCGTTGATGTTCATAACCAGGGCCCCTGGATGAGCTGCAATGCTCTCCGGATCTGCTGAACAGTTGTGTAAAGTGTGTCTTGTTGCATGTGAAATATCTGAAAATCCATAGCTCTTGTGACATCTTCATTCCTTTATCATGCATGTACCTACTATGTATCAGGCATTGTGCTGCAGGCACAAAGGAATGTGCGCTGGTCCCTGTCCTTGAGGACCTTGGGCCCTGCTGGGGAAAGTAGTTGACACAAAGTGACACATAAACATTTCCTGAATGGGAAGTCTTGGTGTAAAAATGTAATGAGAACTTTGGTGCACGAGGCTGGGCTGACATAGGCTGGGAAAGAGAGGAAACCAGGCTCAGGATGAAGCTAAGGAAAGGATCAGTGTAGAAATATCAGGAAAGGGGAGGGAGGGTTGCAGGGCAGGAGTGGAGGTGGTCTGGCTCTCCAGACACTTCTCATCCAGAGGCTTCCATGATGGCAGGTTTACATCCCCTCCACCCAAAATGCACAGACACCTGTCCCCTCTGATGGCTGCTCTGGACTTCTAGTCTGCCGCAGACTTGTAAGGGGATTCTGGGGTGTGTGGATGCAAAGTGTGACTCAGCAGGAATCTCTGACCTCTTGGTGCTGCTTCAGGGTGGGGGATTTCCCTCCTCCAGGAGAACACAGCATGGGAGAAGGTAAGGCCCCTAAGCCGAGATGGGGCAGGTTCTTTCCAGGCTGCAGGCTGGAAAGCAGGCTCTTGGCTGGCATCTGCTGAGATTGGGCACAGCCTTCCCCCTTCTCTTGCTCCTGTTGCCTCTGGACCTCGACCAGCAAGGTGGCACCAGTACTTCACTCTGGATGACACCATCTGATGAGAGTGTCTCCATGGCTTTCACAGTCTGAGTCCAGGTACCAGTCTGCCACCAGGGGCTTGGCCTGCAAGGTCGTATTGGGGATAATTCCACAGCCAGGAGAACAGGACCAGCCTTGTGACCTTCCAGGACACCATGCTCTCAACGTATTCCATCCCTCAATGGCAGAGCTATAAACTCCTTGTGGACTTTCGTTCATGGCTATGTGTTTAGCCATGCCTGGCACATCGTGCACATTTAATATGTATTTATTGAGGGGGCAAGGAATGAGTCACTGTCTACCTCCTCAACATTCACTTGGTCTCCCCTTGAAGTCACACGGGCCCGCCCCACAGGTCCTGACCCTGCCACACAGGAGTGCTGACGCCCTGGGTGATTTACTTCAGCTCCGTGAGCCTCATTTGCCTCACCTGGGACACGGGGTGGGAGCCTTGGGAGCCTCATAGAGGGAAGGTGCAAGGGCCTAGCTGAGTACTTCCCTCCAGAGGCCAGAGCCAACTCCCCGGAAGCGATTTCCCCACCACTAACTGCCCAAGCCCCTGTCAGAACTTCTTTCTAATCTATGTCCTTTATCTACATCCTGCTCTTCTTGCCTTTTTCAAGGACCATAACCACCCGTCTCCCATTCCACTCACAGTGGTTAAGAGCCTAGGCCTAGAATTGGAAGGAACAGCATCCAAGGTGGTGCACATGCAGCTCTGAGAATAGAAGCCCTCCAAAATGGCAGGGGGAGCGGTTGGCTTTCTTGAGCCTCTCCACCACAAAGCACAGGTTTCTTCTGCATGCACCGTGCATCCTCACAGCTGCCTGCCGCATGCCGGCCCTGGGCAGACCCTGGGAGTAGCTCACCCCCTAACTGCCCCCAGACTGGGGATGACACAGAAGAGAGACAGATGAGACGACCAGAGAGCTCTCGGGCCTGCCCCTAAGTCCAGTCAGAACCGATGGTGGGGAAGAGAAGAATCGGCAAAGATCTTTCAAGGGGAGGAGTGTAAGCTGGCCCCTGGAGAATGGCCAGCTGCTGAGATGACAAGGAAGGGAAGGGCCTCCTCACTGTAGCAGAGGTGAGAGGTGTGCCACCCACAGAAACACCTGGACAGGGATGAGCCCTGTGGTGCGGAGACAATGTGTTCATTCAGTTGGCATTCAGCAACAAAGACACAGGAGCGCCTCTGCGCCATGTCCTGCACGGGGGCGGGGATACAACAATGGGGGGGCCGCTGTGTGTGCCCTCTACCAGGGTAGGCGACCCACCTGGCAGGTGCCACGTGCCCTTGGTGGGAGCGGGAAGGATTCGGAACATGTTCCGCCTTCCAAATGACAGTGCCCTACTGGCTTCTCCCGTGTGACACCCTTGGCCTGCTCCTATGAAGGTATCATGTGTTCCAGCTCCAAAACTCGGACTGCAGGGTGGTAGATTGTTAAAGCAGAGAGGGACCTGAGAGGCAACCCATGCCCAGAGCTCTCAAACTTCAGAGGGCAGCCAACCCATATGCGCCTGAGATATTGTTCAATCTGAAGTTGCCAAGAACCCCCATCCCACAGAGGTTCTGAATCATAGGGCCCGGGTGAGCTCAGGCAATGTACATTTTTAATAAGTTCCAAAGTGACTCAACCATGGTTCTTAGCCCTGGTCGCCCATGAGGCCCTGGGGAGTTTAAAACTAATGCTCCAGCCTCATCCCTGGAGACTCTGATTCAACAGGTCTGGAGATGGGGTGTGGACACTGGTGGTTTTAACAGCTCCTACAGTGATTCTAATGTGGGACCAGGATGAAAACCCACGGGACTCAAGTTTGAGGACTAACTCCTGCAGCTACCTTCAGTTAGTCAGAGTCCTCCAGGGTGTGAGAGAGAAAGAGAGAGAGAGGGAGGGAGGGAGGGAGGGGGAGGGGAGAGGGAGAGGAAGAGGAGAGAGATTTATTTTAAGGAATTGGTTCATGGGACTTTGGGGGTTGGAAAGTCCAAAATCCACAGGGTGGGCTGGCAGGCTAAAGACCCAGGGGAGAGATGATTCTGCAGCTCCAGTCTGAAGGTGGTCTGGAGGCACAATGCTCTCGTCCCCTGGAGATCTCGGTCTTTTTTCTCTTAGGGACTCTGGCTGATTGGATGAGACCCACCTACATCATAGAGGGTGGTCGGCTTGACTCAAAGCCTAAGAATCTAAACATTAATCTCATCTAAAAAAAAATACCTTCACAGCTACATCTGTGATGTTTGACAGATATCTGGAAACTGTGGCCTAAACAAGTTGACAAATAAATTAACTATCATATGCCTCATTTTACAAGTAAGGGAACCAAGATCCAGGGAAGTAGAACAGCTCCTCCAGGGCTCCATAGCTGGCTCTTCCATTGCTGTTTTACTTGCCAGAGACCCATAGGTGATAAGACCATGGGGAGACCTTACAGGCAGTCCCACCCCTTCACCTGCAGAGGGAAGCTGGGACTCCAGGAGGCCAAGTGCCTGTTCTGGGTCACCCATTTTGGCAGAGAATAGAACTGAATCTTCTATGGAAGACTCCTAATGTCCAGTGACTGCTTCTTGCTCTACTGCATATGCAGCCCAGTGAGGACTCAAAGAAGAGTGCCCCTGTGACCATGTGAACCAGCCCTTCCTCTCTGTCCAGCCCACAGACTCACTCTTCAAGACTTGGGAACAGGGCAGGGAAGGCTGTACCTTGAATGTCCTTCTATGTGGAGGGGAGAACTGCTGGAGGAGCCCCGTGGTTGCCGACTCCAGGACGTACTGCTATCTGTAATTTCATGGCTGCTTGATTTATGCTTGAGCGTGCACACCTAATGCGGTCATCCACAGAGATGGTGTCCACATACCTGCCTCTTGTTCAACATTCTGTGTGGTGTATGAAATCCAGTTTGCTTTAAGTAAAAGCTCAGTAATGATGGTTGATCTTATAAGTGGAATGTCACCCCATCCTTGTCCTCCAAGGACTTAGCAGCACCCATGTTGGTGGCGTGTACAGACCCTCTGAAATACACATGTGATGCTGGCCAGAGACTTTTTTTTTTAAGATTTTATTTATTTATTCATGAGACACAGAGAGAGGCAGAGACACAGGCAGAGGGAGAAGCAGGCTCCATACGGGGAGCCCGATGCGGGACTCAATCCCAGGACCCCAGGGTCACGCCCTGAGCTGAAAGCAGATGCTCAGCTACTGAGCCACACAGGCGTCCTGCTGCCAGAGATTGTGATTGAAACAGAGTCTGGATGAAGCAGGCTCTGGGCAGATGGAAAACTCCAGAGATGGGCTGGAAACCAGGGCTCATAGCACCATAGTGGGTACTGGGCCAGGCCCCAGCGATGCCCTGTAACAACTGCAGAGCCTCAGAAGGTACATAGCATTGGAGCCGAAGGTTTGGCCAGCCAGGAGATAATTCCTGGCTGGCAGGTGAAGGACAGAGCAGACAGAGCATGCTGGGGCAGGAAGCCTCCAAAGGCAGGGCTGCCTCACACAGGAAACTCCCATAAGCTGCCCACTCTGGCTGGGTCCAGGCACTGGTTGCTGAGGGAAGGAGGGAGCTGATGACAGGGCTGGCGAGTCCTGACCCTGAGCTAATGCAGGGGCGGAGGATGGATTGGAAGATGGGCTGCCTCACTCTGCCCTCATCTGATGACAGAAAACAGATGTCCTTGGGTAAGACTGCTCCAAGAGCTCTGGACAGGAAGCTGTGTGATGCACTGCAGGAGGCCCTGGGCAAGGCATCCAGAGACCCAGGCTGGGCCACAACCACCTATGTGACCTCAGGGAGGCTGACTGGAGCCAGAGCCAGGGCAGGAGGTCTGGGCTCCAGGCTCTCATCCTGGAGGGCTCTGCTGTCCATTCCAAGGCTTCTAAACCAGTAGCTTTGTGTCCAGACACCCCCGCCGTCCTGTCAGCTGAGCTGGCCAGCAACCCCCTGAAAGCCCCCTGTTCCTGGGTGCCATAGAAACAGTACTCCTCCGTGGGTTCCATAACTGAAAACGTTTGGGAAGCACTGCTTCATACCAGAGTCCGTGCGGGGCCCTCATCCTATCAGTCCTGCAGGGTATGGAACGAGGCATTGGGCAAAGCAGAAAGAGGAAACAAGTTTGGGAAATGCAGAGTTAAAGTTAAACAGGTTTTCTTTGTAACTATGGGCTTTCTCAGAGACGTGTGTGCCTGTGTGCATGTGTGTGTGTGTATGTGATATCCATTGTGAATCTCCAGTGCGGCTCTGGTATTCAGGTTTCCAACTATATTGGTGTCATTTAAAAAAAAAAAAAAAGATTTTATTTTATTTATTTATTCATGAGAGACACACACAGGGAGAGGCAGAGACACAGGCAAAAGGAGAAGCAGGCTCCTAGCAGGGAGCCCAATGCAGGACTCGATGTGGGACTCGATCCCAGGACCAGGATCGTGCCCTGAGCCAAAGGCAGAGCCACCTGAGCATCCCTATTTGTGTCATTCCAGTTCATAGTTGCAAATAAGAGACATAAAGCTATGCTGCTAGCTGTCTCTTGCTGAGGACTCAGAGTCCTGGCAGCCGTGCCCAATAGGCCAGTCGTGGGTTATGTGCTCACGAGCTCCCAGCCGGGAGGAGTGAGCCCCATCTCCCCCAGTGGGAGCTTTTACAATGGAGGCCTCTCCCAAACCAAAGAGACATGTCAGGTCTTGACAGTTGGAATCTTTGGCCATGGAGTCCTTCTCCTGGACCGGGGAGGGAGGTGACTCAATAACACCCACCGGGAGCTGGTATTAGGAGAAGCCTTCTGTGGGCTTTGCCCCTCGGGACTGGGCTGTCCTCTGCTGTTTCCATCTAGAACAGAACTGTTAGGTCCCACCTTACAGTCCATCCTTCCCCCTTTTATTCCCTCCACCTGGAGAGGTGCCATTACTTCAGCCTCCTTCCTCTCCCTGTTCCTGTCACCATTCTTCCCCCTCTCATACCTCCCACAGCTAGTGCCATGGACAGCAGGCCCGAGGCCCAACAGGGCAGGCTCCCTGGGTCTTCCAAAGAGACAAACTCTCGATCTGATGAGCACGCATCTACTACTCCTGGGCTAATCCAGAAATCCTCAAAAACTTGGGTGTTAAGCATAAAAATGGTTTTGGTGGTTCCCCTCCCCCTCCCCCACCCCTTGCAATAGAGTTCCTTGTTAAAGTGTTCCCTGGTGGGAATTCCCAGGAGTGGAAATGGCAAGCTGGGTGGCCTATCAGGCTTCTAGAAGTCCATTGGGGAGGGTGCAGCTCAGGGAGGTGCCTCCAAGTTACCCCATCCAGCAGCCACCCACGTATGGGGCCAACCCTACTTACTTCCCTGTGGATTAGGGCCACCTTCCCATCCTTCATGGCCGTATTGCTCAAATTTCCAAGCTAATTATCCAGCCTTGTGTTGACATTGACTTAGAGAGACCTGCTTAAGAAGTCTGGGTTGCCAGAGATAAGGATCAGTATTGTCACCATCCTTAGTAATGAACGTTGAAGAACCTGCCTGCTGCACACACCCGATACCATGAAAGTTCTGGGTTGGATACAAAAAAAGAGTTTGGCGTGGCTTTTGCTACAAAGGCTCTTACCTTCCGGTCACAAGGCCTTAGCTTTCCCAAGACTTGTAAAGTGAAGACATCACATCAAACCAGGTGGTCCCCACAGCCCCGTGTAGCTTAAATACATCCCTGCCCAGTGGGCATTTGTGGAAACCCAGACTGCAGCCGGCCCAGCCATCAATCTTCCCTTAATTATATGACCCATCCTGCCATCTGTCCTTCTTTCTCTCCTCCCTCCCTGCGTCTCTTAGCCCTGCCTCCCTTTGCTCCCTGTCTCGATTTAATCACCTCCCTCTCCCTCCCTTCCTCCTACGCCCATCACCTCTGCCCTCCCTTCTGTCCCTCCCTGCCCTGTGTCTCCCTGGGAGCCCAAGGCAGGGGGCTGCCCCTTCACAGGTAAAGCAGGAAGGTGCCAGGGTTGAGCAACCCGCACTGACGGCTGGGATTCTGGCTCTGCCGTTGATGAGGGCTGGGCAGTGCCCCAAGGGTGAGGGCGGGGGCCACTGCCCCGCTGTCCTCTAGTGCCCAGGGGTTGGGCCACGTGACCATCAAAGGCCGCAGAGGAGGGTGATGGATACAAGAAGGTGGTGGAGGCGTAGGGTGGCCGGCTGTCCCACCTTGTGGGGTGCAGGGTGCTGAGGGGACTCCCAGACTGTTTGAGTGAGGACACCAGGGAAGTCCTGGGAAAACCAGCATGAGTTGGTCTCCCCTCTGGACTCTGGGCGGTGAGGAGGGAGGAGAGACCTCTGGGGTGAGAAGTGTGTGTTATCCTCTTTTCTGGAGTGCTGCCTGGCGCAGTCACAGACTTCGGCCTGCCCATCATCGCCTGGGCCTCCACCCCACAGGGAAGAGCTGAGCAGTGGGGAATGTAAAGGCAGGCACTCCCCGTGGCCACCGTGGTCCCCATGCCACAGCGAGCTGCCCTCACTAGGGGGAAATGTGTCCCCCGCTCTGAGCCTCAGTGTCCTCCACTGGAGAAAGTCCTGTCCAGCCCCAACATCCTAGGAGCCTTCTTCAGAACTTCCATTCTACAGTATTTTGGATGCTCTCAACTGGACCTTGTCAAATGGAAGTCCACTGCTGACTGGATGCCTGGGGCATGGGACCTCACCACCTCCAGCTCAGGCTCCTCGTAGGAACATGGGGGTCGAAACAACCAGCTCACAGGGTTGGTTATCGTAAGGATTTGATGAGGTAATTGCACATAAAGAGCCCACTCAATATCCGGCACATAGTAGGCGCTCAAGAAATGGTGCGTGAAATTAAAAATGCTCTGGATGTGTTGGCCCACTCAGGGTTCAGGGATTCCATAGGTTGATAGGATACGATGTCCTGTGTGGTACCCGCTGCCCGCTAACCTAGGTCCTTGTGGGAGAGGGTTAGAGGGAACTTCTGTCCTCCCCCAGGAGTCAGGCCCCTTGGGAGGCACCACCCAGATGCTCCCCTCACCTCTCACACTGAGCACCTAAGAACAAAATGGGTTGTCTTGCAGCAGCTGTATGCTTTAAGGTTATAACACCCGAGAAGCAGTATTCCTTTTTAACCCTATCCAAAATGGTTTAATCAGGACAAATGAGATTTTCTCGTTTTTTTTTCTTGGGAGTTTTTTAGCTCATGTAGGTTTTCTGGTTTAGCAGTTTGCTCTCCTTGGCTACATAAAAGCGCAGGTGCGGCGTGTGGCCGGGCCCAGCCTTATGAGAAGGATGAAGCATACACAAGCATTTGTGCTCACTGATGGCTTTCCTGTTCTTTACTATTCATGTTCCCCGCCATTTCCTCCCTAGAAAAGTCAAGGTCACACTGACTACTTCAAGGTCACCAGGCCCACATGTGTGCAATGAGCCACTCAACAAACGTGTAGCTAACGCGTGCTGGTGCGAAGTTTTGTGCTCCAGCCGTGCAGGGTACAGAGGAGCAAACTTCATGGTCAAGGCACTTGCAGTCTGGTCCTGGGCACCCCGTCCTTTTAAAAATGAGAATCCCTTTTTGAAGCTCGAAACATTCCGTGGGCCTCCACCTGGCAGTACCTGTTCTCTTACTCGGTCATGTTTCTGTGTGCGGTTGTGTTGAATTCATTACATCCCGCTGCATGCATTTGAAAAGTAGCCACATGTGTATGTGTATGAAATTATTCGCTCAGCATACTGATGGAGCCTGGGGTTCTTTTGGGTCTGAAGACCCCTCCACGCTTGTCTCCAGCAGCCTGAGGGGCTTACTGAGTCCTGGGGCCCAGGACTATTATGGGAGGGACACAGGGCTCAGGCTGGCGAGGGTGAGCGCATCCCTGACAAAGAAGGGAGCCAAGAGCTCCAGGGTGAAAGGGCACCAGTTGGTGCCGTAGACCATGGTGTAGATGTGGCGAAGTTGGGCCAAAGGGGAAATGGAAAGAATGACCTGTTCATGGGGGAAGCTCTGAGAGTCCGTTTCCCCAGTCCTAGTGCTGTCTGTTTTAGACTGCCTCCTTCCCTGACCCTTCTCTCTGATGAGCTTTGCGTCTGGGTGCACATTGTTCCTTTTACAATTTTAATAACTGAAGATTCACCCGTAGCCACTTCCAAGATGCCCTCACTGTGTGGAAAGTTCCTTGGCCAGAAAAGGCTCATGCATATTCCTGCCCCTACCTCTGTCCAGTCCCATCCCCACACCAGTGCTCCATGGCTGCTTGGTCACCACCTTTAAAGCACCTGGGGTTGCACTGGAACAGATTTCTGTCCCTCCTGGCAGCCCCTCTCACCCCATGCATTGTGGGGATCCCTGACACTCAGCACTCATCCTGCAGCACCCACTGTGCTCTGGCTATCCCCTGTCCTGACCTGCCACCCCGAGCACCTCACATCCCAGGTCGACCACGATGACACCTGTTTTCCAGCTATATCTCCACGTGTGAAGGACTAGGGAGATAGGCAAGGAAGGGAACATGGAGGCCAGGCACCTAATCCAGGAAGGCTTCCTGGAGTAAGTGATGCCTGGGCAAAGTCTCAAAGGATGAGCAAGAATCAACTCAACAGCGGTGAAGGAGGGTAGGGAGGCCTAGAAGGCGATCCCACAGACAGGACCGCGTGAGCAGAGCTGAGCGGTGGGAGTTGGGCATGCTGGTAATGCCTTCCGGTTGCTGGAGGCAGGTCACCTGCAGGACAGGCTAGACAGGGGCCACACGGTGGATCCAGTGGCTGCAGCAGGAATGGAGAGGAGAGCTCGGGTGAGAAAGATGGTGGTACTGGGATGGCTCACTGGTGTTGGGAGCAGGAGTGTGGAAGAGGGCGACCTGTGATCCCAGCCAAGGTTCAGGCCCCAGTGGCTCACGGGGAAGCAGAGACATGGTGGAAGGAGGCAGAGGGTGACCTCCAGAGTCCCCGCTCAGTCTGCTCCCTCCTTTTCCTTTCTTCCAGGGAACCGTAGCTTATTTGTTTGTTCATCCCCTCCTCTGCTTCCCCCGCTGGCACTAACTCCCCAGAAAAGCTAAAAATTCATCTCATCTGACCCAAATCAGAGGGTGGATGAGCTGGGGCTTTATTACACACTGGTTAAAATGGGTCTCGTGGGAGAGGATGGGCTCCATTATAATTGTATCTTTGGTCACCTCCGCCCACCCAGCCAAAAAAAAATGGGGGGTCTGCCTTTGTGTAGACACCATTTTACAAAAGGGCTCTCCTCCTCCCTTCAGCTTTTTTTGATTAGTCTTGGAAAATCAGCCTGCTGGCCTGGGAAAGAGATGGGCGGTGGGAGGGAGCTGGGGGGGGGGGGGTCATGTCCTCCCACCGGCTGCATTTGGGGAAAAGAGCCTGGGTGGTTTTGGAGCTGTGTCTCTGGGGACAGGGCGGGCAGCTCAGGCTCCGCAAGGGCCTGGGGCGGGGGCTGCCTTAAAAGCAGCAGTTCCCTTTACAGTAATTTTCTTTATGATTCTTAAACTCCTAAACTTGTTCTTTGAGCTTAAGTGCACTGTCTATGTAGAACTAGGTGTCAGAAAGGCTGAAAGGAGGCTGTCACTCTGGCTTTGGAAGAAATATTTTTGGAAAGGGTGTGGAGCAAGCAATAGATCATGAGTAGCATTCGGGATATTAGGTAGGGGATGACAGCCCTTTCTAGGACTTCTCCTCCCACCCCCTGGCCCTCCGGGGGACCCCTAGAAGTAGGTTGCAAGTCTGACTCAGGGGGAACACTTGGAAGGCTCCCCCATGAGTGCTGTGGTTTGAGGGTGAGCTGTGGGCCTTAGGTGGTAGTTTTGCAGTTGTTCTGTGAGTCCTGTGCATTCGTAGGTGAGGTGAGCAAGAAGCGTCCCACACCTGCACACTGTGACCTGTCACATACTAGTCTCACCCTTCACAAATAGTAAGCCAGGAACATCACTGTGGCCCTCTCTCTCTGTCTCCAGCCCCCCAACTAGGCATGATGGGAGAACTAGGGGAATTATAACCCACACATTTACTATTTTGTTGGGAAGCCAAGATCACACAAATGAAGAGCTAAGCAAGAGAGTAAATGGGTGAAGGCTGAGGGGTAAGGTCCCAACCCCCAAACAGTGGAAAGAAATGCGTACTTGTTAGTTGTTGCTGCATAACAAAAGCGCCCCAACACTTTAGCGGCTTAAAACAACAGCATTTATAGACTCCTGATTTTTTTTTTTTTTTTTTTTTTTTTTACACAAAAAGGGTTTTATTTGCCAGTGGGTGGGGGTGGGCAGGACCCTAATCAAATAAGCCGAATCCCATGTCGTCGTCTGACTCCTCGGACTCCTCTTTCTTCTCGTCTTTCTTTTCCTCCGCTGCGGCTGGGGCAGCACCAGCAGCAGGAGCTGCAGACCCTGGGGCGGCAGACACGGCCACAGCCCCACCAGCAGGCACACTGGCCAACTTGCCAATACCCTGAGCGATCACGTCCTCGATGTTTTTCCCGTTGAGCTCGCTGATGACCTTGTTGAGCCGGTCATCGTCCGCCTCGATGCCCACGCTGTCCAGGATCTTCTTGATATCCTTGGCGCTGGGGGAGGTGTTGCCCCCGAGGGCGGCCAGCAGGTAGGAGGCGACGTAGCGCATCTCGGCGGCGGAGAAGCGTGCGACCTCGGCGGTGTGAGGAAAATCAGGAAATCAGGAGCTGCTTAGCTAGGAAGTTCTGGCCCAGGGTTTCCCGAGAGGTGGCAGGCCAGATGTTGACTGGTTGGCACTGCAGTCAACGTAGGGCTTGACTGGGATGGAAAGACCTGCTTTGGAGGTGGTTCTTTCATATAACTGGCCAGCTGGTGCTGGTTGCTGGTGGGACACCTCAGTTCCTCCCTATTTGGAGCTGTCCGTAGGCTGCTTAAGTATCTCCCAATGGGGCGGCTGGTCCCCCCCCCACCCCTCCAGCAAGAGTTCCAAGAAAAAACAAGGCAAACACGGCAATGTCTCTTATAACCTACTTTGGAAGTCACATGCCATCACATCCTTGTGGTCTGTGGTCACACAGACCAACCTCGATACAATGTGAGAGGGAGTTCACAGAGATGTGAATACCAGGATGTAAGGGTGGGGGCCATCTTGGGGGCTGACTGACACCTTGGGGTAGACAGTGAGATGTGACATTCAAGCAGGGTCTTGAAAAGACCAGGATGATGGGAGAGGTGGGAATAGAGGTGTGAGCAGGCTACAGGGACAGGTGCAGAAGCTGGAATGAGCATGGTGTATTTGGAGGGCAATCCAAAGAGAGAGTCCAGGTTGGACAACTCTAAGGTCAAGACCAGACTTTGAAGTATCATGAGGGGCAGACTGGGATGGCAGGATCCCCTAACGGGAGCCATGGAAACTTCTGTATAGAATAGGGACCGGGGGGCTCAGACTTACTATCTGGGCACCTTGAGTTGGTCACTTCGACCCTGTAGATCTCAGTGGCCACATGTGTAAAATGGGTAGCATGAATGAGTTAATATGTGAAGTAGGTGGTTGACTAGAAAGCAGTAGATTATGATTATTGTGAGGATCACCGTTTGCAGCCAGACCCTCCTAGAGTTCTGCCATTCACATGGCAAAACACCTCCGTATTCCTCCTCTACCCTGGGTCTGAAGAACCAACCACCTCTTGAGGCTGAAACCATGTGCCCTTCCACAATGAAGAATCTCGCTCTCACCTGTGGCCTACCTTCCCAGCCACAGGAACGTCACTATGTGGTGGGTATTGCTGGACAGAACCTGGGCCGCCCCTAATATCCTGCAGTCTACCCTACAAGACTTGATGGCAGCCAAAGCCTGTCCTCATCCAGTTTTCGTCTGATCTGCACAACCACCTCTGAGGCAGACAGCCCACTGTGATCAACTCCATTTTACAGACAGGAAAACTGAGGCCAAGTCATTGAAAAGCCCTACGACAATGAATTGACAGTGATCAGACATTTCAAAACACACACACACACACACACACACACACACACACGTACACAGAAGATTTGGGAGTTTGTGAAAGAGAGGAGAGAATCCAAATCACTCAATATCTTTAATAGTAATGGCTTTAAAATTCAAATATCACCTGTATCCACAGTGGATATAGAAGAAAATACATCTATTTTTGACCCCTCACTGGCAGTTCTCCAACCCCGTCTTGGAAAACACCAGTTACCAGTGTTTAGTATGTCTTACTAAAGGTAACCCGTGCATCTGCAAACAAACATGTGCATACAGTCATCTTTTTCTTTCTTAACTTGGCAACAAACCATACGCTACACAATATGCTTTGCAGTTAAATCTGAGGGATAATTCTCTATAAGGCCACGTCCAGGGCCACCTCCTTCTTTTTAAGGGCTACCAAGAACTCCACCATCTATCTAGCCAGCCCCCCACTGATGAACCTATTGTTGGCTTCTAGCCTTTGCTTTATAGAATCAGTGCCGCGGGGGTGTGATCTTTGTGCATAAGTTGAGCACGTGGGATAACAAGACTGTAAGATAAATATCAGGGAAATAATCTAGACTTGTCAGAATTTTTTTATTTTTGCCTGACAGATGAAACTTAAAATCCATGTACATTTGATCTTTCTGTATTTAATGCCAAAAGATATCAAGCATTTTTCACATACTGTAGAGCTGCCTGTATTTCCTTTCCTGTGATCTTCCTGTCCATGCTTTTCCTGATCTTCCTAGCACGCTGTGCATCTCTTCCTGATTTAAGGTAAGCTCTCTTTGTAAAGGAAATCAGCCCTTCGTCGTAGGTTTTGTGAATATTTTCCCGAGATTATTTGTGCTTTGGTTTCGTTATGGAATTCTTGATGTGCACGAATTTTTAAGTCATCATTTTAGTCAAATCGATCAATCTCTTATTGCTTCTAGATTTTTCTGTCCTCCTTAGAAAAGCAGTTCCCTTTGAGATCGTAAACCCATTCCCCAATATTTCCTTTTCATGACTTTCTTTAACTTTTAAATCTTTGTTGTACCTGACACTTATTTTGGCACAAGGAGCAAGGAAGAGACCAAAGTTTTGTTTTGTTTTGCTTTGTTTCCTATATGATTTGGCCAGTTGTCCCAATCTCATTTATTGAAAAATTCATCATAAAATAGAAATCTAATTCCCCCCTTTATTGTATGCTAAATGTATCCAGATATGAATTTATATGAGTCTATTTATGGACCGTCTGTGACTTTCTATTGATCTGTCTCACTGTTCAGGACCCAGTGCCAGATACTTTATGTCTATGGCTTTCTAATGTGATTTCCTATCTGGTAGGGCCAGTCTCCCTACTCCCGTTACTTATCTGTTTCAAGACTTCTCAGCCATTCTTAAATGCTTATTTTTTCTGCATGAACTTTGGGGTCTGCTTATCTGATTTCAATAGAAATTCTAGTTGATATTTTTATTGGGATCATACAGCAGTTATTGAACTAAAACTTAGGGGGCGTCAGCACGTTTCCGACATGACGGCTCCCTCCCCAATGACTCCCTCCCCGAGAGCAGAGTATCTCTCTACTTAAAGTAGTCCTAAAAAGTGCTTCAGTCACTTTTCTTTGTCCGGATCTTGCACATTTCACATGAGCTTATTTCTAGGTGTTACATCTACTTTTGTTGCCAAGTAAATGAGCTCCTCTAAAATATTTTTGAACTTGTCCATTGTTTATATAGGAAAGTATCCAATCATATCTTCTGCAAATAATGTTTTTTTGCCAACTCCCTTCTAAATTTTTCAACTTTATGATTCTTATTCAATATGTTTGATCTTGAAACTTCAAAGGGGGACCAGACTTCCTTAGGTGTGAGGAAATCACTGAGCCCATTCCAGCGCATCTTCGTTGTCAGTAGGTCAGCCAGGTTTCTTTGGGCTGGGGCGCTCCAAGGGGGCAGGGGTGAGGATTCTGGTGCCCTGGGAATCTTTTCAGTGGAGTGTGTGATAGTCTGGAGACCAAAACCCTCAATGCAGACGGAAGATGAGTGGGTAGGGCAGGGCAGGGTGAGGGGTGCAGGTTGGGTCGTTACTAGGGAAGGTGCTGGCAGGGGGAGGCTCGTCCCCGGGAGCCGTGAGAGTCTGGCTCTGGTGCTGGGCTCTTGCGGCTGAGCGCCGCTGTGGCACAGGGAAGAAAGGCCCCTGTTCTTGAGGTTTGCCCTGGGGAGACCAGAGTCCAGAGGCTGCACTCCCGAAGGGATGCCTGCCGCACACCGTGATGTGGCCTGTCCATCGTAGCAGCCTGGAGCTGGGGTCCTGCCGTGTAGCCTGGACCCCCTCCTCTCACTTCGTGGCCTCACGTTCCTGATCATAGGACCCAGACCACCGTGGTTCCTATTTCCGTCTGACATTCTGCTATGGCTTAGTCTCACCCACTCAGTAAGGCCAGAAGCCCCTGAAAAGCAGGTTTAGGGTCTTGTTTAAACCCCCAGGTGGTGTGAAGCCCAGGCCAGGCACACAATGAGTAACTGATGACCTTTGTGAATTGACTGATATGTCCCACGAGGAAACCACTGGGGACAAGTGAGCTTCCACTCACATCCTCGTCCTTTCTTCAGGAAGGGCTCCTGGACCCCAACAGCCACCGGCCTGTGCGGCGGGCAAGGCAGACAGGACATTACAACAGAGGAGAGTCTGGGCTGGAGTATAAATAGGAAAAGGAAATGCTTGGACTTTCCCAATGCAATAAAGTTTCTATATAATAAAATTATATGTAATTGCAATTATGCCTGAAAATTGCAAGGTTCTAGTAGGTTTTTTCCAGCCGAACACCAGGCGGTTCTCGCGGTGGATGGCGTCTAGCTTAGAAAAAAGGAGAGAGCTCAGAGGCAAATCTGAGGTTTCACTTCCTTTGGAAAACACAGGCAGAGCTGGGATTCTTGAGGCCATCCAGCTGGGCCTGTCTGCAGATTGGAGCAGACAATGGCAGGGAGGCAGAGGTGTTTTCCAGGGCTGAGGCATCACTAGGACATCTCACACCTGGGCCGAGGCCTGGGCAGGCCCTCTGCCTCCCACAGACCCCACCTCTGCCAGAGCCCCTCCCCACCCGATCCCACCCGAGGTCTGGCACACAGACAAGGGCAGGGGTGTGGCTGTGAAGTACAGGGAGCCACTTCCTGGGTCAGGATGCACAGTCTCCCTGCTGGTTTCCAGCTGCCCTCCCCTACCCACTCTGGGATAGCCTCTTGCTGACACGGACCTCAAATGCAGTGCCAGGCAGATTCCTGTCCTGTCCAGAACCTTCCCTGACTTCCTTCCCGTGGCCTCTTACATAGTCCAGATGTTTGTGAGGCCTCACCACCCTGCTTTTCCATCCTCCCAGAGCCTCCCAAGACTCCCCAGAGTGAGCAGCAGCCACGAAAAACAGTGCCCTGCTCCTGGTAGCGTGTTAATGCTTATTTCCCCGTGTAACCTGGCTGCGCCCCGGGGGCATCCAGCAGGGGAGGGTGGGCAGAGCCAGGAAGTTCACAGGTGGGCGCCCACAGCGCACCCTCCCTCCATAGCAGAGGGTGAGCTGTTCGTGACCTTGGAATCCAAGGAGCAACCAAGGAGCGGAAGGATTCAGTCTGAGGGCAGCGGCCTCCTGGTCTTCGGCCCGAGGAAGCTGAGCAGCTCAGAGAGGGAGGTTGGCAGTCGGGGCAGAGGCTGGTTGTAAACAGCAGGCTGTAATTGCGTTTCCTCCCCCGAGGGGCTGGCCCCTCTCTTCACACCCCACCCCGGCCTTTCTCAGCCCCTTCTGCTTTTAGAGCAGCTTGGCCTCGGCTCCCAGCTACAGCCCTCTCATGCGCACCTGCTCTCCCTTCTCTACCACCGGGAGGTCCCCGGGGGGGCAGAGGCTCCTGGGTCAAGGCCGTGGGCAGACGTTCACAGCCACCTCGGCACCTGCTGGAAGAGACACTCAAGTATCCTCGGGAAGAGGGGGCCCCGCTGCCACCTAACCCGAGTCCGCAGGACCCCTTCATAACTGAGGAAATGGGAAGTGTCCCCACTGCCCCACAGGAGATGGTGTCTCTGGGCAGAAATGCTAAGAGGGTTCCCAGTGGGTGGGCCTGCACCCCCCCGCCCCCCCAGGTGATCCCTCCCTGCACCCAGGCAGCTGCCCCCCTGGTGACCCCACCCTGCCCCCCTTGCCCCCTCACTGCCCCCCCGGCACCCCCCCAGGGGCAACCCCTCCCTGTGCCTCCCCTGCCCGTGACCCCTCCCTGTGCCCCCCCCCGGACCCCTCACTGCACCCCACTGCCCCCCAGGGGACCCCTCCCTGTGCCTCCCCTGCCCCCTATGACCCCTCCCTGTGCACCCTCCCACCCCTGTGACCCCTCGCTGCCCCCCTCCCCGTGACCCCTCCCTGTGCCCACACCACTGCCCCCTGCGGGGAGGTGGGGGGAGCATCCAGACACCTGAAAAGGCACCCGGAGGCGGGGCTGAGACTCTGAAACTCGGTAACATGGGGCCTGGAGCTGTTTATGGGAGACGAGTGATTTATTTTATTATCTCAATTTTCAGTGGCTTAATAAGGTTTAATAAGCCTCCCAAGGAGTTCTGGGCTCGGGAAATCGCCTGTAATAAATGCAAGTAGTAAATCCTTTATTTTGAACATCAAGAGGTGTGCGATTTTTCTTAAAAGAAAACAAGTCTCCCCTGCCCCCCTTCACCTCATCCTCTAACAAATAGAGGACGAATAAATAATGAAAGAACCTCAGCTTGAAGGAGCACCACCTTTATTTGTCTGGCCCAGACTCCTGCAGGCCAAGCGGCCAGTGTTCGGCCCGCAGCAGGGGGACCCTCCTGCTGTCACCTTTGCAGGCCCTCAGACCCTGCAGCTCATGGAGAGGGCTCTCCTTGTGTTCTGGAGGCCACGCCGCCCCTTGAAGAACCCACTCATTCTATCTTTTCCATAAGGTTATTGCACAGGCAGGAGAAAAGGCAATCAATCAATGGCCTCGGGGTGGGAAGGGGGGTTATGCAAGTCTTTTAACCACGTTGTTTTATGACCTTGACCTCACTTTACTTCTATTTTCCTTATCTGTAAAATGGGTACAATACCAAGGAGGTGAAAGTCATGTGCAAAGTAAACGGCTCCAAACCACCCCTTGGGCGAGGTGAGGGAGGCCATGGCCTCAACACACCAACTTTGGCTTCAACCAGGAGCTTGCAGGCAGCTGCAAAGAAGCAGAAAGGTTCCTCTAGGCAGTAACTGCACACAGCTCCATGCCCCTCCATCACCAACATGAGTACCCAGCCAGCCCTCCTTCTTCCTCACCCGTCTCTCAGGCCAGCCTCCTAGGTACCCCCAAGTCTGGCCCTTAGAATATGTTTCACCCCTGTTGAGAATTTAAGGAATTTTAAGGAAAGAAGCCCACCTGGCTTTTGCCACTGCTCCCACCCCTGTGGGTGGTTCTAGACCTCGTTCTGATCAACCCGAACCCATGCGGGGCAACGGGGGGTGGGGGTGGGGAGATGGCGGTGGTGATGATGGGGAGGGTGGGCATTGGTGGGCGTTGGCAAGGGCAACAGGGTGCTATGGTGGACAGAGTCTGTGGTATGGTGGGCTACGGGGCAGGGGGTCTGAGGGCTGTGTCACGTACCTACTTCTGGGCCCCTGGGCAGGTGTGTTTCCTAGCGTGAACTTGGGTTTCTCAGCAGCTAAGTGGGCCAGGCTGTTCTTCTGTACCAGGGATCCTGGTAAAATGTATGGAGGAGGGCGGATGTGGATAAGCCGCTCTGACTGTAGAGCTGAAGGAGCATGAAGCATCGTTGCCTCAGGGGCTTCAGCAGAGAGCAGTGAAGCAGGTACTCAGTGGCCGATCCAGGGGAAAACACCTGGAGCCCCGACGCAGCAACAGAAAAACTCTGGCGGTGGCTGGAATGAGGACCCAAGAGTGCCTGACTGTCAGGCCTGGCCTCTGGCCCAGCCCTCACATATCTTACCCTGGCACTGGGGGGACTGAGAGGGACTGGAGGGAGAGCAGGGAAGACACGATGTGTGAGCGAGGGCAGGGGAGCTCAATTCCAGCTGTAAGGGAACCCCTGGCCTGCCCATCACCTTTGGCAGAGGAGGGAAGCTCAGAACTCATTTCATAGAGATCAGGCAGCTCCAAGCCCCAGGCCCGAGGCGAGCTGGGGACTGTGGGCTCTGGGTGTGTCCTGGCAGGGTGGCCGAGCAGGTGGGGCTGGCTTCTCCCAGCTGTGGGCGCCCCGCCTGAGCTGCTCCAGCAGGCAGGCTGGGAGCCCCAGTGGCCCTGCCCAGCCTCCAGCCCACATGTCTGGCCCGGGCTTCTGGGGCAGCCGAGGCCCCCGGGCATTCCGAGGCCAAGAGGTGTGGCCACCCTGCTTAGGGGAACTGCCAAGGGCGGGGTGAGGCACGCCCAGCAGAGGTCTGTGGGGCCAGCCAGCTGCTCGGGTCAGGCCTCTCTGCGCCTCCTTTCTCTGGTCCCCTCCCCTCGTGGGTTTCAGTGCCTACACAGACCACAGGGAGCAAGGACGTGCCCATAGGATGCAGGTGGCGGCAGCCCAGCCCCATTCCCAGGTTGGGAAGAGAAAACCACATCCCTTCTCTGCTCCTGCACGGGGCCCCCTCGCCCTCACCCCCTCACCGCAGCCACCAGTCCTGCCAGGTGGCTTCAAGGCTCCAGGCCCAGGCGGGAGGAGCTGGGCTGAGGACAGGGGGCCGCTCCCGGGCAGCAGCAGCAGGAGTCTGCGAGCTGAGGCCGGCCTGCCCTGGAGGTCTGCAGACAGAAGCATCATCCTGAGCCCCCAGGCTGCCGAACTGAGCAGGATTTGAAGAGGTGCTGGGCTTGTGGATCAAAGCAATAGAATTGTCCCCAAACCATAGCACCGGGGCAGCTGTGGAGGACAGGAAAATGATGGGCCTGGGCAGGCTTCGAGTCCCACCCTGCTTGTTTTCTAGCTGTGTGACTTGGGGCAGGTCACTTAGCCTCGTTGGTCCCCATCAAGTGGGGATCATAATAAGGATGGGACGAATGAATACAAGTGCCTTGTGAATGACGGGGCTCTGTTCAAATGGTAGGGGTCCCCAAGGCACAGGGTTGAGGCCCCCACTTCCCTCTGTGACTTTAAGCTTTTTCCCCACTGTGTATTTGAACCAAAGTCATTCATTTGGCATCTACTATGTTCCTGTTTGGTGGCATCTTGGAAATGGTACAGACATTGAAGAAGCAGACACAGCCCAGGAGCAAGTGAGATGTAGGCAGTCGCTTCCCTGTGCCCCACAGAAGCACACGGAGGGCAGCAGGAATATGTAATTTGCCCACCATGCATGTCGCATTCCCTCGTAAAACCAGTCCGAGAACATGGGCCCCTGACTCGCAGGGCAACCCTGGCACCTTGCAAGGGGCACTGAAATCTGTCAGAGGAGCAGAGACGGGGGTGTCGGGCCACCCTGGTGCGAGTTCTGTCTCTGGCACTAATTCACCATGTGACCGTGTGACCTTGGGCACCAGCTCCCATCTGTGCCTCATTTTCTTCATCTGTAAAATGGGCACAGAGTTTATGCCAGCCTTGCATAATCACTTCATGGGTTAGAAGGACATGAGCCAGGAGCTGTGGAAGGACCTGGGAAGATGATGACACCCTATGCATGCATGGGGTGGCCCTGGGAGCGGGTATGGGCTGCTCTCGGGGTGTCTCTGGGAGAGGTGCTTCAATAGTATGGACTTGTAGAAAACCAGGAAAGGACAAGGTAGCTTCCTACGATCCTTCGGAGTTCCTACGATCCTCGGCCAAGACATCTGTGAGGGGTACGTGTCCTCCCTGGACTTCATAATTGTGGATGCTGGTTGAGCACTGACTGTACCAGGGGGCACCCTGTGTGCCATAGGGCCTCACTGATGGCAGGATGGCTCTGTGCCGTGTACACGACTGTCCTCCCTGCTGTGCAGATGAGGAAACTGAGCTCCAGGAGGGGAATGCTGAGTCCCAGAAGCCATGGCCTGGGGGCCCAGATGTGGACCCAGGCCATCTGAGCCCAGGGCCTCTCCCTCCGCCACTCCCAGGAGGGCCTCCTGATATCCCAAGGCCACCATCAGCCTCATGCATATGCTGGCTGGAACAGCTTCTTACATGATCCCACTGGGGATCCAGGCTGAATGTATTTTTGGAGGGGATTCAGCAAACCTAAAGCATTCCCGATCTGAATGACAGGGGGCAGGTTCCTCCCACCCCTCTGCCCAGGGACGTCCTGTCCATCCTGCAGAGCATGGACAAGGCCCCTCCTCCTGAAGGCTGAACCTTGAGCCCCCAGGCCACGGGGCTCTGGGGCCTTTCTGTCCCCACGTCTCACCTGTCCTTGGTCCCTCCCTCCCGCCCCCCCCCCCACATGCATGTGTCTCAGCCCCACTGGTACACAGCCCACAGCCCTGGCTCTGACACATCCCTAAAGTAAGAGACAACCTTTGAGGACAGGGGTTCGAATCCCAAGTTGGGCTTTGTAGGAGGCAAGCTGGCAAAGGAGAATGAATATGAGCCTTGGCACCAAATGCAGCTGCATTCAAATCCTGCTCAGACGCTTGCCTGTGGCGGCATCAGCAAGTCACTTACTCCCTCCATACCTGTCTCCTCACCTCTAAATTGGAGGTGAGGGTAAAAAATCTGTACCTTTCAGAACTGCATCAGCTGAGGAAGGATTTGAGGTGCAGTGACCAACACCATGAGGGACGTGGTAGCTAGGATCGATCATTGCTGTAAATCTAGCTGGCTTGCTCCGCTGATCGGGTGCTGAAACAGGACATAAAATATGGGGCCCCTGGGTGGCTCCGTGGTGGAGCATCTGCCTTCAGCTCAGGGATTGATCCTAGAGTCCCGGGATCAAGTGCCACATCGGGATCCCTGCAGGGAACCTGCTTCTCCCTCTGCCTGTGTCTCTGCCCCTCTCTGTGTGTCTCTCATGAATAAATAAATAAAATCTTAAAAAAAAAAAACAGGACACAAAATAATAAAAAATTCGAGTTACATTTAAGAAATTTGTAATGGAGAGTTTCTAAAGCCAGGTTTCCCCTTCCCTTCCTCCCTCCCTCCTTCTCTCCCTCCTTCCTTCTTTCCTTTTTTCAGAGAGAGCTAGTATGAGCCTAGGCAGAGGGACACGGGGAGAACCTTGAGCAGGCTCTGCTCTGAGCCTGGAGCTAGACGCAGAACTCAGTCCCAGGACCCTGAGAGCATGACCAGAGCCAAAATCAAGAGTCAGACACTTCACCCACTGAGCGCCCAGGTGCCCCCAGAGCCAAGTTTCTATAAGGCATTCTTGTGGGTCGAAGGCCCTGGTGGCCCCTTCCAATCTCCCTGCTTTTCTGTGTCTCTTACAGGAGCACCTCCTCCCCATCTCTAGCTGGTACACTGAGGGCGTCACCCCTCTCCTGGTTGGGGGGCGGAGGGACACAGGCCCGTCCCTGGGGCGAGTGGTGTTCTCATTCTGCAGTTGAATAAACAGAGGTCCAGAGATGAGAAGTGCTGCCTTGGTCAGACAGGGCTCCTCAGACATACCTAGGCTCTAGAACCTTCCCCGGAGGGCAGAGGCCCAGGCGAGGAGCACAGGGGAGAAGGTGTCACCCATCCTGCATTCTCCCTCTTTCACCTCCTCCCCACGCTCCTCTCCACCCTCGCCCTTTCTCTCTCACTCCCCCCTTTATTTCTGAATCTATGTTCTTTTTTCTATCTCCCCCGCCCTAACCAGAGGTTTGTATTTTGTGTCCTGCCTCTCCTGGCGGCTGAGGGCTTTGGTTTGGTTTCGTGTGTGTAATTCTCTTTCCTGAGCGTGTTGTTCTTGGAGACAGGGCTGCTGTGGCTTGGGCGACAGGAGGAAGGAGATGCAGGGCCTGGGCGGGAAGGTGGGGGCGTGGCGCGGCGTCCCCTTGGAGACACTGCTGTCTGCAGGCCCTCCGGGGCATGGGAATCTTAGGGTCACCAGGGAAGCTCCCAGAGTGCATCAAGGGGGCACGCCTTCCCAAAGAGACAATGAAATGGCGAGTGGCAGCCCCACCTCCTGCCTGGAAAAACAGGCCCTGGAGACACCATGACATCCGCTCCTCCAGGAGGGGACGAAAGCTCCAACCCAAGGCACAGAGAGAAGTCCTTGCTGGGCAGGCTGGCGGCCTTGGTGCACCCTGTCACCCAGGCCTGTTGCCTCCTCCTCATCTCCATTTTGCAGCTTCTCAAAGTCCTGACAGCAGCTATCAGGTTTTCTGTGACTTTGAAGTGATAAGATGAAGAAACGGAAGCCCAGAGAGGCAGAGGGGCCTCCCGAAGTCACACAGCTGTGGGTTCCTGACTCCCAGTCCCAGCAGATGTGGCTCCGAGAGCGCAGGAGATGGGACATTCAGTGTAGGGACGGCCACCCCCCATTCCTCAAGGGGCTCCGATGAGACACCAACCACCGACCCACAGGGCAACAGGTTGTGCCTCCCCTGTTTTAAAAGGTGGGAGGAAGCATAAAGAATTGTAAGAATCTTCTCAGGGAGACACAACATTTTTTTCTTTAAAGGAGCAAGCCCTTAGCACGCAAGAAAACGTGGCTCTCCATAAAGAACTGATCTGGGGTTTTAACTGATTTTGTCTTCATACGTAACAGTCACAGCTTCATTTACAAACCATCATCTGAGATGAGAAAGTGTCTCTGAGCGTGAGGACCCCACTGCCCATGTGCTAGCTTGGTGGAAATTTGGAGAAGATGCCATTTCCTCAATACATCTACTTGTCTCTATCAAAATGGCCTCACACTACCCTGACTTTGTTAGACTGCAGCCTGTCACTGCCCTCTGCTAAATCTGCTTATTATCCCTAATGTCTGTGGAGTCACTAGTGCCCTGTGTGAGTCACCTACGCCATGTAACAAAGTGCTCTAGAACTGAGAAACTTAACACGGGAGTGAATGTTTGCTGTCTTGCAGTTTCTGTGGGTCAGGAATTTAGGAGCAGCTCGGCCAGGTGGCTCTGGTGCAGCATCTTTTAGAGAGTTGCGTCCAGGACGTCAGTGGAGCCACTGTCATCTGAAGGCTTTACAGGGGCTGGAGTAGCCACTGACTCGGTGACTCACTCACACGGCTGGTGAGCTGCTGCTGGCTGCTGGCGGGGAGCCCTGGTCCCTTGCCACCTGTGCCTCTCCATGGGGAGGCTTGAGTGTCCCCAACCCATGGCAGCTGGCTTTCCCCAGAACGTCTTTTATGATTTCCCTTCAGAAGTCACACACCCTCGTGTCCAGAAGTCCCATGGGATGACACAGGTCATCCCTATTCATGAGGGAGGAGACCACATGAGAGCATGAGTCCTTGCCTCCGGGAGGCAAGAATGTTGGGGTGGTGGACATCCTTGAGTCCGTCTGCCCTTAGCGATAGTGCCCTTGCATAGTGAACAACCCACACAATGGTAAACGCAGGGCTGCTGGGCCCCTGCCTCATACCAGCCATGTGCCGGGACTTTGCTCAGCATCGTGATGGCAGTCTGCCCTCAAGCAGCTTGCAGTCTGGCAGGAACACCAAGGCACAGGAAAGAAGTTACAGGCAGAGTGAGATACATGGCAGGAGTCCTCAGGCATCCAGGATCTCTGAAGGCTGGAGAGGCCGGGCATGTGAATTGGGAGATGGAGAAGGGGCCATCTGAGTGGAGCCCTGGAGTGTGGGTGGGAGGAGGCCCCCCAGAAAAGGAGGACACTGGACATGCAGGGGGTGGGTTTGCTCCAGTCCCGAGCGCAGTGTGAGCAAAGGCACGGAGGCTGCTGAGCAGCAAGACTCACGTTGGGGGATGAGGGGCAGGGGATATGGGGCTGTGATGTGGGTGGGACATGTTTGAGGTCGGGGCTGTGAGCAGCCGCTCGGCAGGTTGGGGTGGGAAGCCTGATGGAGTCGCAGCCCCACGGCCTCCTCTACCCTCCTCCCCGTCCCCTGGCAGAGCTTTGCCAGCACCACTGCCAAGGAGGCTGCTCCCACAGCACGGTGGGGTGGGGGGAGGCCGCCTTGGGAGCAACCGGGGAGTTCCGGGGCCTCAGAGGAGCCACTCTGCCCATGCCCAGAACAGCAGCAGTGCGGCTGTGCTTGGGGAGTCCTCCTGATGCTGCAGCTCCTGAGGCCGGCCTCGCTGTCATCCACCAGCCATCCCACCTGCTTGGCTTTCCTGGGAAGGTCGGGCAACCCCCACGCCGCGGACCCCAATCCTTCCCACTCATCCTCCGCCACAGAGGCACCTCTGAGCATCTCTGAATACGCAGAGTCTGGGCCACTGAGGCAACAGCAGGATTGCTGGGCATTCTTGGTGGCCTTGGAGAGGAGAGGTAGGGGGTAGAGGTTGTGGCTATGAGCTGTGCCTGCAGAGCCAGGCTTCAGACTCAGATCTTAGGCCATCACTTAAGGTCTCTGTGAGTTGTCCCACGTGTCAGATAGGGACGGTGATGATAAGAGGAGCCGAATCCCAGTTATTGTGAAGATGGGCAGGCCTGAGGGCACATGGTGGCCCCCATCCCTCCTTTGGGACCCTTATTGTCTGGGGTGGGCACTTGGCCTGCACAGAGAAGGCGCTGGCAGATATTGGCCGGCTCTATCCTGCCAGTGTGCCCCATGAGGCCTGAGTGTCTCAAGCGGAAAGCTGGGGGCCAAGGTGGTGGGGACCAGAGTCCTCAGGTCACCCTTACTCGCCACACAGAAGGTCATGGGATACCCCTCCTGGGACCTGGGACCTGCAGCAGGCACTGCCACCCTGAATGAGCCCCCCAGCCTGAAGCCTCTCAGCTCACCAGGGATTCTCAAGCCCTCTGCTTTCCCTCTGGCCCCACTGTTACAGCAGGGAGGCCTGGGGTATTGGGGGACGAAGGAACCTCAGGGCTTTCTCTGCAGCACAGACTGTAGAGGCCTGTGGCCTGGAGATGCCCTCCCTGGTCAGAGAGAAAGAGGGGAGACCACACAGGACCTCAGGGGGAGCCGAGCCCACCCGGAGAGATGTAGAGGTGGGATAGATTTTCAGTAGACAACAACCAAGTTAAACGGAGCCATTCAGAGCAGAACTTAGGTCCCCCCCCCAGATCTAAAGCACCCTGGCGAGACCACCCACTTTGCCCTTGCTGTTCCCACAACCTAGAACACTATTCCCTATATCATCCCGTAACTGGCTCCTTCTCACCATAAGGCAAAGGACGCCTCCTCAAGGAGGCCTTCCCAGACCGCTCTGAGTAAAGTAGTCTCCCCACCACCTCACCCTCTACTATACATAGATAATAAACACTGGGGTAGGAGGAGATTTATTTATCAGTTTAGGTTGTTTCCTATCTTTTGATTTTCTGTACTTAAACTTTTTATTTTTGACGTAACTTGTCAATTCACATGAGTTTTAAGAAATAATCCGAGGGGCCCCTGGGTGGCTCAGTGGTTGAGTATCTGCCTTCAGCTCACGGTGTGACCCCAGGGTCCTGGGATCGAGTCCCACATCGGGCTCCTTGCATGGATCCTGATTCTCCCTCTTCCTGTGTCTCTGCCTCTCTCTGTGTCTCTCATGAATAAAAAAGAAAGAAAGAAGAAGAAAGAAAGAAAGAAAGAAAGAAAGAAAGAAAGAAAGAAAGAAAGAAAGAAAGAAAGAAAGAAAGAAAGAAGAAAGAAAGAAAAAAAAGAAAAGAAAAGAAAGAAAAGAAAAGAAAAGAAAAGAAAAGAAAAGAAAAGAAAAGAAAAAGAAAATCCAGACATCCGTGTCCACTTTACGCAGTCTTCTCCAATGATAACCTCTTTCAAGATCATAGGACATCAACTGTTATATTGACCCTGATGCAGTTAAGATACAGGACAGTCCCATGGCTGGGAGGGTCTGTCACGCTGCCCCTGTGTGCCCACGCCCACCTTCCCCCTGCCCCACCCCCTTAGCCACCAGCAACCCCTCCCATATTCCCCATTTTACAATTATGCCACCTCAAAGCTGTTATGGAAATAGAATCATGCAGTATGTAATCTACTGGTATTTGCTTTTTGCACTCTGGCTCATCCAGACTTTGTTATGCATCCATAGCTCATTCCTGTTGACCGCTGACTAGTCCTCCCTGGGATGGACACGCTGCAGGCTGGTTAACCATCCACCCACTGAAGGACATCTGGGTTCTTGCTGGTTACTGACTGCTGTGCACCGAGCTGTGGGGAACGCCTGCGTGCGGGTCTCTGTGTAGACCTAAGGGTTGATTTCTCTGGGGCAGATGCTCAAGAGTGCTTGCTGCTGGGTTGTGCAGTTGTTACCTATTTAGTTTTAAGAAACGACCAGATTGTTTTCCTGAGGGGCTGTACCACTTTACATGCCCACCAGCAATGGCTGAGCGGTCGTTTCCCGATGTCCTCACCAGCATTTGGTATTCTCACTTTTCTCGTTTGAACCAGTCTGATAGGTGTGTAGGGAGCTCTCTTTGGTGAATCTTGCTGTATGTTTATCACAGTTGTGTCTCTGTGAGCTCTGTTAGGGCCGGGGCCTTCTTGGTCTGCCCTCTGTGCATCCCCAGAGGTCAGGACAGTGCCTGGCAAAGGGAGAAACCCAGTGACTATTTAAGGAATGAAGGCATGGGCTGTGGGGTCTCTGGCCCTTTGAAAGCTGAGAAGGTGGGAAGGCAGAAAGGCCTTCACTCCTGAGCACCTGCCCCGGTGGGATTGCTCAGGGAAGGTGAGGGCCCTCGGTGATGGAGGAGGATGGGAGGAGGGAAGGAGTACTTCCTGCCAGTGCCTGGTGCCTCCAGGCCCTGTTCAGGGCACATACTCTGTGCGGGGCACTTCTCACTCCTCTCTTCCCACTGCATCTGCCTTCCCAGGTAGAAACCTCCAGAAGATAAATGTGTGTGAATCCCCAAAGCTCTTCCCACCGGGGCTTGAGGCTTTCAGGTTTTGTTTTTCACTTTTATTTTCTCTCCACTGTAATTGCACCAGGGTAAGGGCCAGGCCTTTCTTAGGATTTATGCATGGGCCATAATCAAATTTCGCCCTAAGTTGGAGGGGCCTCCATGCCATGGCATACAAATGGAGCTTTTTATCCAGGTTGAAATGGCTGACTTGGGCTGTGAGTCTTGCTCTCTGAAGGGAGGCGATCCTGTTTTCCGTCCGAGTGGCTAACACTGGCCACATATCATTATTAATACATCATCATGCTAAGGGGTCTCAGAAGAGGCTTATCCCTGCAGGGGGATGCATTTTCCTGAGGGTAATAAAACCTGGACATGATGCATTAGCTAACAATGCAGCAGAAGGTAACACAGAATTTAAATGTCTATCTCTAGAGCTCACAGATCTACATGTAGAGGAGGTCAGTACATAAGAGAAAAAAGAAAAGATCAAGATTTGCAAAAGAAAAAAACTTCATCAATTAACATGAAGCCAGAAGTAAGGTCAGAAGGCAAGACGTATGCACGAGAGCCCCCATTCCCACACTGAGAACGGGCGGCCAGATTGTTCTCAGGATTGCTAGCGCTGTGCATTTGCTTGGGCTGCCATAGCACAGCACCCTCGCCTGGTCGGCTCAGCAACACAAATCGCTCTCCTCACAGTTCTGCAGGCTGAGAATCTGAGGTCGCAGTGTCTGCGGGTTTGGATTCTCCTGAGGCCTCCCTCCTAGACTTGTCTTCCTGCTGGGTCGCCTCCGCGGGTGTCCGTGGCCCACTCTCTTCTTACAAGGATTCCAGTCATTCCGGACTAGGGCTCGCTCGTATGGCCTCACTGTAACGCTGATCACCCCCGAAAGGCCTCACCCCCAAACACAGACCCAATCCGAGACACTGAGGGTTCAGACTTCAGCACGTGAACGGCGGGAGGAAGGGGGGTGCCGCGGCTCGGCTCATATAGGGGCCGATGGGAAGAAAACGTCCATCCATTACATGGGCCAGAGGCTTTGTGAAAAGAAAAACTCAGAGCAGAGCTTTTGGCCCGCAGGGCACCGAGTGGCTAGAGGACATGCCCCCCGTGGCCCTTGACCCGCAGGTGTCGTTGGGGGGCACCCCCATTCCCGCAGCACGCTGAGCAGTGGAGGGCCCAGTGGCCATCCTTTCTAGGTTTCCCAGCTGCAGGTTAATGGAGCAGAATTAAGGGAAACTGTGCCCTCGAGAAGCTTCCAGAGCCTTGGCTGCGTGATAGGGGCCCACTGCCCAATGAGAGGCCTCACCCCAAGGGCCTTTGGGGTCACAGGCATGGGATGCTGGAGGGCCTGGCCAGCCGGCCAGGCTGGGACGTGCAGGTGGGGGTGAGGAGGGCCGGCCTTCTGGCAGAGGGGGAAGCCCGTGCCGAGATGGGGGTGCCGAGGTCAGTGCGCCCAGCAGCCCGGCCTCCCGGGGCCTCCCTGCCTCCTAGGCCAGGTGTCCACTCCAGGATGGCGCCACTAACCCCACTGTCCTCTGTGTGCATCCCTGCAGGGCTCTGGCTGAGAACATGGCCAATGGCATCGACGAGCTCATCGGCATCCCCTTCCCCAACCACAGCAGCGAGGTCCTGTGCAGCCTGAACGAGCAGCGGCATGACGGCCTGCTCTGCGACGTGCTGCTGGTGGTGCAGGAGCAGGAGTACCGCACGCACCGCTCCGTGCTGGCGGCCTGCAGCAAGTACTTCAAGAAGCTCTTCACGGCCGGCGCCCTCGCCAGCCAGCCGTATGTCTACGAGATCGACTTCGTGCAGCCCGAGGCCCTGGCCGCCATCCTGGACTTCGCCTACACCTCCACGCTCACCATCACCACCTCCAATGTCAAGCACATCCTCAACGCCGCCAGGATGCTGGAGATCCAGTGCATCGTGAACGTGTGTCTGGAAATCATGGAGCCCAGTGGCGACGGCGGGGAGGAGGACGACAAGGAAGATGACGACGACGAGGACGAGGACGAGGATGAGGAGGACGAGGAGGAGGAAGAAGAGGAGGAGGAAGATGAGGAGGATGAGGAGGATGACACTGAGGACTTTGCTGATCAAGAAAACCTGACTGACCCCCAGGACATCAACTGCCACCAAAGCCCTTCCAAGACAGACCATCTCACAGAGAAGGCCTACTCAGACACACCCAGGGACTTCCCCGATTCCTTCCAGGCCGGCAGCCCCAGCCACCTGGGCGTGATCCGGGACTTCTCCATTGAGTCTCTACTGAGGGAGAACCTGTACCCCAAGGCCAACATCGCTGACAGGAGACCCTCCCTGTCTCCGTTCGCCCCTGACTTCTTCCCACATCTCTGGCCAGGGGACTTCGGTGCCTTTACCCAGCTGCCCGAGCAGCCCATGGACAGTGGGCCACTGGACCTGGTCATCAAGAACCGGAAGATCAAGGAGGAGGAGAAGGAGGAGCTGCCCCCACCCCCACCACCCCCCTTCCCCAGCGACTTCTTCAAGGACATGTTCCCCGACCTCCCTGGGGGGCCGCTGGGCCCCATCAAGGCCGAGAGTGACTACGGTGCCTATCTCAACTTCCTGAGTGCCACCCACCTAGGGGGCCTCTTCCCGCCCTGGCCCCTGGTGGAGGAGCGCAAGCTGAAGCCCAAGGCATCCCAGCAGTGCCCCATCTGCCACAAAGTCATCATGGGGGCCGGGAAGCTGCCGAGACACATGAGGACCCACACTGGGGAGAAGCCATACATGTGCAACATCTGTGAGGTCCGCTTCACCAGGTGTGTATCTCGGGGGGGGGGGGGCCAGGGGAGGGTCAGGGGCCTGGATGAGGACAGCAGAGTGGGGCAGGGAGCGCTGGGATGGAGACACCCAGTTCAGGGGAGGCCCTACTGGGTCCTAGGTGATGCATGCATGTCAAGTTTAATCATTAGAAAGCATGCTAGGCACTACCTGGTGCAGACAGTTCCATACTTAGATTAATGAGCCAAAATATCTTCTAAAATATAACATTCGGTGGAAGGCCAAGATATGATCCAGATAAGAGCGGAGATGTTCTAGGGGAGTCAGAACTGAGGGCCCTCGGCTCCTTGCTTGCACGACCTCCCTCCCCCACCCCCACTGTGGATCCAAGGAGGCCAGTTTGAAGCTCCCCAGTGGAGCACCAGCTGTTTATTTTATTCAGAGCATGCTCAGCATGCCAGGGGCTGTCCCAGGTGGACTGTGCACACTGTCACCACAGCCCTGCTCCGGGAGGACAGGGAGGTGCTGGGGCCTTTGTTTACAGATGAACGATCCACCTCCCACTGGCCAGTCCACTGTCTGCCGCTCATAAGTGCAGAGAGGATCACGCCAGACCTGGGACGGCAAAATCGGTGACCAGGAGACTACAGAGACCCCTGCAGTGCTCTCGGCCCACTCTTGGATCAGGTCCTTTAGATCTGATCCTCTTTTTATGTTCTCCTCCTTGACTGTCCGTGTTAGGAAGAGGGTGGACTCAGTGCAGTGGTAACATCTGAGATTTGAACTCAGTACATTGCAAACCTTTCATCTTTCACAGACTTCGTGCCCTTCAGCAAGCGTGTGTTATGGGCCTTTCCTGCACTGCAGCTTTCGGGTCCCAGACTGACTGGTGGGACGACATGGGCTCAGCTTTGTTTCCCTGCTCTGTTTTGCTGGGCCTCATTTTGGGAAAATATGGTCTGTTGGTGCTGTTTGTGGTCACAAGTGTGAGGCCGAGTCTCCCAGCCACTCTGACAGAGGAGAAAGCTCTGGTGAGTGGTGTTGCATCAGGGCTCGGTCATTTCGTGTAGACAGAGCCTGGTGAACACCTGCCCTGAGACCGTGACTTGCCAGGCCAGGTCCCTTCCCCTACACTGCCACCATCCCTGGCAAAGAACTCAGCTTGAGGAGACCCACACTTGTGCCAGTGGCACTGCCATGACCCCACGTCCTCTTGGAAATTTCTCTTTGAGAATTGCTGCAAACTCATTCTTTTGATTTTCCTCGGTGGGCCCAAGCTTTGGCCTTTGAGGATGGAGTGACACTTTTTTGAGTCAAGCTGAATAGCGAATCAGGGACAGTACTTTTCAGGGGGAGGAGGGAATAAGATGAGTGTATATTATGAAGTAATGAGACCCACGATCTTAGGTGGCTTCAAAGCTCTATTTGAAGTTTCCAGAGAAGGGTATCAGAGATCTGTTTGGGTGACAGTGGCATTGCTAGAGTAGCTCCGCAGGCTGCCCTGAGGACTGTTCAGAAGGACAGCACTGATGGTTTCAAAGGTGGCCTTGGAGCCACAGCTCTTTCTGCGAGGGGAAACCCCAGACAGAGTCTCCCCCAGATGCTTTGGGCTGACAGCAGAGTCTCCAGGTGCAGGGGAGCCGGGCCCCCACACACCCTAGGTGCATACCCTTCTTTACCACAGTGCTGACCTCAGGGCACTCTTCTCCTGTTACTGCCTCATGGCAGCCAGACCCTAGGTCCTGGACTTTACCTCCCTGGGATATCCCTTCAGTGGCCCTGCCATGCCAGTCCCCGCCCCCAGCACCAGCACCGCCACCACCTTCCCCTGAATACCTTAGGTGAATACTTTAGCCCCACAGGCCAGGCCAGAACACTGAACAACGTGTGACAGAAGCACTGTGATGATATTAGGGAGATAAATGAGGGCACGAGCCACATCCGAGTACCACTCGCCCATCTCCAGCCTGTGATGCCCAGCCCCGTCCCCCGGGAATGACTTCAAAGACAAGGAACACTATGCACAGGCCAGATCCAGCAAAGCCAGGCCCCAGGTCAGCCAGAGCACCCCCGTCCTTCCAGCGGGGTCCCTGCCCCTCATTTCCCACATCTGTTCTCTCCCCAGATGGCCGCCGACTCAGGGACTCCTCTGCCCATAGGGGCACCCGGGCCTGCCTGGGGCTTCAGGGAGATGCCCAGCACCTCGGGTCCCTTCCCTCCAGGGCTTTCCCACCCACAGCCTTCCGTGCAGGCTACCCCAGTCCGCGGGCCCTGCCTTCCCTAGGGAGAGTGCTCAACGGGGTCAGTCACCGCAGACAGACTTCTCCGGACACAGGAAGGTCCTGTGAGCAGGCCTCCTGGGTTGGCCAGGGTGCCGGGTCGCATAGGAGGGCAGCATTCCAGAACCCTCCCTCCCAGCACATTCCTGATGATCACGTAGGGAGTCCTCTGGGCCTGCAGCCTCCAAACCCTCCCTCCAGATGAGCTCATGGGCCTTTCCGGCTGCCCCCCAACCCCTCACCCCCTTCACCCCCCCCACCCCCCACCCTGACTGGCCTGAAGCAGCTTCATTCCCACCCCCATTAACACCTCCCCTCACCCGCTTCCCACCAGACCCTGACCCTGCTGAAAAAGATCAGAGTTGCTCTTGGCTCCCCCCCTCACCCCCCACTGCTTCCCAGGAGTAGAGGCGCCCCAGAGTGGGGGGAGGCTGGACCTTCTCCTGGCCTCCTCACACAAGGGACTCTGGGGACTTGATCCCGGCACCGTGGGCTGCAGCTGTCCACCTCCAGCCCTCCTGGTCACATTCTCCAGAGCAGCCAGCCTGTGCTTCCCTCCTGCCCCCTCCCAGAGCCGCCCTGCAAGGACTTTCTGTCTCCTGGCCTGACCCTGTTGGGTTTTTCATACCCCACCCCCAGGGGTCGAGTCCCCTTTTAGCCTTTCCACGGGGACCTTCTGGGTGACTGACTTCCTGCACCACCACCCAGAACACCTCCCCACCCTCCCTGCTGCCTCCTTGACTCTGAACTCCCAGCCTCCCCTGCGAGGCCATGCCACTCCTGGGGACCTGGCCCCCCGAGGCTCAGAGAGACAGGACCAGCTACCCTCAACAGCTCTTCTTGGACACTAGTTTCCCTTTCTTTCCTTGAACACAGCTTAGCTTCCGCTCTCCAGTCAGGCCTGTCTCCCCCTCTCCTTGATGCTCACCCCACCTGCCATCACCCCAGGGGAAGTCGGAAAGGCCCACCCTCCTCCCGAGAAGTGGCCCTTTGGCTCAGGCTCTGAGTTAGGGCCTCAGATGCCAACTCCCCACACGTCCTGGCTGATGGCTTCGGCAGCGGTGTTGGAGAGGTCGGGGGTCCTCCCCACAGAGCCCGTTCTGCCCTGAAAGCCCTGCCTGTAGTTCTCATTCCGTGGTTCTCCAAGAAGAGAGAGGAGGGCCTCCCCCACCATGGTGTCATCCCCCCCTTGGTGTCAGAAACTCACCTCTGAGATGGCACACGATGTCACCCAGCTCTGGGGACTGTTGTCCCACCATTGACTGTTCCAGGTAGGGGACACCCCTGGAGCCTGAGGCAGGCCCTCAAAGGCCCCAACCAGACTGCGTTTCTGTGGCCCCATGCTGTCCCCTCCTAGCGCTGGTCACCCCACAATGGCTTGGAGTCCTTCTGCACCCTGGGCCTCCACCCCATTAAGGCCTAAGGCTTGGCCTCCAACACCTGCCACCAACATGAGCCCCATGCCGGTTGCTCCAGGCACCGCAGTGGTCTGCTGTCTAAACCAGGCCAAGAGCCCAGCTGCTGCCTGTTGCCCGTGTTTTCCTTTTGGCCCTCCCACTCCTGGCAGCCCTGGGGACCTTATTAAGATAATGCAATGTAATTAGCAGTGGCACCCAGGAAAGGGTTTGTCTCAGACCATCAGGGTTTCCCAAGGAGTGTGGGCGGATGGTGCTGGGAAGGCGTTCTTGGGACTGGGAACCGTGGTGAGGATGGGGACCCTGGGCAGGACCCCGCAGCCCTCTCCTTCACCACTCCGGGGGAATATGATCTCACGCAGACTGGCACATCCTTCCCAGGATGAGCTCCCTGGGCCAGAAGAGGGAATGCGGATCTGGGTGTGAGCACGTGCGGCCTGGGCTGGTCCCCAGTGCAGGTCAAGGAGGGAGGTGGCAGACAAGGGAACCAGGGCAAACCAGCACACCAGGGTTGGAGCTGGGGTGTTCTGAGAACTGATCCTGCACCGCCACACACTCCATGTAGTGCACCAACTGTGAGGAATGCAGAAGCGTCCAACAGGCTCTCATCCAAGCAGGTGTGGTACCTTCGAAGCCGCGGACTGAGTGAGGGCTCAGCAAGCCAGTGGCCGGCACGCGCTAAGTGCTGCTGCACGGCGGGAGAGGGGGCTCGGCAGACTGTGGCACCCTGGAAGGGGCACCAGAGGACTAATCAGGAATGCCCAGGTTCAGGGCCTGGTGTGACCTCCGCCTCCTCACCTCTCTGAGCCTCCTGTCCCCATCTGTAATGGGGCTTGGAGGAGGCGCTTCCTATGGCTGCTCCCAGGCCCATGACTCCATCCATATATTGCCCCAGGTCAAGGGAAGCTGTGGACACAACACCACAGCCTCTCTGTCCCCGTTTCCTCATGATGGTGATGCCAACTGCATGGGCTCAGGTGAGATAAGGTGAGGCACCTGAGGCACAGCCAACGCCTGACCCCACCCCTGATCAGTACTGAGAGCCATGGTTCCTTATCTGTGGCAGTGGGGCCTGTCTCCTCCTGCATCACCCTGCTGCCCAGGCTTCCAAGGAGGCAGGGCTGCAGGAACCAGGGGCAGGGTGGTGGCTCTGCAGGGACGCAAGGCAGCTGAAGGGAACAGCACATGTGATGGCCCCTGCCCTGGAAATAGCATGCACAGGAAACAAAAGTGGCAAAGGCAGCCTCTGCACAATGTCCCCATCCACCAAGAGTGCCCGTGGGCTCGAGCAAGGGCCATAGAGGGCACCGCTGCAGAGGCTTGGCTCCCAGAGCTCATGCCCTGGGCGGAGGGGATGATGCCAACACTCCCGGGGCCCTTTGAGGACAGGAGAAGGGGATGCTGACACATTGTCTTCTGTCTTCTTGGACACTAGTTTCCCTTTCTTTCCTTAAACATAGCTGAGCTTCCGCTCTCGAGTCAGGCCTGTCTCCCCCTCTCCTTGATGCTGACCCCACCTGCCATCACCCCAGGGAAGTGGGAAAGGCCCACCCTCCTCCTGAGAAGACACATTGTCTTCTGTTGCTCCCTTCTTGCCCCCCACCCATAACCTAGCTTGGGGGGCTATATTCAGGTCCCGGTACTCTGGAAGGTGAGAGCAAAAGACAGGACGTGGGCAGAGCAATGCCCTTGAATTTGACCTTGAAGGATGCAGGGGGTGGAGGGTAGGGAGTGGGAGACATTTCAGGTGGTGCAGTTAGCAAAGGTAAACTGAGAAAGAGGTGCAGAGAGGAGGCGGGGGCGGGACAGGGGTTCACAGTCGGGGAGGAAGGAACACACAAGCTAGCTTGGTGGGACCCTTGGGTGGAGCAAGCACTGGTGTTCAAACACAAAATCTGCACGGAAGGGACGGAGGCAGCAGCTTCATAACATAGCAGGCTGTGCTCTGGAAGAGGGAAGTTCTGGAAGCCCGGCTCAGGCCAGCAGGTGTTCAGAGACACAGAGCTGTGACCGGAGCATGGCCTGCAGGGAGCAGCGTACCCATGCTGGGCGCAGGGACATTACTGTAGGGGTGCGGGCTAGCGAGGAGGGGAGTGACCTTTGTTTGTTTGCTTCATTGAGCTATAATTTTCACATATCACATAGAAGTTTAAGGTGTAGAACATCATGATACCACGCTAACGAGGTGGAGCACCGTTCCCACACCCATTACCGCAGATACTTGACATCTTCGGTGCGCAGGGCAAGAACATCCTGGTCTGCTCGCCTGGCCGCTTTCAAGTAATGTGGTATTGTTGCTTACAGTCCCGGGGTCCCCTGAACTTACTCATTTAGTAACTGGAAGGGTTAGCTTGTAAGGGCCTTACAGCCACACCAAGGACGAAGTTAGCATATTACATAGGCGGCCGCCTAGGAGGCGTTTTGTGGGACCAGTGGATCTCCAGTCCCAAATGGAAGTGATGAACAATTCAGCTCCTGAGATTCAAGCTAGGACACTCTCCATCTAAACTCATGCCTCCTCCACACAGCAGGCAGATTCGTGAGGAAACGGGGGGTAGAAGGGCCATAATACACAGAGCCAACTAGCTGGGATGAGATGCAATAGAAACCCATTAGCCCAATGCAAACACTCACAGAGCACTGCTGGTCCGAGTGGCGCAGCCCAGCCCCCCAATTTACAGGTCAGGAAACTGAGGCCCAGGGCACCCAGGGAGTTGGCCCAGTTCTTGGAGTGTGCCTGGCCCTCAGGCCCGGCTCTTGCAATGCACCTGTGCATTATATCCACATGCCCAGGTCGTGGCAGGAGTGAGGAGGAGGTGGAGCCTTAGACAGCCCCTTCCTCTCTGTCCTTGCTTTTCTCATCTGGAGAGTTTCAAGGGGTCAAATGAAATCAGCACTTTCAAGGTCCCAGCAAGGGTTACTGCTAACAATGCAGGTTACTAGGCCCTTGGCCCCAGACCCTGAATCAGAGCATATTAATATGATCCCGGTAGATGCGACGATCTATACGGTTTTTTCCCAGGACTGACTTACCATGGGCTTTGTAGTTCTGCTAACCCTGCTCAGTGCCCCTGCCAAAGACCCTAAGGTCTCCACTAGGGACAGCAGGCTCCTGCCCAGGGCCGAGCTCCTCCCACGGCATGCCCCCAGTCTTCTGGCACCAGATGCCCCCAAAGGCTGCCTGCAACTGCCCTGTTTTGATGGTTCTGGTCTGCACTTTCTGAGACAGCCCTCATAGGTCACAAGCGGGGGATCCCTGGCTTGAATATCTACCTTTCTCAACCTCAGAATAGCTTACAAATGAACCACACCCCAGACTGCTCCGCAGGCCCCATTGCCCCTGGTGGCTTGGATACCTCTGGGAAAGCTGCTGGACTGCTCTGAGCCTCAACTCTTCCTCTAAGTGAGGAAATGATTCTAAGGATGTGGAATCTAACTCATCCGAACCCAGATTCTCTCGTCAAGTCCTGGAAACAGAAACTGATGTCTGGCCTTAGGTTCTGTTCTGCACAGAGAGGTTAAGCACCTTGCCTAAGGTCACCCAGCACGTTAGAGGTGGATGTGCAGCTACAATAGGGGCTCCTGGACCCCCAGTGGTGGCCTCAGCCCTACACCATAACTTGCCTCTCAATAACAACCTTTCTAGGGTCATTGAAGCAGTGTATTCGTCTGCCCATAGCAGGTGCTCAATAAAAGGAAGTGATAGTCACCTTCTCAGTACTTCTTACATACTTCAGTTAAGTGCTGTCAAAATGTGACTTATTTTGGATTGCTCTCATGGAAAGCTTGGGAGGAGTCCTGGCGTGCATACCTGTAAGAGCTGAAGCTTACCTATTTGCATTGTCCATTAGTTGATGGTGGCCCTCAATGGCAATACTACTAATTGTGTGCAATAGTGATTTTGAAAAAATATCCGCCTTATCAGGTCATGAGAGGATTGAATGAGGTGATATACTTAATGCCCTGCCGATGCCTCCACACCGAACCCTCCACCAGGCCCTGGGGAGAACGCAAGTCCCACAGCCAGCAAGTGCCCCAGCTGACCGCTTAGCACCAGCATTTCCCTGAGAGCCTCGGAGGATGTGTGGGGCCCCAAGACCTCTCCCTCATGACTCAGCAGCACTGCTCTTGAGATATAAATGGCACTATGCACCCCCTCGTACAGTGGGAAGGAACAAGGCCCGAGTTCTAGTGTCATCTCTGCCTTGACTCCTCTGGGTGACCTTGGCCTGTTCCCCTCCCGGGACCCCAGTTTGCCCGCCAGCAAAGGTGGTGCTTAGAGGGATGTGTGGTCGACATGTCAGGAATGAGGTTCTCTGCCTTCCCCCACCTGCACCCCCCACCCCCGGGTCAGGGTCTCTGGGAGTGAGTAGGGCCCAGCGTGCTGTTTCATCAGGCCCTTCTCATGCCTGCTCAAGGTTGGGACCTGCCTGCCCAGATGCTCTCCAAGGCCGCCTCCCCATTCAAACCCCCCATCACCGGAATGGAATGGGGGTTATAGATACCACAAGGGCTGCATGCTGGCTGGGGAAGGGAGCATGGGGTGTCACAGCAGGGCACTGCGCAGCCTGGGTGCAGCTGGGGGGCTGTGGGAGGAGGGACAGGGAGTGTGGACCAGAGGAAGGGGGCCTGGTGTAGGGGGAGCACTCACTGGCTTCAGACAGCAGCATTCACTTCCTCCTCCCTGCCCATCCTGCTTCCCACCCCACCTCCATCTCCCAGGTGACCTTGTGCTTTCCTGGGAGCCGAGGTGGAAGGGGTGGATCTGTCCTCCGTGGTCCCCCTCCAGTGTACAGGAGAATGTCCTTTTCCCTCCTGCCCCCTGCGCTGGGGAGCCATCCAGGAACAGGAGCTGGTGAGACCTCTAGCGGCCGGGAGACGCCAGGAGAGCAGGACCTGCTCCTCCGCAGCGGCCCGGGGTTATGTGGGGAGCACGGTTTATATCTGGCCATTTTAGGGCGGATGCCTGGACTCCTCATCCGCTCTGACCTCAAATCCCAGCTGAAAATGACAGGCAGATGCTCCACCTGCCGGGAGGAGGTAGGAGACGAGACACAGAGCTTGCTGGCCTGCCAGGTGGGTTGGAGAAGGCTGCAGAGGGAGCCTTGAGAGGAGGGCTGCCGCCCTGTGACTCCACTTCAGCGTCCTGGAAGGCTCCTCTACCCGGCGTGCATAGCGCTCAGTCTTTAAGAAGGCAACCCTGTGATGTCAGTTTTCCTTTCAGGATCACCAGGAGGTGTGTTGAAGCTAGTTTGACAGGAACCCTGCTTCTCTGCATCAGCCCAGGACAATAGGAGCGGATGTCTAATGCTAAATTCAGCTCTGTGCAGAGAGGTTAAGTCACTTGCCCGTGGTCATTCAGCATGTTCCTGGTGGCTCTGCCGCTGGAGCAGAGGCCCTGACAGCCCCATGGGAGCCCCACCTTTACACCATACCTTCCCTCTGAATAATAGCACTTAAATCCTGAAAAGCTTTGCCCTAGATTAGGCTACATTCTTGTCGCACCTGGCTCTTTTGTAAGGCCCTGAAATTCTCTGCAGACAAAGAGAAGAGCCCACGGCTCAGGATGAGAAACCACAGCGCAGGAGACTTGAGTGGGGTGTGCCCGGCTTCCGTAGGCTCCCAGATTACTGCTGAGGACAGACAGATCTCAACAGCCCAGGGGCCAGGATGGGTTGGGGCCGGCTGGCGGTGGGGGAATGCAGGGTCAGCGGGCAGGAAGACTGTTGCCGGGAGGCAGTGGGCATGAAATTTTTAAGGTGCCAGCTAGTGTCAGCAGGTGTCACAGCACGCAGGGACCAAGGACAGGCTGCTGGCCTGGGGAGGAGGGTCCCCAGCAGGCCGGTTTTCCAGTCTGAGACAGGCCTCCCATAGAGGGGAGCTTACGATTGTGGAGGGCAGGAGGCCCTTCCGGACACTGCCCTCTATTCAGGGTGAATGGCCTGTTTGGAGTGAGGCGGGGGGTGCAAGTCAGTCCTGGCCTGGCTCCCGTTCCTGGAGCTGGATGCCGCGGCCGAGGTGAGCCGCAGCAGGTTCCAGGGTAAGGGCAGGAGGGTGGTAGGTGGGGAGGAGGCAGAGGGGCAGCCCCTAGCCTGGGGTGGGCACTGACGGCGGGCTGTGCGTTGCAGGCAGGACAAGCTGAAGATCCACATGCGGAAGCACACGGGGGAGCGGCCCTACCTGTGCATCCACTGCAACGCCAAGTTCGTGCACAACTACGACCTCAAGAACCACATGCGCATCCACACGGGCGTGCGGCCCTACCAGTGCGAGTTCTGCTACAAGAGCTTCACGCGCTCCGACCACCTGCACCGCCACATCAAACGCCAGAGCTGCCGCATGGCCCGGCCCCGCCGCGGCCGCAAGCCCGCCGCCTGGAGGGCCGCCAGCCTGCTCTTCGGGCCCCCAGGCCCCACGCCCGAGAAGGCCGCCTTCGTGGTGCCCCCGGCGCTGGGCGAGGTGGGCGGCCACCTGGGCGGGGCGGCCGTGTGTCTCCCGGGCCCCAGCCCCGCCAAGCACTTCCTGGCGGCGCCCAAGGGCGCGCTGAGCCTGCAGGAGCTCGAGCGGCAGTTCGAGGAGACGCAGATGAAGCTGTTCGGGCGCGCGCAGCTGGAGGCCGAGAGGAACGCGGGCGGCCTGCTGGCCTTCGCCCTGGCCGAGAACGTGGCGGCCGCGCGGCCCTACTTCCCACTGCCCGATCCGTGGGCCGCGGGCCTGGCCGGCCTCCCCGGGCTCGCCGGCCTCAGCCACGTGGCCTCCATGTCGGAAGCCGACAACTAGCGTCCCGGGGCACCCCGGCGGCCCTGGCCCCTGTCCCGTCAGGCCTCCCCCACACCCGCATCCAGGGCTCTGAACTTTTTCTTTCGAATCACAGAGGAGGCGTGAAAAGTGTGCTGTCAGCCACAGGGCTAGTTGCAGGCGTCCTGCAGCCTCCCGCTCCTCGGCGGTGTCTGGCAGGGACACCCCTCCCTGAGGGCCTCCACCGGGCTGGCTCTCTGCTGTCAAGCAGAAACTCGCAGGGGAGGGGCCGGTGCCACCAGGAGGCCACAGCCCAGGTGCCCAGGAGCTCTGTGGAGCTGCAGGGGGAGGGGGCTAGAGGGAGGAAGGGGCCTTGGGAGCAGGGGCGAGGCGTGCGCCCTCGCAGCCCGGTGGCACAGTCCCTACTGATCCTGCTCTGCTGGGTCACTTTTCCAGTCTCCAGCCATCCCAGGGTCCTCATGGGAAATGCCCTGTTTGCGGAGAGGCTTCCTCCTGGAGTCCCACCCCCCTGTCTCTCCCTCCCTGTCCCGTGACCTCAGACAGGCCAGTCCCCGACCCCACTAGGAAGGGAGGCTGCTAATTCTGTTTCCCCCCCTCAAACCCACCCACACGCGTATACACCTCAACACACCAGTCGCTCCACGAAGAGTTGCTGAGAAGGTAGGAGCTTTGAGCTCCCGGAGGCCTGGCGAAGACGTCTGTCTCACTGCCTGTGGTTTTACCACATCCACCTCTCTGCTAGCACGGGGGAGGGACGTCCTCACCAGAGGAGACCGGAGTGACACAGAAGAGCCCAGGTGTGGCTCTCCCAGATAGCTTTGGGGCAGTCCGGATCCTCCCCACCTCTGCGGGCAGGCGGGCCCCTGGGGATGGAACCCCCCGCCAGGGCTGTACAGCTGGGGCTCCCGGGGCTCCTGGGGCCAGCACAGAAGGGAATGGGCACCACCTCAGAACACCTGCTGACCCACCTCCTCCACCCTGATTCCTGGAAACAGACAAAACACCTGGTTCTTCAGGGTTTATGTTTGTTGTGGGTCCCTCAGGGCTTTGGGATTGCTGGGATTGCCTCCTTTGCTGTGTTTGAGCACCCTCAACCCCTCCTTCATCCCTCAGGGAGGGAGCTGGGCCTCTTGGTTTCCCTTCGGGGGGGGGGGGGCAGAGCCCTGGCTCGGGGTGGGTGTGAGGGCGCCTTGAGCTAGGGCCGCCCCACTCGCCCTGGTGCCTGAGCCTGTGGCTGGTTCTGAGGACCATGGAGACTTTCCTGGCCCAGCGCCTTCCTGTTCTCTCCACTTCCCTGCGCCTCCCTCCCTTCCCTTGCTGAGGTGGCCTTCCTGTCTCAGCAGCCCAGTGTCCCCAATCCAGGCCCAGGCTCCCCAGTCCAGGAGTTGTGGGCACAAGAGACTTGGGCTCTTCCTATCGCCTTGGCTTCTTTCTGAGCACACACACACACACACACACACACACACACACAAACAAAAAGGCCAGAGAAGACCACAGACTCTGTCCCTCTCCCAGCTCCGCAGGGGAGAACCCTGGCTCCGCAGCCCACCAGATGCCATTGCGTCCAGAGGGAATTGCTTCTGACCCTCTTGTCTTCAGACACCACCTTTCTGGGCAGCTGCCTCTTGGGTGCCCGCCTCCGTCTCTGACACCTGCTCCTGGGACCCATCCGCCAACATGCCCACATTCCCCCCATCGGCCAAGGGATTGGGGCTGACCCACACTTTTAAGAGAAAATGAGGAAAAAACACATTGGAATCCAGTGGTGTTGGGGCTTTTGTTTTTATTTTGTAAAGGTAATGACTTCTTATAAACTCAGTTTTTCAGATGACTGGTTAGTTCTTTTTGCTTTCACTTGGCTGGTTGTACATTGTAAAGTATCCAAAGATCTTGAGTACTGTATAATGGAGAAGAACTCTACACAAATGGGTTGTGGGGGGTGGGGTGGTTGTGTTTGGTTTTGGTTCTTTTCCTTTGTTTCTCTTTTTTTCCATTTTTTTTTTCTCTTTTTTTCCTTCCTTTCCCCCACCCCCAGCCTTTTTTTTCCTTTGGCGTTTCAATTTCCCTGTTGTCTGTCTGTGGGAAAACTTTGGAATTTTTCCTATTTATAACTTTTTTTTTTTAATGTGGTTGCTTTCTGAACAATGACACAACAGAGTTTGCCTTAGTGATTCAAAGGACAATCTTCCATAACTTTGGTCGTACGCAGCACCCCGCCGAGAAAAACTCTCAGCTAATTTTCTGGCCTATTTATTAAACAGTATTAATTGACTCGATGAAATTATTGAGAGTTGCACTTCTGTGAGAGGTGACCAGCAACAAGTCAGTGGCTACGTGTTCACTGCAAAACAAAAAACAAAAAAAGACCACAAACCTTTGACCCTTTATTTAGTCACCAGAAGGGCAGTGATGTGAGGAAGAGAAAGCTTTGCTTATTGCGTTTCCTGGTTCAGGGTGACGTCCTCGTCCTAAAGCTCACGTCAGGTGTCAGTGGTGGTTCTGTGGAGGGGAGGCCCAAACTTAATTCCTCAGTGTTTCCCACCTTCCAGACATGCAAGAGGCACTGTTTGATCAGAAGTTTTGGGGCATCTGTGAGCCCGAGTGCAAAGTGTATGTGTGTGCATGCAGGTCTGTGGTGTGTGAACAAGGAGAGGTCACGGGGTGGGTGACCGTTGCAACACTGCCAGGCCTACGAGTTCCCCACCGTGGCATCCACAGCGGCCTCCCGCTGGTCCTGTTGCACCTGCCTTCTTGCCACCTTCCTCTCGTTTCCTGGCAGGGGAGCTGGACTTCTCCTGCCTTTTCACCCGAGCCACTTCCCCAACCAGAGAACTCTAGATCCTGAAAGACGTAAGGCTTGCCATGAATGAGTCAACTCAACTCAGAAGCCAGAGCGTGGACTCTTGGAGTAAAATCGTTCTTTGTGCTGTGTTTTCTGGATTACCCAGGGTACCCCAGAGCCCCTTTTCTCTGTGCAATCCCCTTTCTTGCCATGGCAATATTTCTGATAAGCCACATGCAGGATTTCTTCGTACAGAGGAACAAACCAATGGGGAGGTCTCCAGACTCCTCTGTGCTGTGTGTCCTCGGGCACATCACTTGCCTACTCTGGTCCCCACTTTCCTTACCTCTGATAACAACAGGGAGTATGTACACCAGAGCAGCTCCAAGTTTCCTACCCAAACGCCCTTCAGCAGTAGGGGGGCAGTCGGGGGGGGGAGTCAGTCATTTGGGGAATGGGAACTGAACTCTAAAAAGAATTGCCTGAAGCAACCTTTGCATAGTGTAAAATTCTGCAGTTGCAGGTTTTGGCTTTGAGATTCATGCATCTGTATTCTATCACATAATACATATGCCTCTGTCTTAATATAAAAATAATCATCTGATCTACTTCCCAGTTCCATAACTTGTCTTATCCCCAGAATCTTCTAGTAAAGGCAGAATGTTCCCTGGCTACCCTGTAGCTTTGAGAGGCCCAAGCTCACAGCTGAGGGCTTAGGGGTTCACATGGCCCAGAGCAGGAAATACAAGGCCAGGTCATGATGTCACTCAGCTCCGAGTCCTCGGCTCCCTGGGTCCTCATCTGGGGGTCGGTGTCCACTAAAGGCTGGAGGCAAACATAGGGAGAGGGTAGGTCCAATATGGCCCTGAGCCCGGGGGGCTCCTAAACTCAGGTCAGTGAAATAAAGTCTGCTAGTCCCGGCTGGGTAGGTATGTTCCGTGGAGTCCTGCAGGGGCTCAGGGCCTGCTCCCTCAGACCCAAGGTTGGAGAACGAGGCCACTGAGGACCGAGAACCATGTGCATCCTAACCTGGGGAGGAAGAAGGCCTGAGAGAAACGTTAGATCCTTGGAACTTTTTTTTTTTTTTAAGATTTTATTTATTTATTCATGAAAGACACACAGAGAGAGAGAGGCAGAGACACAGGCAGAGGGAGAAGCAGGCTCCATGCAGGGAGCCCCATGTGGGACTCGATCCCTGGTCTCCAGGACCACACCCTGGGCTGATGGTGGCGCTAAACCACTGAGCCACCCAGGCTGCCCCCCCTTGGGACTTTTAAAGCTCCCTCAGGGAGAGGGAGGATTTTACCAAAACTCTGGCCAATTCCGAGCAGTAGGAGAGAGATTCTAGGAATAGCCACGTGTCTGAGCCCAGGAAAGTAAGTAACTTCTAGCATCTACCATCGTCTGCAAGAGGAACGAGGTCCCTTGTGAGGCCATGAGCTCCTAGTCACTGGAGGGGTTCAACGTGGCTTTTCCAGAATGCCAAGAGGAGAGTCCTGTATAGAAGGAGGTCTGTCCTGTGGGTCCTTTCCACCTGATTAAAAGGGCGAATATATATCCTCTTGTGGCTGTGGAAGAAGGACTGTGCTGGGGAAGGGGGTGACAAGGGAGATGAGCTGGCGCAAGTTCACAAAACCTGGCTTGGCCCAGGGCTGCGTGCCCTGCCCTCACGACCCCCACTTCCGATGACTGACAGTGACATGGGGCCAGAGAAGCCAGGACTCTGCATGGAAAAGGCCCTGATTCTGAGACCCTGATCCTGTGACAGAACAGAAGGGACCTCATGGGAGTTAAGACTCCCCCCGCCAGGCCTTCATGTGCCCCAGGGCCCGCTCGTCCACAGAACCAGGGGCTCTGCTCACAGGGCCCCAGCACCCGGCCACAGCTGGCAGCCCTCTCCCCAGACCCCAGTCCTCCCGTCCTGGACCTCGGCAGCTCCTCATCCCGTAGGTCTTCTGAGCCTGCTGCCAGTGGACACGCAGGAGCTTCCAGAAGCAGGCACAGCCCTGTGCTCCCCTCACGGGCACCTGACCTTCCGAAAGCCAGTGAGCACCTCATGAGGGAAAGCAGAAGACCAGACCCCGAGGCCACGTGGAGGGGGGATCAGCCAACAGGAGGGGAAGTGCCACCTGCACGCATAGGGTCGGAGGCCCCTCTGGGGACCTGGGACAAATTCTGGAACCAAAGATGTTCACATCCAGTGGCCTACTTCCCAACACCTGCACCTGCACCCACCGCCCGGCACAGTGTCACCCTCTCCCCGTCTCCTGGTGCCCCTCCTGCCCCCAGCTGCCCTGCAGGATGAGGCCCTTGTCCCGTGTTCTGTTCCCTCTTCACACAGAGGGGAGCCACCAAGGCGAACGTGACTCACTGGCTCCCTCTCCCGGCCTCCGCAGCCCCTGCGCCTCGTTCCGATCCCTGTGGAAAGAAAGGCCCTGAACAAAGCTCCACAGGGCCTCCACCCAGGCGGACAGCCTGGAAATCATGCCAGTGGGCACCTACCTGTCTGTCTGGACTCCCCTCTCTCCTCCTCCGCAGGTGTGCCCGGGCATGGGGGTGTGCATAGGCGTGGAGGGGTGTGGGCGTGGGGGTGCAGGAGTGGGGGGTGCATGGGCGTGGGGGGGCATGGTCGTTGGGTGGCGAGGTGGTGGGGGTGCGGGTGTGGGGGTGTGCACGGGCGTTGGGAGGTGGGTGGGGGCGCAGGTGTGTGTGTGTAAATGGGCATCTGGGGAGCTGTGAGTGTGGGGGGTGCGGGATTGGGGGTGCGGGCGTGGGTGCAAGCGTGGCAGTGCGGGTGTGGGGGGGCGCAGGTGTGGGGGTGCAGGAGTGGGGGTGCGTGGAGGCGCGGGTGTGGGGGTGTGAACGGGCGCTTGGGCACGGGGTGGGGTGGGTGTGGGGGGTGCAGGAGTGGGGGGTGCTTGGGTGTGGGGGGTGCTTGGGTGTGGGGGGATGCGGGCGTGAGGGTGCCGGCATGAGGGGGGGCAGGCAGCAAGCCAATAGCCTCTTTCACTCCTTTCTGCTGGGAAGCACTGCTGAGAACTGAGTCAAACCTGCATTTCCAGCAATTGGTGGGGGTCAGCCTCCCGGAGCCTTAGCTCATTGTACGCCCCCCTTACCGACGCGGGCTGTGGTGACCCGGAGGAGCGGAGCCCAAGTGGCCTAACCCAGACACTATGGACCCAGAAATGACAAATAAGGACAAAACATCTCAGAGCTGGACCATCCTGGAAAGCCTGGAAACAGCCCTTGATCCGCAGCCAGACACGTGCACTCACACACACACTCGCAGGCTTGCACGGAGTCATCAGACACTATACAGGCTGAAGTCATCCCTCCTGTAACGATGGGAGACCGGGCAGCGCATGGACGAGACCCAGCCAAGCCGCTGTCCCCAAAGCCTCCCTTTATAGAGTCCTTTCCAGCGTTACCCTGTGAGCCCTCTAGGTAACCGTGACCCTTGACCCTGACGACAAATGCAAAAGCATAACAAGGAGGTTTCGGGAATAAGGACAGAAGATAGGGTGCATCAGACCCTATCCCACGTTCCTCTACAAATTAAGACATTCAGCACAAACCCTCTGAGTCCTGTGAAGGGTTTATGTTTTCTCAGAGGACTCTCACATCCGTGGGTCAACTAGGTTTGAACCTCACGAGGCACATCTCGTCCCTATTTGTATCCGCTGAGATTCTTAGTCAAACACCAGAACCCATTTCTCGCGCAGGGGCAGCGCAACACCACCCCCCACCCCGCGCCGCCCCCGCGCCCGCTTTGATGGAAATGGCTTTTTACTTTGCCATTTCAGCGTCATCCCTGTAGGAAGGGCACTGTGCTGCCCACAGTGCATTTCCCTTTCATGATGACCCGGGTGACCCAGCCCTTAGGAAGGGGTGGGGACTGCGAGCCGCTGGGGGCGGGTGGGGGCATCGTAGCAAGAAAGGGGGCACAATGTGCAGGGTCAGGGTCACCAGGCTCCACTCCCTCTCTCCCTCCTCCACAAGGACCTGCGAGGGTTCCCAGCCTCCCAGCCTGGGCCCTGGGGGTGCTGGGCGCCCCCCCTTCGAGTTCCTGCCTTCCTTACCGCCTGGCTCAGCGCAGCAGGGAGGAGGTGTGACCTGTACTGGGGTCTGGTGGGGGAGCAGGCTTGAGGGGGCTCGTGCAACACCCTCAGGCGGCACACTAGGTGCTCAGTCGACATCGGCTTCCTTCTTACCTCTCTGTTCCCTCAGTAACATTTAAAATAATCATGGTTACCTACTTTATTTACCTTTTTCCTTTTGTTTTGCTTCTCTTCCTCCAACAGGAAAGTTAAGAGGGAAGGGGAGGGGGGGAGAGGGAGGGAGGGGTCAGCACACATTACTTATCCCAGTGATTATCTGAGTTGCTTTGGATAATCTGAGGCTCAGCAGTCGCTAGCTCCCACAGGGAAGCTGGGAGAAGCACAGGACAAGGACAGCCTCTTAAATCAGAAGGCGGAGCTGGTCATTTCCTGGGGCTGCCAGCATGGAAAGCTATTCCAGGAGAGCCATCCAGCTGCACAACTCTGATGCTGCGTGGCTGGGCCCCTGTCCAGACGCTGCCCACTGACAGCCCACCTCGCTCGGGCCCCCGCCCCCACCGGGCACAACGGGGACCACCCTGGGGCCGGAGGCGACAGAGGCGGCCGGCACGTCCCACGCACCAGGAAGAGAGTCATGATTTCAGAGCCAGAGCCTAGAAATGGGGCTTGAGGAGGTGAGAAGGGTTGTCAAGGACAGTCCTTTGGCCTGGCGAGCAGGCCCGAAACCCAGCCCCAGGTGTACAGGGGCCCCCGTGGGTCCAGAATCTAAGGAGCCTGCCCCCCTTCTAGGCGGAGCATGCTCAGAGCACCTGGGACCCTCCACTCACAGCCTGAATGGCCACAAGCCTGCTTCCAGGCCCAAGTGCAACTCTCCCCAGAACTTTCTTTCCGTCTTTCTTTTTTTAAAGATTTTATTATTTGAGAGAGAGAGAGTGAGGGAGAGAGCACAAGGAGTAGGGAGAGGGAGAAGCAGGTTCCCAGTGAGCCCCATGCAGGGACTCGATCCCAGGACCCTGGGATCATGACCTGAGCCGAAGGCAGGTGCCTGACCACTGAGCCACCCGGGCACCCCTCCCCAGGACTCAGTGAGGGCCGGGTGCTGCCGGAGTCCCTCCAGGGGTGGTTGTTTGCTGGGGAGGATGGACAGAATTAACCCCTCCAGACTGGGGTGTTCACAACCTGGGGCATCTCAGCCTTTGGGGTGGAGCAGCCAGTGGTGGTGGCGGCGGAAGGGGGGACGCAGCTGTGGGTGGGTGGACCCACTCCCCCTACCAGAACCTCTGGGATCCTGAGAATCAAGTGAATCCAGCTTTCTAGGTCTTTCCAAAGGGATGCTCACCCAGACAGAAGACTAGAGCACAGTTTATGTTACAATCTGTTAGCTCAATTTCTATGTTTAGACCTGTGACATGGGAACCTCTACTCATGTCCTCCCCAAGCCCTGCGACTACAGGGGAAAGAGCCAGGTAAAGCCATGGTGTCCCTAGGTCTACAAGGGAAGGGCACGGCTGTGGTGCCCCGCGTGGCTGCTGTCTTGCACGGCAACTTCCCCCGAAGTCACCTGCCTCTCAGGGGGCTGGACATGCTAGCAGGCCAGCGAGAAGGGGCTCCCTTCCCTGACCCCCCGACCTAAGAGGCTCCTGTGCATTGACTGGGCACATTCAGATAGAAGAAAAGTCTCATTTTCAGCTACGTGAACAGGCCAGCCCAAACCAACAGCAACACGTCCATCCGTCCCTCTCCCGTGGCCACACCCCTACAAACTACCCTCCACTCCTCCAGCGGCAGGGGGATGGGAACAGCGGCTCTTGGGACCAGAGTGTCACAGACTGAGTGGCTTATCAACCTCTCGGGCCTGGAGTTTGGAGGTCGAGGGTCAGGGCGCCCACACAGTAGGGTTCTGTGGAAAGCCCTCCTCTGCGCCGCGGCCTTGCAGGACAGAGAGCACAGAGGAAGCAAGCTTCCTTGAGACTCTGCTAACAGCACTACCCCTAGCCCAGGGCATCCCGTGACCCTATCTCGTCCCACTCACCTCCCAAAGGCTGCACCTCTTCATGGCATCTCGTGGGGGTGGGGTTTCAAAATCCCAGTAGCCCCCGGCAGCCTCCCCAGCAGCCTCCCTACAGCCCCCCAGCAGCCTCCCAGCAGCCCCCCAGGAGGCTGCCACTCCGTGAATGTCACCTCGTCTGAGCACCGCTGTGTCCAGGTGCGAAGTCCCAGGCAGGAGCATCCACTGCGCCAAGGCCACGGGGCCGGTGTCCTGCTCTAGCTGCTGAGACACAGGAAGGGGGGTCCTGGCCCTCTGAGAGTCCGCTCGTCTGCTCACCCGCATATTGGAGCTGTGTCCCTCCCAAACAGAGAGTGCCTGGACACTGGTGCACCAAGGAGACAGAGGTCAGGTGCATTCAGTGGGCGTGGCTGAGGACAGGTCGCCTTGTCATTCCTCTCAGCTGTTCATATGAAAAAGCAGCGCCCTCATGGCTTCTGATGCTAACAGCAGAGTCCCACCACTCGTTTGGATTTTTCTGTTTCAAAGGCCCTTGTCTATGATTTTGGGATTTTTGAGAATTTCCTGGATAGTTTCCCATTTTCAATCCCTCATTACCACTGCAAAGGAAGGCCCGATTGGGCTTACCAGAACTTAGGAGGCGGCTTTCCGAGCCTTTCTGGGCCACTGGTTCTCTGTGCGACCTTGAGAAAACTTACCTCAACTCCCTAAATCTCTATTTGATCATCTGGAAAGCGAGGGGGTGGGTGACAGGAGGCCCGGGATGTCTTTGTGCCGTCACAGGGCACGAGCTCACGCTTCCGCGGCACAGAGCACTTGCAAGGGGCCTCATTTCCCAACCAAAGGCCGTCCTCGTCTCTTTCCAGGACTAACGTTGCCCAACACGCAGGATGTGTGTAAACCAAGGCTGTGTGGTGTAATATTGTTGAGACTGACACCAATCCAGATCCAGAACAACCCACCCACGACGCCATTCTATAGGAAGCACACAAGGCAACAGCTGGGATCGCTTCCCTTTCGTCTTTCCAATGGGAATGCGCTCACTGAATATTGTATTCTCATGCACACATATGTGCAAGCCCACACGCAGGCCTGTACACGCATACCCACTGGCCTGTGTTGCCATCAATGTGCTTAGGGTCACATATGGAACTATCTCTGCAAAAAGCTTTATTTTTCATGGGTTTTGCCTTCATCGCAGACACAGGACGAGTTCTTGGGCTTGCTTTCTGTTCCCAGTCTTTCGCTTTATTCTCTATGCTGTAGAGCGACCTGCCCACAGACGTGCCAGCGAACATCTGCCTACAGAAGAGGATCTGGCCAGGCCTGTCGAGACACCAGATAGTTGGTTCTCTCTGGGGTGATCATCTTCTCTCCCCTCCATCCCACTGCCCTTCTGTGGAGGGACGTGAAAGAGGGGGAGTGGAGGTGGGGGTAGAAGGTGATGAAGTGAACACTTGCGGGACCATGAGTAGGTATGTGTATCTGCTTCTCAAGTGTGGTCTGAAGATAAATTCGATCTCCATGACCCGAGTCCATGCTGCATGCTTGGAGTACCCTGTCTACAGGCATGTGACCCAGTCACAGAGTTTCCCCACCGGAACAGAGCTCCTTGAGAATCTTTGCAATTCTTCCCGAACTGACACAGGGCCTGGCCCGCAAGAAGGTCTTAACAGACACAGCATTGATGAAGAATGCCGCCTTGTACTTACACTTTCCCATCGGCAAATTGCTGTTCTGTGTAAATTCATTGGATTGATGAGCTCACAGTTGTCTCCACTCATCAGGCTCGGGACTGAGGCACAGACAAATTGAAGATGTAGTCCCGGCCAGAGGTGAGGGAGCAGGTGAGGAGTATTCCCCGCCGGCTAGAGCTTGTCCGGGGTTACTGCCTGGAGGACGCGGGCTCCTCTCTGCCTTCGGTAGACTGGAGCTCAGCTTCTCAAACAGCCTGGTTAGTTGGTCCCGAAAAATTTTCAGAAATCATTCTAGAACCTTCGCCTTGGTCTCTTCACCATACCAGTATCTCCCCTCTATGCCAATTTTTCTCCTGATGACAGCTCTTCTTGCTGCCCCAGGAGACCATGCTGCTGGCAGACCCAGACCCAGATCATCAAATGCCAACACCAAGCCAGCGGGGAGATCCCTCTCTGCCCTGGTCAGTAGGCGGTCCACCCTGCTTCCCTCAAGTCCTGTCTTATCCCCCTCACCACCTAGCCCAGGATGCTAATGAGGGTGGAAGGGGGGTGTAGCCAGGGAAGCGGGCTGCACACTTGCAGTGCTATTTCACTCAGGCAGGTCCAGCGATTCGTCACTGTCCCCTCCTGTCCCTCCCTAGCTCTCCTTGGACTTCCCTTGGCATGTGCCCCCGACCCTCTCCAACCCTCTAGGAGGGATAATGATGGTGGTCATAGCTGCTAGTGCATTCCTTTGTTCCCCACCTCACTCCCATCATCATCTGCTACTCCCCCTCACCCTCATGTAGATGCCTTCCAGAGGCTTCCGTGGTAAAATATATTGTCAAACCGCACTAGCCTTCCACTCCGCCAGGAGCTAGCCATTGGCAAGGACCTTGTCCCCAGGACCAGATAGCCAGTCTAGCCTTAGCTTTGGTGACTGGGTCTCCTGCCCCATGCCATATTTTCAGAGGGCTGCACTGGGGCCTGTTTCCTGATGCATCTCTCCTCCAAAGATCAGAAGTCCACTGGGTAGGGTCGGTGAATAAAACATAGGATACCCAATTACATTTGAATTCCAGATAAACAGCAATAATCTTTTAGTTTAAGCATGCCCTTGAGATATACTGATAGTAGAAAAATTATTTGTTATCTAAAATTCAAATTCAAGTAGGTATCTTGTATTTTCACTTGCTAAATCTGGTAAGTGTACCAGATGGTCAAGGGGATGTGCTCACTTGGAGCATCTCCTGGGTACATGGGACCCCACCTAAAGAGCCCTGAACCCACTTCTAGGGCCTCTGCAGTTTCCTTTCCTGTATGTCTGGTTCCCCTTTGCGTGTTCACCACGCCTAGGCCTCAGGAGTGGCCTGGAGGCACCAGTTCCGGGCTGGGGATGGAACCTGGACAACAGGCTGGGTGTCCACACAGGATCTGGAAGCCGGTCCCTTGTGGGGAGGCAGGAGCCCAGGGTGGGGCAAAGGAGGGGCAGACCGCAGGCCAGGGGCCACCAGCCCGCGGACGCTGGCGTTTGGGGCAGGCCCGCGGCAGGCCCCTCCTGGGAGCGGAGCTGTGCAGGGTGCCCCGTTACACCTCCCAGCTGCAGTCCCATGCACACGGGCCGGGGGGCCGGGGGGCCGGGGGGCCCCTGGGTGGGCCCCTGGAAAGCCCGACTGCCGGCCGCTTGGGGCAGGGCCACGGCGATGGGCTCCCGCAGGCCCTGCCATCGAGGCTCTGCCGGCTTGGTCGTCGGGGACCCAGGGGCTGGGGCTCATGGAGCTGCGGAGGCCCGGCCACAGCCCTGAGCTTCCACCAGGAGGCCCCTGGCTCTTGGATGGCCGCGAAAGCTGAGTGTGATTCGGCAAAGCTAGGGAGCCCGTAAGACGGTGGGTGGTCCGGGGGCTGGGGACGGCGGATGACGGGGAGCCCCGAGCCGCGGGGCATCCCGCGCGGGGCCCGGGGGTGGTGGGAGCTTCAGCGCGGGGGGCCCGGGGGGCGGGGGCGGGGGGCTGGGCAGGGGCACTGGCCTCGGCCTTGCTGCTCGATTTTGCCGTGAACCCAAAACCGTCCTAAAAACTAGTAGGACAGTGAGTGCACCTGTCACCAGGCAGGACGGCCCCCGGGCCCAGCACTCGGGAAGCCGACCTCAGCGACGCAGGTGTCCTAGGTGAGGCCCCGGGACTTCCCCGCGGAGGGGAAATGGGGGCGGCGCTCCCGGGTCTGTCCCGGCCCCAGGAGCGGAGACCAGAGTGGGGAGCGGCACGGAGCGGGCCGGGATTGGGAGACGACCGCGACGGGCCCCCGCCGCCCGCGGCCTCGGCGGTCGGGGCAGCCCCGGGCGCTCCGCGCCGGGCCCAGGTGTGCGGAGGCGGGGCGCGGCGGCCCGGGGAGAGGAGGGGCCCGCAGGCGGTCCGCAGCGCCCCCGTGTGGCCGCCGCGCGCAGCTGCACCGCGCGGGGAACAAAGCGCCGGCCGGGGGCGGGGCCCGGCGAGCCGGGGCGGGGCCTGGGGGCGGGGCCTGGCGGCGGTGGGCCCGGAGCCAGGCGTGGAGGCCGAAGCGCTGGGCTCCCGCGCTGGCCTCGGGGCGGGGGCCGGCTCCGGGACCACCCCGTCCTGCCCGAAGGGAGCTGTGCTTGTGGCCTCGGCTGCTGCAGAGTCCTCGGACGGAGCACACGGGGCGAGGGGGCCTGTGACACCCCAGCCTCCGGGCAAGGCCGCCCCGCGCCCCCGAATTTCCAGCGTGAGCCCCGAGCAGCCGGGAGAGATCCGCCTGCGGAGAGCCGGATGCCAAGAGACCGAAGAGCGCGCTGCCTTGGAACAGAAGCGTCCGCTCATTTAGGGAGCTCCAGGAGAGCTGTGCTAGAGTAGAGGAGGGAGAGAGCGGTGGCGCCAGGCTCCCCCCACCCCCAAGGCCTCTGATTTGCCCTGAAGTTAGCAGAAATGCAGAGGAGCACATCCAAGGTTCCGCACACAACCTGGAGACCCCCCTGCACCGTTGCCATCTCCAGAGCAAGGGGGACCTCTCCTGGCCAGGACTCTAAACTACCCTGTCGCTCTTTGTGGCCAAGGGCCCTGCCCTGCCTTGCCTCCAGAGAGACTACCCCTTGTCCAGCACTGTCTCAGGGGGAGGAAAGGCCACCTCCCTCAATAAAACAAAACCCAGAGCTGCCAAAGTTGGCAAACGGAGAAGATTCTGGTGAGGATTGGCCACGGGTGCTGCCACTCCTGCTTCAGGGCTTCCACCCAAAATTGGGCATAAGACCTCTCTCGTAACCTCCCTGCTCTGCTGGGCGCGGGCTGGGACATCCACTATGGCCCTTCATCTTTCCTGCATGACCCACATCCCAGGGCAGCCACAGCAGGTCCCCTTCCACCTCCAAATTCAGTCCCAAGGAGGGGAAAGATCCAGAGAAACTCCTAGGAGTACCCACCAGTTCCCCCAGAAACTGATACCCCAATGGGGTGGCCCCTCAGGCCCCAGCAAGACAATCACTTCAGCCTAGGAGACACACACACACACACACACACACACACACACACACACATGCACTGAGCCAGGCTCCAGCAATCAGTTGGGAGGGCTATGCACTTGTTCCTTTGCTCAGAGCCTTTGGCTACAGAGCTCCCATCTTCCTCAGCCCTGCCCTCTCTGCCTGAGTTCTTGTTCACAGGTACCCTGAAGCCAGCATTTCCCATCGAGGATGCCGATGGAGCACCCACCATGTACAAGCCCCTGTGTGAGCATTTTGCACCATCCTGTCCAGCCAGGTGGCTTCTGTCCCAAGCTGGAGCGTAAGAATCTGCTCGCACTCAAACCTGCCCCTCACCCCTGCTCCCCGGCTTCTAGCCTCAAATACCGCCCTCTTCCTCTGGTAGTTGGTTCCTCAAAATTACTACCCTGTCTCACTACCAACCTACCTCAGCAAGGTGCAGGGAGTCATTAGCAGTTGATTAAATACCAGAGCTTATGGTGGTTTGCATCATTCCTGCAGACTCTTAAACATCCAGCCTTTGCTTAAGAAGTAACTTCCCTAATGACCTGCTTTCTTAGAGAAACTCATCTTGATTTAAATATCCTAGAACGGAGCACACTTGCTCTGTAAAGGGCCGGGTGGTAAATCGTTGAGGCTTTGCAGGCCATACAGTCTCCACTACAGCTAAACTGCCCTGGTAGTAAAAGCAGCCATAGACAATAGGTAAATAAGTAGAGTCGACTGTCTTCTAGTAAAACTGTATTTACAAGAACGAGCAGTGAGCTGGATTTGGCTCCCTGGCTGTACATTGTTTCTCCCTATTCTCCACCTATAATACATATTTTGGCCTCATGGCTTAAGGCAGTCAGATGAAAAGACCTCAACATGGCCTCAGAACATCTGGGTGACAAAGCCAGGCCCAAACCTCACTGCTCGGTGACCCCCAAACCTCAGTTTTTTCACTTAGGAATGGGGGTGATCGTGGATGTATGTGAGGAAAGACATCACTCCACATATGCTCTCAGAGGCCTCTGCTGTGGGCTGGAATTAGCCATGGCAGGGAGATGTTGGTGAGCACCTTTGTAAACTCTGGGGTGCCCTGCACAGCCACATTGGCCGTGGTGGGTCTGAGCCCACCTGAGGAGCAGGGCGGGGGTTAGGAGGGTGGGGGGGCCCGGTGGGAGCTGCCCCGGGGCCCCGGCTTGACCTGGTAGCTTCATGCAGAAGCTGAAAACTTTGGGATATGATCACCTGCTTCTTGGTGTTCTCAAAATACCGGGCAGTGAGCTGCTGGCTTTGCACAGCTCTCTAGCTGCTCTATGACCTCAGCTTCCACTCCTTCAGCCCCGGCTGCGCAGACTACAAGTTGCAGAGCAGACGTTCTTTCCAGAGTTGTGGCAACCATGAGCGTAGCCAAAGCACCTTTTGGGGTGGTTGACCTTGGACCCTGGACCCAACCAGCTTCTACGGGCCATGAACACTTCAGCTCTCCCTCTTGCTGTACCATGAGGAGGCGAGAAGGGGAGGACGGGAGGGGAGGAGTCCCTTTGTCCCCTTCCTCCCCTTTCCCGGGACCCAGGTTGGGCACCCTCTTCACACCAGGTCTTCCGAGAAGCAAGCTGGGACACTTGCTCTCCCAGGGGCTGGGCCCCTGGGTCGTCAGGGTTTAGGATACACGGGCATCCAGGCACCGTTTCAGGGGCCTCTGTGTCATTTCCTGGTGACCTTCAAGCACACCGAAGTTGTTAAGTGGGGCAGGCCTGGAAAGGCCTGACCTTGCTGGGAACCCAGTGTAGCATCTGAGGATGGGTACCCACCCACACGGCGCCCCTCTGTTCTAGGCCAACATGCTCCTTTTACAGATGAGGAAACTGAGACCAGAGATGAGGCCCACCAGCCCCTCTGGTGAGCAACACCAGTTCCAGATTCTGGTGTCTCCCAATCCACTGTGGCAGGTGGCTTCTTACATCAACATTAATTAATGTGTTTCCCACCCTACTCTCCCACACCCCTGCATCAGCGGGACCCAGACGGCTGCCTGGGTCCTCTGGAGGCAGGGCCCTGCAAGCAGGGGCTCAGGGCTGTTTGCAGATCCTTGGGGAGCTAGAGCTAGCCAGCAAGAAGCTGGGGTTCTGTCCTCCTCTCCTAGGAGGCCAGGACGGGTCCGACAGTGAAGCAAAGGGAAGGGTTAGGTCAAGAAGAGCAGCCTGCCCAGCCTGGGCCTGCTTGCTCTACTGCTCCAAAGAGTAGTGATGGGATGTGTCAGCCACTGAGGGAGCTGCCGGGGTCCAGCCCCCAGGGCCTGGGTGCAATGACCTCGTCAGGCATTTCCAGCTTTTATGATCTGCGGCAAGGCCCTCAAGTGACGCAGGCCGACCTCTCCTTGCAGCCTGCTCTCCGGGGCCCCGTCTCAGCCACGGCCATTCGCACACCCCTGCCCAGACCGTAGGCCAGGGCACTAAGCAGGGACCAGAGGGAGTGAAATGGCCTAGAAGAGCAAAGGAAGGCAGCAAGTAAGTGGACGATGTCACCCCCAGAGCCAGACACGGGAGCCAAGAGGCACAGAACACTCAGCCCTCAGGAGAGGAGAGAGGGGACTTGAACTATGGCAGAGGCCATGGAACCTGCTCAGTGGTCCCCCAGCCTGGGAATCCCCAACCTGGCCCACACAGGCACCTTCCGGCTGCTGCTCCCTCCCTGCTCCCCTTTGTCAGCCCCGGCTCCACAAGGTCACACAGACAGTCTGGCTGAAAAACCCAGAGCATCTGTCCAGGTCCTGGATCAGATGCTTGATAATGGGATGGCCATGGGCAAGCTGCTCACCCTCCCCGAGAGAAACGGGGTGACACTGGAGGTGTCTTCTGAGGATCATGGTGAGGCCGCCTGGGAGGTAAGGTGCAGTGCCTGGCACAAGGGATGCGTCCAGTGGAGGCTAGTTATGATTGTTTGGGGGGGCATAAGGGCAGGCTAGAGGACACCCGGAGGCTGCATCCCCGCCTTTGCCCCCAGATCGGTAGGCAGACAGTCCTGGCAAGGACAGCAACCTCAAAATCAGGTCAGAGACTGAGCCCTACGTGAGAGGACCCCAAGGGTCAGAGGGCAGCGCCTGAGAGCTGGGTTATCACCGGTCTGACCGTCGGACTTTGGACACATCAAGAGATTATTATCCCTCTTTTAACAAATGTCACAATTAAGGCTCAGTGAGTGTGAACAGGCCATGTGTAGTGGCACTGCTGGTAGGCAACAGAATCAGAGTTTAGACCCAGCACGTCACTGCCCAGAGCCCCACAGTTCACTGCCTCTGCCTGTGTAGGTGTGGGACCCCGTCAGGTAGACTTGCACTCACTGAGCACATAGTACCTGAACACTTGCTGCCCGTGTGACCCCTAGGGAGGTACTGTGCACACATGAGAGAGGAAGCGATGGCCTGGAAGAGCAACTGGCACAGAGCCATTCAGTGAGTGGATGAAACAGACAACAACGTAACAAGTCGCTTTCTCTCCGACTGTAGTAGTCAGGGTGTACACGAAGCTGCCATCCCAAAGACGCCCACCACTATGGGGCTTGCACACAGTACATTCATCTCCCTCCCGTGACCGTCTGGCGGTGAGTGGCCCCGACCCGTGGGCCCTTCTCTTCCACCTGGATATTCAGGGATCCGAGTTCCCGTCAGGCTTTTTCTCTGCCGTCCCCTAATGCAGGGCCTTCAACCTGGACTCCGAAATGACAACTGAAGGTTATTTGTGGACTGAAGTGAAAAAAAAAATCACATCTGTATTTTCACGAACTTCTGAATGTGAAGTTAGCATTTCCTTCTATTATGAATGAGGCGATAAGTCACTGTAGACACGGCAGGATCAGGGACTCTGCTGCCAATAAAAATCACACCGATTTCCGTATCAGATCACAGCGTTACGGGTGTCCCAGTCTGTCATTTAACATTTGGTCGTGTTTCAGAATCACAGTGTGCTGTCCATCCTGCTGCTAGATTTTATTATTTGATACTAACAAAGGAGCATGACGCCCCTCTGTCACGAATACGTATGTGTGTGTGTCTGTTTAGATATTTTGCCGTCCATATTTCAACACAATTGCTTTCTTCTGTAATCTCCTGTATTTTCTTTTATGTATTTCTTTAGTAAAGTATCCTTGTCAAGTCCGCAGGCTTCACCAGACTGCCAAGGAAGTTTACCGCACGGAAAGGCTAGGGACCCCCCACTCAGAGCTGTCCTCGCAGGTAGGGTCAAAGTGGAGTCACTGCCTGACTATGACCTGGCCCCTGGGCATGAAGAGACAGAGGAAGGGAGGGGTAAGCAGCTCCCCTCTAGGTGAGGGATGCAGATGATGCCCACATCCCTCCACACACCTGCGAGCAAGAGCTTCATAGGGGGGCCACGTAGAGCAAGCTGCAAGGACTGCATATGAATAAGGTCCCCAGTTGGGGACCACTCACCAGAACCCTACTGTGTGGAAAGAAAAAAGGAGGGATGGAAGAAAGGAAGGGAGGGAGCGAGGACAAAGCCCGAGTTATAGAATGTAATTTTCTTCTCTATAAAATCAGCAGGTAGAGGGGCGCCTGGGTGGCTCAGTCCATGAGGTGCCTGCCTTCCGTTTAGGTCATGATCCCAGAGTCCCTGCTCTGGGGGGAGCCTGCTTCTCCCTCTCCTTCTGCTGCTCCCCCTGCTTGTTCTCTCTCTCTCATCAAATAAATAAATAAATAAAATCTTAAAACAAAAACTAGGAGGTAGAAAAAATAGTAGGGAAAAAGCAAATTTTTTTTTTCCCGTTGAGATCCTTTTTTCAAAGGAAATCATAGAACACAGACAAAAGCAGGATATCTTGGTTAAGTAGGGCTGCGGACCCAGGGCCCTGTCGGCCCAGCCTCCTGCTTCCTGCCCCTTTCCCTAAGGGGATCCCTGAGGCTCCAGAGGAGTTTGGCACTCTGGGCCTAGGTGGTGTGTGAGGCCCCCTGGTGAGGCCGTGGGCCTGAGGACAGGTCATCTTTGACATCCAGTGACAGCTGTGGGCTCTTCCCAAAGAGAAGCCCATCTCTGTGGGTGAGATAAGACAGACAGGGAGGGTGTGGGGGGAGAGGTACTGAGAACATCCAAGGATGAGGCAGAGGAGGGCAATCTGGTAGCAGGAGGAGAGCAGCAGGTGCAAGCCTCTGGGGCAGGAATGCAGAAGCCTCTTGGGGAGGGGCCAGGGGGCAGACACGGTACAGCACCAGGTGTCATTAGGGCGAGGGAGCCAGGCGGGCCGCAGTCTCAGGGGGACCAGCACAACCCACACCACTGGCCCTGCTCCCAGCAACCGTGGCTTCCTGGGCTCAGGACTGGGGCAGCAGCAGAACAGCCCTGGGATGTGAGAGGAGTAGCTAAACCAAGGAGCACATTCACTTTGTTTCCACTGTTACTCAGCTCCTACTTTGTCACAGACACTAGGAGGGATTTTCATTCTCACAAGGAAAGGCATTCAAGATACAAATAAACATATGGTGAATACATACATATATAAATAAGCAATTGGGGGATCCCTGGGTGGCGCAGCGGTTTAGCGCCTGCCTTCGGCCTGGGGCGTGATCCTGGAGTCCTGGGATCGAGTCCCGCATCGGGCTCCCTGCATGGAGCCTGCTTCTCCCTCTGCCTGTGTCTCTGCCTCTCTCTCTCTCTCTCTCTCTCTGTGTGTCTCTCATGAATAAATAAATAAATTCTTAAAAAAAAAAAAAGATAGTGGCTCTCAACCAGGGGCAATTTTTAAATAAATAAATAAATAAATAAACAAACAAACAAACAATTGTAGTGACTTTGCTATTGATATGAAAATACTACAATAATAATAATTAGCATCTAATAGAGGCTTACAAAAGTCTCAGTGGTTGGTTTGAGGAGTACCAGTGAAAAGAATGTAAGATGTGTTGGGATTAATTAACACTTTTTTTTTAATTGGAGTATAATTTAACGTACAATATTATATAAGTTTCAGGCGTGTGACATAGTGACTTGATATTTATACACATTAGGAAATGCTCGTCACAATATGTCTACTTACCATCTGTCACTGTACACAGTTTTTATGACTTTATTGACTGGATTTTAGAATCAATCACTCGTCTCCCAAGATTCCATCAAAATCCTAGAGGAGAACACAGGCAACAGCCTTTCTGACACAGTAACTTCTTGCAAGATACATCCATGAAGGCAAGGGAAACAAAAGCAAAAATGAACTATTGGGACTTAAGATAAAAAGCTTCTGCACAGCAAAAGAAACAATCAACAAAACTAAAAGACAACCTACAGAATGGGAGAAGATATTTGCAAATGATGTATCAGATAAAGGGCTAGTATCCAAGATCTATAAAGAACTTATTAAGCTCAACAGCAAAGAAACAAACAATCCAATCATGAAATGGGCAAAATACATGAACAGAAATCTCACGGAGGAAGACACACAGACATGGCCAACATGCACATGAGAAAATGCTCTGCATCACTGGCCATCAGGGAAATACAAATCAAAACCACAATGAGATACCACCTCAGACCAGTGAGAATGGGAAAAATTAACAAGGCAGGAAACCACAAATGTTGGAGAGGATGCAGAGAAAAGGGAACCCTCTTACACTGTTGGTGGGAATGTGAACTGGTGCAGCCACTCTGGAAAACTGTGTGGAGGTTCCTCAAAGAGTTAAAAATAGACCTGCCCTACGACCCAGCAATTGCACTGTTGGGTTTTACCCCAAAGATTCAGATGCAATGAAACGCCGGGACACCTGCACCCCGATGTTTCTAGCAGCAATGTCCACAATAGCCAAACTGTGGAAGGAGCCTCGGTGTCCATCGAAAGATGAATGGATAAAGAAGATGTGGTTTATGTATACAATGGAATATTACTCAGCCATTAGAAACGACAAATACCCACCATTTGCTTCGACGTGGATTGAACTGGAGGGTATTATGCTGAGTGAAATGAGTCAATTGGAGAAGGACAAACATTATATGGTCTCATCATTTGGGGAATATAAAAATAGTGAAAGGGAATGAAAGAGAAAGGAGAAAAAATGAGTGGGAAATATCAGGGAGACAGAACATGAGAGACTCCTAACTCTGGGAAACGAACTAGGGGTGGTGGAAGGGGAGGAGAGCGGGGCCATGGGGGTGACTGGGTGACGGGCACTGAGGGGGGCACTTGATGGGATGAGCACTGGGTGTTATTCTATATATTGGCAAATTGAACACCAATAAAAAATAAATTTATTATTAAAGAAAAAAAATCACTCGTCTCCAACCTTAATTCTGCACCACCAGCTGAATCATCTTGTATTAATTTACTTTGACCGTCAATTTTCCCATCTATGAAATGTACCGACCTGGTAAAATTTCTGTGAATAGCCAGTGTGATAACACCCATATGCATTTAACACAGAACCTAATATGCTAAGCACTTAGTGTTTTTGTTTTATCATCATCATCATCATTATTATTAACTAAAGCTAGGAACCTTTAGTTAAACAAATACTTTGCAGAGAAAAAGTTTACAGAGATTCCTGAAAATCAGTCTAAGACGTGCAGAGATTTCATCTTTAAACCAGAGCACAGGCTTAACTTTTAGTTGCGGGGCCCCATGTCCCTTCTGCGACTGCTTCCTTTCTGTGTTCCCTTCACCAAAAATACACAAACTCCTCAATTCTATTTGTATGAAACACCCCGGATAGATAATTCAATCAAGACGGAAGTGGATTGGTGGTCACCAGGGGTCTAATAAGAGCAGAGAGTGGGAGAAACTGCCCTAATGGGTATGGGATGTTATCCTGGAATGATGGAAATGTTTGGGAACTAGCTACCGATGGAGTTTGCACAATATTGTGAATGTACTAAGTGCCACTGAATTGTTTACTCTAAAATGGTTCATTTTATGCTAAGTGAATTTCATCTCAATAAATTATCAAAAAATCTTTTTAATTATGCATCATATATTTAATTCAGAACTAACTAAGGCCTTCAGTTGGGATTGCTCTGTGTGAGTTTGTAAATACGTTTCATGGATATAAATTCATGATCCATGTGACCCGCTTTGTATACAGGAAAGGACCTTTTAATTTTGTGTATCAAAATCATTACATGTGCAACCACTGCCTGTAGGAACAGAAAACCCAGCACATTCTTCCAGACACCTCTCTCTCTACCCAGAAGTGTCCAGGGCTTGCTGGTTGCAAAAGACTCCGTCCAGGTTGCAAAGACCAGGCACAGACAAGAAGAGTCAAGTGTCCACTGCGTATTCTTGCTGTGTCCCTGGCTGCTGGTAGGGGAGCTGCTGGTGGCCGTCCCAGCTTGCCCAGTGGATGCTTGGCCAACGTCCTAACAGCGTCACTGCCAGTGGTATTATAACAGGAAGCTACGCTGTCAGGGACCACAGACCCCAACTCTTGGGCTGTGCTCCAAGGGTGTTATTCTTACTGTGTGCACGCCTCTGTGCTTAGCCATTGCTTTTGCTGGGTAGTCTCTGCCAAAGAAGCTGGATCAGTAGGAATTTCCAGCCACGGCCTTCTCTACAGTTCCTAGACCCAGACGACAGGTGGATAAGCTGTCTCCCTCTTTCCTCTCCTTCCATTCCCTTGACTCTGGTGCAAAATTGCTACCTCCTCCCCATCCAACTATCACACTGGGAAACATTCGGATGGGCAGCAGTGACCTAACCACAAAAGCTCTTATTAAAAGTTTTATCGCAGGGCAATTGGTATCTTTGTAACCTCAGGCATTTGCATACGAGGACTATCTCCTGCCAGACAGCATTCCGCTTTCACTTCGACCAGGAGGCAACAGGTGCTCTCTCAGAAGACAGCAACACAACAAGCACGCAGCTGACATCCGTGACGTGCCCCTGCCACGCTCCCCGCTGCCTCACCAAAGCCTGTGGGGGGGGGGGGGGTGCGATTATGGCCTTATACCACGGAGGAGGAAATAGGGCTTCCTCTCCGCCCAGTTCGCTCACACCAGGTACAGCTATGTGTCTGAGCCTCCTACATATGTGCCTTCCCCTGTGATTTCTCTCCTGGGGAAGTCCATGAGTGAAATTACGTGCCTTACTTTTTGAGTCTTGTGACCCGTAGTAATCCTTTCCGTGCTTTTCTATTAAGTAAGCTTAAAAGAAAAATTAGAGTAAACAAAGGGCAATGGTGTCAGAGTAACAGCTGGAGTCCTAGTCCCAGCTCTGCCAATATTGGTGACGTGTAAATTCAGGAGAAATGTGATCGCCTCCCTGAGCTTCAGTTTTGTTGTCTGCAAAACGGACAGGCAGACTGCATGCGGTCTAGACCTCTTCTAACTCTAGAATTCTGTGCTCTGTGCACCGGCCACACTTTGAATCCTGAATCAATGAGGCATGACAAGGTGTCTGCACACCCATGCATAGAATGCTGCAGGAGCAACCATTTGGCTAAGCCATCCATTTATTCATTCCTTCCAGACGGTTTGAAGGGAATCTCTCAGAAAAGACTAGCGGTTTGAAGCAAAACAACTGTGAAATCCCCAGGTGAGCCAGATGCACTGAATTCCAGGCTGGTTAATTCCGGGCTGGATCGCTTCTGATTCATCTCTCTTGTCTGCTCTTCATTTGCCTGTTAATAGGTTGTCCTCTTTCTCCCCGGCTCCCTGCTCATGTCTATTCTTGTTCCTTTCTGGAACCGTGATCATCAAATGTCACTCTTCTACTGGGAGAAATGGTTCTGCCTGGGAAGACCCAGCCTTTCACACTCCCTGGCTCCAATTCAGACACAGGGATTGGGGAAGGCATCGCTGACTCCACGAGCTGCCACCTTCAGCATCTCCTTAGGAGCCAAATACTGAAATATTTTGTGGTATTTGAAAGTGGTACCTTCACTTGTTGCCTGTCCTACACCTGGGTGCTGGTCAGTCTCTCACAATGTGACTCTTGCATCGTACTGGGGAAAAAAAGGGCAGATAAACACACAAAACTACATATTCCAGAATTTCTAAAACTTGTAAAACCCAGTGTCAGTGAAATGATGATGAAACAATCACTTTTAAATGCTGCCAATGAGAGTCTCAGTAGGGTGTGACGTCTCTGCAACGCAACTGGATACTATGAATCACAAGTTTTTTTGAGCCAGTGTTTCCTATTGAAAACTGAGTCCCAAAAGGCATCTGGGGGGCTCAGTTGGTTGAGCGTCTGACTCTTGGTTTCAGCTTAGGTTGTGATTTCGGGGTCATGAGATCGAGCCCTACATCAGGCTCTGTGCTCAGCGGGAAATCTCTGCTTGAAAGTCTCTCTCCCTCTGCCCCACCCCCTGCTTGCACATGCTCTCTATCTCTCTCATTCAAATAAATAAATAAATAAATAAATAAATAAATAAATAAATAGTTAAAAAAAAAAGAAAGAAAGAAAAAAGAAAAAAATGAGTCCCAAGAAAAAAAATGTAGAATTGGCAACATATGGTACAAGGCTCATCAAAGCATGTTCGAAATCAGAAAAGGTCGGACACAAAGCAAATTTCCAAGAACAAGGAGTTCAAAATATAAATTATGGTACATCCAAATAAGGGAGCAGATTGCACCCATGACAGGTCATGTCGTAGGAGAACGCCGAACAACATGAGATGTTTGTGAGACTGTATGACGTGAAACAATGGAGCTCCACAATGATATGTGTAGGACAACTCTGTAAAGTCTGTACGCATGTTTGTATGAGTGGGACAGAGTGGGTTCTCCAAAACACACAAACCTAGAATATAACCAAAATGTTAACAGAGTTTACTTCTGCATGGCAGGATAATACATGGTGTTTATTTTCTTTTTGGCACCTTTTCAAAATTTAATTTTATGAAACAGGATAAGGGTATTTATATATACATGCATAACTTTTTTTTAAGTCGTTATTTTTCCCCTTCTTTTTTTTAAATTTTTAAAAAATTTTTTATTCATGAGAGAGAGAGAGAGAGAGGCAGAGACACAGGCAGAGAGAGAAGCAGGCTCCATGCAGGGAGCCTGATGCAAGACTCGATCCCAGGTCTCCAGGATCACGCCCCGGACTGAAGGCGCTAAACCGCTGAGCCATCTGGGCTGCCCCATACATGCATAACTTTTTTAAAAAAACAAAGCTCATGGAATAAATCTTTGTGACCCCAGGCAGCAGGAGGGAGAAGGGCTGGTTTATCTGGCCCCCCGGCCTTCATGCTTTCTACTGCTCAGTCTCCTGATGGGAGGCCTCGGGAGCCCTGCATGGTGGGTGGCCCTGTGAATCATATCAACAGACTCCCCAGGTTACGGGCCCGTTCCCTGCCAGCAAACCTTCCCTCATTAGGTTGCTGAATGAGCTGACTATGCACATCTTTTCCCAAGTTCAGTGGCATCGTGTGGCCACTCAAAACTGGCCATTAATGGGAATATTAACACCCTAGAAACTGGCCATAGCCACCATCAGGGTTTTTTTTTTTTTTTTTTTTTTTTTTGGTCCATGCTGGGATGGGGCCCCGGGATCCGTGATTTAACCAGCCCTGCGAGCGATTCGGACACATATCAGAGTGTGCATGGGGCAGGACCTCCCTGGGCCCCAGGAAGGAGCATTCACATCCACAGGCAGGTGGGCTGTGTGCTGGGTCCTTTCTCTCCAGATCTGGCTTTGCTGAACAAAGAACTCCCAAACTTATCTCTGCTTCCCAGAGAGCAGAATTCTTACCCAAGTCACTTATGCCCTACCCCCACCCATTCTGCACCTTGACATGGGTGAGAAGGTGTCTACATCATTCAAGTGATCCTGAAAAGACGGATACCCAAGCCCCCTCCACTCGTACATCTCAATGAGAATGATGCAAAAGGAAGTCTACCAGTGTTCTGATTTTTCCACATGGAAGGAAGTGTCAAATGCCAAAAGTTTAAGAATTCCCTCCCCCGCTTTTTCCCACCCCCTGCTTTGCTATTTCCCTAAATAAAGGCTTTGTGGGCCTCTTGGGTAATCAACCCAGCACAGAACTGCCACCAAGAAGTGGCATACATTTTCATTCAAGGCCTCCCAAGCAAACCTTGGCAGCTCAAGTTCCCTAGACGCATACCTTCCTCATATTCTGAGGAGGGAAGGACAAAGGATCCATTTTGACACCAGTCACTAGCCTTGGGGAGCTGCTGAGGAATTGCAGCCACAAGACAGATAACTCTGGCCTTGATCTGACAGGTCACAGGATGGATGGGACTTTGGGATATGCATCTGCCCCATGCTCCGTGTGGGTGGACAACCACGCAGCAAACCCAGCCCCTTGCTTTTGCTCAGGACGAGGCATCTTTTTCTTCTTTCTCCCCTCTAGAGTTTAGGCACAGCTGGGGATCTATTTGTCTCCCAGGGGTCACCTCCCAGCTCTTGGACCCTCACCCATCACCTCTCATCACAGAGGCAATCATCCTTCTCCCCACACTCAGAGAAGAGAGCAGCCACATAAATAACTTGCATACAAATAGAATCACTTACAATTTGGCTCTGCTCAGTGCAGCATTTCAGGAACAACAGATTTGCTCTTCTCATTTGCTTTGGATGCAATTAATATTAAAATGAGGTGCCAAGGAGCAGGGACAGAGCCTGGCTTTAATGATCTGTCACAAGCAGAAAACGGAGAGCAGTCAGCAACTGGAATGGTGCCCTGTCACTGGGAAAGGCTGGCTCAGCAGAGGCAGGTCGTTAACCCCCTCAGCAGCCTCCTCCCCTGCTGCCACCCCATGCCCAACCCAGGGCCTCAGATTCACCCAGCCCTCCGTGGTCCTCAGAGAAATACCCACTTTTCATTTGCCCAATGTGGGGAGAGGTCAGAGCTCACAAAGGATCCGCACTTCCCCCCAGCTGTGGCTCTCAGATGGTGTTCACCACCCTGCACACAGCAACGGGTGTACTCACCATTCAGGTGCCTCAGCCCTGTTGATGGCTCAAGAAAAATCTTAGCACAGAAGTAAGGGAGACAGTCATTATTTTGAGATAATGTGCTGTAATTTATTTTTTAAAGATTTTTAAAAATTTATTTATTTATGAGAGACACAGAGAGAGGCAGAGACACAGGCAGAGGGAGAAGCAGGCTGATATGGGACTTGATCCTAGAACCCGGGGTCACGCTCTGAGCTGAAGGCAGATGCTCAACCACTGAGCCCCGCAGGTGCCCCTGTAATTTATTTTTTAAAGAATAATTATCCCCATGTTCCAGCACTTTATCATTAATAACTAAAATACCAGCACAAACTTACAGTTGTAAAGGGAGTCCTGGGAATGTAATGTGCAGCATGGTGACCATAGTTAATAATATTGTACTGGATATTTCATAGTTGCTGAGAGTAGATCTTAAAAACACTCATCACAGGGACACCTGGCCGGTTCAGTCAGTAGAGCGTGTGGTGCTTGGTCTGGAGTTTGGAAGCTCGAGCCCCAGGTTGAGTGTAGTGATTATTCAAAAATAAATTCTTAAAAAGAATACTTATCACAAGAAAAAAAATGCTTATGGGGTACCTGGGGGGCTCAGCAATAGAGCATCTGCCTTCAGCCCAGGGTGTGATCCTAGAGACCCAGGATGGAGTCCCACATTGGGCTCCCCACAGGGAGCCTACCTGTGTCTCCGCCTCTCTCTCTCTCTGTCTCTCATGAATAAATAAATAAATCTTTTTTAAAAAGAAATGCTAATTTTAAAAAAGAAAGAAATGTTTATAATTCCAGAGGATGATGGTTCTCAACTACACTTATCACACTGATCATTTTACAACATATGCAAATACTGAATCATGACATTGTACACCTGAAACTAATATAATGTTGTATATAAATTATGTCTCAATTAAAAACATATTTAAAACTTTAAAAAAGAAGTAACAGAATTCTTGCAATTCCTGCTTCCTACTCTGCTCATGAAACATCAGAGGGTGACCCTGGCAAGGTGAGGAAAAAAGCTCCAAGGGGACAGACGACATCCTGGATCTGTGTTGTCCCATGGGCTGGACACCAGTCACCAGTTAGTCACTCAACTGGCATTGGAGAAATGATGATCCAAAGGCCCAATAGGCTGGAGCAGTTCTAGCTGGAGAGTTAGGTAAAGAGGGTCAATAGGGCAAGGCCCAGAAGGATCTGGAGAACAGGAGCCTCTGTCCCCACGGAGTTGGGGTGCAACATTCTCCCAGTACATCTATGTGTTTATCAACCAGTGAGGGCCCCGAACCTTATTGTTTAAGAATTTTTATCAAAGTTCCATCGCATGAACATGACTGATTGGCCATCCGTAGCAGAAGTCAACCGCTGGCCCCATCTCCTTCCCTCCAGATGGGTGGTGGCCCCAAATCTCCAGCCCTCTACTGACTAGGTGATCTGATCAGCCCCCATCCTTCATTAGCATAAACTCAGGTGTGGTTGAAAGGGGGTCCTTATGAATATCAAAAGACACTCAGGAAATCCCAAGAGTTTTAGGAGCTCTAGGCCATGCACTGGGGACAAACACAAAATATATTTTGCATGCCACCACCCTTGGTTCCTCTCACTGGTTGCCCATGGAGGGGTTTCCCTTCCTCAGAAAGGCACGTGCACACAATTCCTCTTGCTAGAGGTCTAATGCAGGATGCTCAAGCTAGGGGAGGCACTAAAGCCAACACTGCTTGATGGAAATCTTAAGACCATGCAGGGTCAGTCCTTCAATCATGTATTCACTCGTTCAACAAAAACGTATTGGTGTGCCAGGCAGCATGCCAGGCCCTGGACATGGGGTGGTAGCTAAGTCAGCCACAGTCCCGGCCCTTGCGAGGCTTATAACTACCTGGAGGGGCTGGCACTAGGCAGGTAAGTACGGCCGTGTCTGCCTGGTTGGCGTGAGCCCAGAAAGGGCTTGGGAACCGTGCTGAGGACAATGCTAAGCCATTGGAGCCTCCAGGGATGGGGGCCAGGTGGGTGAGACTTGAGATCATCAGTGTTGCTTCTGGAAGAGAGCCCTCTGGCCAAGTGAATGGGTGGCTCCAGGGCAGGAGCAGAGCCAGCAAACCACTTGCAAGGTTGTTGCAGGGGCCCAGGGCCCAGAGGAGAGTGGCTGGGATGAGACTGATGGCCATGAATAGAGCAAAGAAGGCAGGGAAATAACATAAAAGACCCATGGTGCCTGCTCCCTAACTCAGAAGACCAGAATCCCTTTTGTAGAAGAAAATCAAACAGCACATGAATATGCTAACCTGGGTGCCTCCACGAGCTAGAGGTCAGAGGAGAGGCCGATGAGCCAGAGCTGGCGTGGTCAAGGTAGGCTGCACGCAGGAGGAGGGCCTGAACACTGCTGAAGTTTTGGGAAGTATTTGGGTTGGCCTAAGGACTTATCCACGCACTCAAGATAGTGCACTAGGATTTCCATATAAAATGTTCAAGTTTTTTAAGTGGTCAAATTTATCAAATGTCACGCTTTTTGTGCCATACTTAGAAATCCTTCCTTGGGCCACCTGGGTGGCACAGTCGGTTATGCCTTGACTCTTGGTTTTGTCTCAGGTCATGATCTCAGAGTTGTGGGGACTGAGCCCTGAGTTGGGCTCCACACTCAGCATAGACTCTGCTTGAGGTTCTCTCTCTCTTCCTCTGTCCCTCCTGCTGCTCACCCACAAGCTCTCTCTCCCTCTCTCTCTCTCTCAAATAAATACTTCTTAAAGGGGGATAAAAAGATAGTGCATTGGGGTCAGGGTCCAAATAGACAGAGGAGCAGGACCCAAGGTGAGAGGCAGTGGAAGGCAGTCAAGCGTATCCCTGGTTAGACACCCTTATGTCGGGGAGGAGAGAGTCCTGGCCACACAGAGGCCAAGAGCAGGACAAAAGCAGACCAGCCTAGAGCCCCTGCAAGAGCTCATGAGATCTCTGCTGACAAGGTGGCATTCTCCTGGCCTGGCCACATCTAGAAAGCGTGTGGCTCCCAAGCCCTGGAATCAGAGCCAGGAGCTGTTGTCTCCAGTGTCGGTGGTACTAATTACCGTATCCACATCTACTCCAGACTCCCTTTCATCTCTGGGGAATCTGACAACATGGGTTTTAATTTTCCACCAGCTCTCAGCATTTCAAAGTCAGAAGACGGGAGGATGAAGGAACTAGCTCTGTGAGTCCAAAGAGCGGAGGGGCCGTGCTGTCTAATGGAAGACCTGCCTCTTCTTTGGGGTGAGCCCTCGCTGCCCCCGACCACCCTGGGACCAGGCAGGCCTCCCCCAGGCAGACGAGGGGGTCTGAAGGCCCAGGGCCTGTGTGCTGGTGCGGCTGTTGGAGCACCCCCCACCCACACTTCCAGCCCTTAGGCTTACACGACCCTGGGAGGATTTTCACTGGCAAACCCTGGAAATCCAACTCACCTGTAGGGACTGGGCTTCATGGAGTTTAGTTCCCCAGTTACTTATTAAACATTTACTCCATGGCTTCGCTCCAGAGACAATCATTGGTGTGGAGCCAATGTAGGCACGGAGCATCCCTGTTGCCTAATGCTCAAGGCTACCTGCAAAGGCCGGTGTTAAAGACCCATTACGTGGGTAAGAAAGAAACAGGGCTCTGCAGGAAATACCGCGCCCAGGGTCAGGGCCCCTGGGGGAGGGGGGTATGTGGAGGGGGGGGCGGGGAGCACCAGCCGCCTCCTACCATCTGATTCCTGGACCCCCTCCTTCCGCTGTCCCCGAACACACTGTGCCCCCTTCCCTGCCTCCAGGGGCTTCGTCTCACCCTCCAGAGGAGATTACAGACACGAAACAGTGAGACAGGAAAGAAAGAAAGGAGCCAACTCTGTGGGTGGAGCTTCATGCTTATCATCGTATTTAATTCTCCTGGCACCTGATACAAGAAGTTAAACAATACTGCCTCTTACCCACATCACATCATAGCGTAAACCTGGGGGGACAGTGATGTTCGTGATGGTGTTGTCTGGACATTAAGGTGAATTTGCAGTGACTTTTCTGAAATCTGTTCTGAAGCCCATGCTCTGTAACACACCAGGGTGGCTGCTCGTGGCCCCCCCTCCCCCAGCCTCCCCCCTTCTCCCAGGCCTGTGGACCCCGCCCTGCACCACGCCCCGCGCCCTGCCCTGCACCACCTGGCTCCACTGGCACCATCTTTTTTCCCTCTGTGGGGAAGGGTGCTCACCTTGCCGCTGGCCTCCCTCATCGTGTCCCCCCACTGCCCTCGCTCTCGGGCTCCACCAATCCCACAGCAGTCCTTTTCTTAAAAATCAGACATCCTTAACCAGCTCCCAGGCTCTTTCATATTTTTCTCAGAACACTTCTTTGGGGTCTCCTCTCCCTCCCTCCTCCACCCTCTCTCACCTGCCCCCTCCCCTCCACTGCTTCTTGCTGTCTTTCCTCCTGGCGGCATTGGCAACCTTCCAAAGAGCATTCAGGTCAAGGTTGAAAAAGGTTAAGTGCTGTGCTAAGAACAAGCTTTCTCCATGGAAAGGCATGCCTTCGTTTTTGAAGTGAGATGAGACATGGTAAAAAAAGCCAGAGCCATCAACCATGGAAGCCTTGGCCATTGACCACCTGGAAATTTCTGCTAGCATACCTACTCAGTTGCATTCTCTTCTATCTGAGATGAAGCCTGCTTGTCCTCGGTCGCCTTTCTGGTAGAATGCAGAATGCACCACACGGCCCACCTCGCTTCCCTCAGTGTGAAACACTAGAAAACTGCTTCCTGGGATCCCTGGGTGGCGCAGCGGTTTGGCGCCTGCCTTTGGCCCAGGGCGCGATCCTGGAGACCCGGGATCGAATCCCACATCAGGCTCCCGGTGCATGGAGCCTGCTTCTCCCTCTGCCTGTGTCTCTGCCTCTCTCTCTCTCTCTTTGACTATCATAAATAAATAAAAATTTAAAAAAAAAACTGCTTCCTCCCAACTATGCCCAGATACAACATTTTTATCACTAAAAAGCAGAGGCATTTCCCATCACTAAGGTGAATCATATATCTTAAAATACATTTTTTCCCCCTGTGAGATGCAATCAAGTTATTTTCCTTTGGGATAACAAGATGCAGCCTGTTAATGTTCACTTTTTTCCTGGATTGAGTCTCATGCCAAAAAAAAATAAGAAAAGAAAGAAAGAAAGAAAGAAAGAAAGAAAAGAAAGAAAGAAAGAAAGAAAGAAAAAAAGAAAGAAAGAAAGAAAGAAAGAAAGAAAGAAAGAAAGAAAGAAAGAAAGAAGAAAAGAAAAAAAGAAGAGAAAGGAAAGGTTTCTTAGCACTCCTCTCTGGTATCACACTGACTTCTCTGTTGCTTCTCTGCCTCTGCACCTGTCATGACCTCAGCCAGTGTCTGTAAATGCTGTGCACAAAATGGGATTAAAGATGACCCACTTGTGAGGCCGTGTGGGGAGTGAATCAGGTGGCACATGGCCCCCACTAGGATAGTTATAGCTTTATTCATCAATTTGCTGGTATTTGTCAAACATTATTCTGAGTGTTTCTATGGAGGTGTTTTAGATGAGGTTAATCTCTACATCGGTGGACTTTAAGCAGATTGCCCTTTAGAATGTGAGTGGGCCTCATCTAATTAGTTGAAGGTCTTGGTAGAATAAAGGACTGACCTCCCTCAAGCAAGAGACAATCCTCCAGCACTGCCATTGGACACCATCTCTCCTATCTGGTTCCATAGTAGACAGCCTCCAGACTCAAACTCAAATGAGTCTCTGACCTACTGGCCCACTTGCAGGTTTTGGACTTGCCAGCCTCCATAACCACGTGAGCCCAGTCCTTCTAGTAAATCTCTTGCTGTGTATGCACACATTTTACCAGTCCTGTTTCTCAGGTGACTGATACACCCACCTAGCTAAACGCCTATTGACTAGCAAATATCACACAGGAATCTGCAGCTTGCAGATTTTGAAGTCCCCATTCTCAGATTTATCTGATGGTTGGATGGATTTCGGTTAAGCTTAATTGGCAAACGTAAAATGGTAAGTCAGGAAGCCTATAAATAAATGGAACAGAATAATATAAATAAATAATAATATAAATAAATGGAACAGAATCCCTAATGCCTAAATTCCTACTCCATTTGGAACGCAGATGTTTTCCACCCTGTCCATTATCAAAAACATGTAGATAGATGACCTAACAAAATATTCCAAAACAAACATGTGGAAGCACCTTCTTCATCACCCTCAACCCTGTAAGCCTGGGCTGTCACTAAGTACAAACCCCTTTCCCAATCACCTTGCTTAATTATCAATATTATTTTAAACTAATGTCTTTATTCATATCTATCTATCTATATATATACATATATACAGAGTTTTATATATATACACATATATATTTATACATATTTTTATATATATTTTATTTTATATCATTATTTATTATTATTATTTTTATATATTTTATTATATATTATTATATATATAATTATATATATAAATATATATAATATATATAATATATATAAATATATATTATAAATATATATACAGAGTTTCTGGCCCATTCTGGTCTAAGTAAGTTTTTGTGGGTTAGCCTGGTACTGTTATTTATGAGTGAAGACTTGAGGTTTCAGGGTTTCAATAGCCTCTGTTGGGAGGAGACCGGGAAACTATTTCTACATCATACCAGGGAAAAGGGAACCAGAATTTCATGAGCAGTTGCTCAGTACCCGGCCCGTATGTGAGCCACCACATTTTATCTTTGTAAACCACCATCCCCAACCAGTTCCATGTTTATCTCCGTAACCCACAGTGGAGGAGAACGAGATACAGAGAAGTTAAATACTCACTCACGGTCACACAGCTCGTGTCACTAGCAAGCAATCATTAGGGATCTGGACTCTTGAACTTCAGGCTCAGGATGGTCCCGTTTTATTACTTACTGGGTGTGGACCCAGGAAAATCCCTGTGCGGCCTGGACAGTCATGGTCCCTGCTCCGTGAGACAGTGTGTGCCAGGTACTTAGCACCAAGTCTGCTCCCAGAAAGGGCTTTCTACAAAAGTACTTCCCACAGAGCCAGGATTCAGACCAAAGTGGTAGCTGAGTCCAAACACCCTAAAACCACAGCCATTTGTTTGCTCATGACTCTGCAGTGTGGACAGGGCCTCAGCAGGGAAGGCTGGTCTCTGTTCTACTGGGTCTATTGGGGCAGCTTGACGGGGGCGAAGAGGATCCAGTTGACTTTCCCACTGGATTGGCTGGATCAGCCAGGTCTCTCTCTCCAGGGGGCAGTCAGACTCCTTTGCCAGATTTCTCAGGGCTCTGAGACTCTAGAAGCAGAAGTACAAGGTCTCCTGAGATCTAATCTCAGACTGTCACAGGATTGATTGCTTCTACTGAGTTCTATAGGTCAAAGCAAGTCATGAAGACTGCTTGGGTTCCCTGGGGTCAGCAAGACTCAGACTACAGATTCAGACGGGCAGAGCAGCAGATGCATGCAGGAGCAAGAGCACCTGCTGGCAGCCGTCTTTGCAGACAATCTACCACACCAAGGCTGTGGAGATTTAAAAAGGACAAGCCCAGTGTGGCTGGATGTGCGATGAGAAGACATTTGGGAGGTGTTGGGAAGAAGGAGCGGAGCCATGTATTCTGGCAGAAAGAAAAATTTGAACAAAGACTCAAGGCAAGGGCTCCCGAAGTAGCCGAAGTAGTTGGTAGCCAGGACCCAGGACGTGACCTGTTTGACTGAACCCAGGGCCTGTGGGGAAAATGCTAAATAGGGGAGGGAGGGGAAAGAAAGGGGCTTTGGAGTGTAGAGGGCTTCTGAGGCTAATCCGAGGAGGGCAGTGGGGAGACTCTAATGTCCTCTAGACAGAGAGGAACATGCTGGAAGTGATGTTCCAGGAGGAGCAAGGTGCAGCGGTGTCCAGGAGGAAGGGAGGCTGACAGCCCGGACTTCGCAGTAACTCGGGCCAGAGGAGATGGGAGACCAGAGGGCTGTCTAGAGGGAGGAGGGAAGGGAGAGCATCTCCTGCTGATGACTCTTCGCAAATGTCCATACATCCTGTCTACGGCCGTCCTGGAGAAGTGAGGGGGGAAGAGGAGAGGCCTCAGCTCCTGTGGGCCTGACCGAGCTTCCAAGAGTAGGGCCAGCATCCCTTGGGGAGGAGGTGATGCTCTCACCTGTCCAGGGTTTGGCTCGGTCTATTTTCTCCCAGACTTTTTCAGGGGGCCATTCACATGCTGCCACCCACAGAACAGTGGGCTCAGCACTGAGCCAAGGTCCCCATACTATCTCCTCTTCCTCACCACACCTTCCTTCCAGAAAAGCATCCCCTCCCAGGCTCCCAGGGATCCTCCCTCCCCACATCTCCCTGCCTTAGGGATGGCTTCTGAGGACGTCTCTGCTCTCCCTCCTCTTCACCTACCATCACTCTTGCTCCCTGAAGGGCCCAGCTGCAGCCCCTCCTCCAGGAAGCCTGCCTGGTACCCCCAACCCATCTGGGCAATCTTTCCTGGGAACTCACATGCTCTCACCACCTCAGGGAGTCCCACACTTACCCCCTGGGCTCCTTTAAGAAGCTATGGATGAAATGGTTGTATCAACTCAGCCACGCAGGAGGGCAGGGCCTGTGTGCCACTCATTTCTTTCCCTCACAGAACTGAGAGCAGCATTGACTACACACTGAAGTACTTACCATAGAGGTAGGGAAAGGCCCTCCACTTTCTGTGCAGCTAAGGCACAAATTCTTTGACAACTAGCTGGAGTTAGGATGCATCATAGTGAAGCAAAGAAACTCCCTGAAAAACCAGTAATTATCATTACTATTTATTACTGTCCTGAACATTCCTCATCACCAAAGCCATTAGAAGTACTGAAGAACTCCCTCTGCATTTATAGTTTCTTCATGGTGGCGATAGGGGTAGGAGATGGATGTCTAGGTTGGGTTCACTAGAAGCAGAGCTTGAGACAAGGATTTAGCACACACCATTGACTGGGGAGTGCTCTCAGAAGTGAAGGAAGTAGGACTGGTTTGGAAGTAGCTTAACAAGGGAAGATGTGGTCTCTCCTGGCATCTTGTGTGAGTCTGACCCCAGGGAAAGGCCCAGAGAGCATGCATAGCAAAATCAGCTCGGCCTTGAGGTAAAGGTAGAGTGACGTGCTGGGTTGCCCGGGACAGTCTCAATTTGGCAATAGAAGTCCTTCATCCCAGGAAATCTCTCAGTTCCCGGCAAAGCCTTACAGTAGGAGGCCCAGCATTTGTGCTCTAAGTCAGCCAACCATTGGCTTTGGGCTGCTCTCAAGCAGGGGAGGAACAGAGCTCCTGAGGCAGATGACACTCATTCCTCCCTGGGGGTAAGTCTCTGGAGAAAGGGAGGAATGGTACACTAGCCCAGTACAGGGGATGGGGAGCCACTAATGGTGTGACAAGCCCCTGTAGAGCATGTCTCTGCCTCCCCTGGCTCTTGGAGGAAGGAGCCCCAGACACAGGCACAGGGGCACCAGTCCACCTGTCCCCCCACCTGGCCACCGCAGTTGGGAGATAGGCCCACAGAGCCCGGCCTCCACTCAGGACCCTGGCCTGCTGCTGATTCTGGGAACACCTAGTGGGTTTCACACAGACCCTGTAGGCTCCCTGATTATTTGCAACTCAATTAAATTAACAAATTGGTCTCTTTGCCCAGAGTCTTTCCACCACTTGTATTTTAGCATATGCCAGTCAGGGCGCCCAGCGTCTCCAGATGGCGGAGAGCTTACTCTATAAATCCCATGCCAACTCATCACTGGGGAAGTGTGTGTGTGTGTATAGGCCAAGAGACAGGAGACACAAAAGCCATAGTGGGGAGAGATGAAATATAAGATAGGTAAGACAGGAAAAACGAGAGAGAAGGGAGAAGGGAAAGTGCAAGAGTCAGGAGAGCCTGGATTCCACCTTAGAGATTAACCAGCAGGTGCTAAGGACCCTAACCTTCCCGCAAGTAAGCTTTCTCTTCCACAAGGTTGATGGTGTGTGTGTGTGCGTGCACGTGTGGGCCTGAAAAAGACTCAAGCTTCACTGGAGGACAATGAGATTGGTGGTTCTCAAAGTGTGTTCCCTGGACCAACAGAGTCAGCATCAGGAGCTGCTTAGAGGTGCAGATTCTCAGACCTCACCCCTGATCTCTTGAATCAGACGCCGTGGGCAGGACGCAGGCATCTGTGTCTGAGGGAGCCTTGCAGGTGTTTCTGATGCCTGCTGAGAGTTAGAGAATCACACTCATGAGGCTGCAGTGCTCTGGGTGGTGAGGCTGTTCTCCATCACAGCCTCAGGGCAGTTGCCTTCCAAGAGGAGTGAAGTGGGTGGTCTTGAGAGCTGGCACCATCTTCGTTCAGAGTTAATCAAATGGTACCTCTCTAGCTTTCAGTGAAAGGTCACCACTGATTGACATTGGGGACACAGAGGGGGAGTCAGGGACCTGCCCAAAGGAAGCAAAAAGACAACCTGGAGAAAAATCTGCTTAAATGGGCCAAGGCTCCAGCTGGTCCATGACAGCTTGTGAGTAGCAGGCGCTGGGCACCTGTCACACAGGACTACCATGGAGGGGAGGCACTCAGGGGGATGCAGCCAGACCCCAGCTTCAGGTGCACTTGATGGAAGGGCAACATGGGGATCAGTTGTGGTGTGCAGCCTGGATTCTGTGGGTGACCAGGCAGAGAGGGACCAGAAGTACGCAGGGGAAGGGAGCCAGCAGGAGAATGAGGGGAGGAAGGATGAGAGACTCTAGGGAAGGAGCGGGGCAGGCAGAGGCTACTGCTCCAGGCCTGGAGTTGCCAGAGACCAACATCATTACCAGTGGGTGGACAGCGCTCTTCTGGCCTCTGAGGCTAGAGACCAGGGGCGAAAGGCTTGGAGTGGCCCTTGGTGAGGGGCTCGTTCTCACATCCGCAGGTAGGGGTATTAGGTTCGGTCTGTGTGCCAGGCACGGGATAAGGTGGTCTGTCAAAGTCAGGGGGTCTTCAGGGTCTGGGCAGACCCCAGAAGAGCAGAGCACTCATGTCTGCTGGGCATCGGGTGACCTGAACTCACCAGCATCACCTGGGTCACGCAGCAGTCACACACTCCAGCCCGTTGTCAGCAGCCGGAAATGCCACCTCCCTGCCACCAGGTTGACCTACTGATTTGAGGGAAGCCCCAAATCCAAGCTGTAGGTCCTGCAAGAGGGGCTGTAAGGGGCTCACATGTGGTGTGAGTGGCAAGGGTGATCTGTCTGGACTGGCAGCGGAGAGATGAGGTCTTGAAGGGCCCAGGACTCCATCCCGTGACACCGGGGGACACTGAGGCACTCTACAGCAAGAACCACTGTGGTCAGATTCTAGTAAGAGCTGGTCTGGAATTTCCTCTGTCTTTGGATGGCTGCTCCCTTCTCTCCTCTCTCAGGGACCAGCATCATGCCGGGCATTCTGTGCACATTCCTTCCACGAGCTCCTGCCTTTGAGGAGACAAGATATTTATCTTCTTAGCTCCATACAGCTGAAGACCAAAATGTGAAACAACCTGTACCAAGCTCCCCTCCAGGAGCTGGGAGCTTAGAGACAGGACAGGAAGCAGCATTTGGCCCTGGTGACTGGCCCGTCAAAGACTCTCGCAGGGAGGGTCCTAGAGCTGGGCAGGTAGGTGGGTGGGGAGCTTGCGTGAGCAGGACTCTCTAGGGCCTGCATTTATCTAGGAACACCTTTGCCACTGGCCTGGAGTCACAGCTGCAGATCGTCTCACCTTTGCCTCCTCCACAGGTCCTCAAACACCCCAGTATTTATTTCTACTGGATGAAGGGATGCCACCTCTGGCTACAAGGCTTAAAGCCCCATTTCTTACTTCCCAGTTTGTGCGTGTGATCATTCGGGCAGGTCCGTGATGGTTTGAAAGCCAGAGGTGTGAGGAGACTCACAAACTATCACAAGCAGTTTCTTTAATTTTTAATTTTCAGTTGAAGAACCATGGTTACTTTTTATCTCACATACTTCGTTATAATTTGAGGGTGTTTTGCTTTGTTTTTTAACAAAGAGCAGAAGGACCATGTAATGTCTTAAAAAAATAAAGAAGAAAATAAAGGAATTGTAAAGAGAAATTATTATTTGTACCAAACTGTTCACTCTTGCTTATTTTAGTTTGGGTCTTGGTGGTGGGGCTAAACTCTGAACGCATCCGGAGCAAATGAATTCAATATCAGGGCTTCTTTGAATTCCCTTCTCTGCCAATTAACCCTCCCCAGGAAGACTGAAGTGCCTCTTGGGATAGGCTTCGGAGCAGCAGACAGATGGATTTTTCCATTTCAGTAGTCAAATAAGGTGGGGACGGTGGGGAGATTAAGGGGGATTAAAGGATTACATTTAGGAATATTTAATCGAATGCCCAGCATCTAAAGAATTGAATTTGGGATTGGGGTTAATAGCATATTCCTGTGAAATCAGGTAATTATTTTAGTGAGTACCCGCTTAATTCAGCGGGAAAGTGACTTCTGGTTACCTAAACACCCGCACGTGTCAATAACTCGAGTACAGAATTGACAACGATTGGTTTAGTAATGACATGAAGGCAGATTGGTTTGGTTTTTTTTTTTTTTCCTAACCCTATTGATTAACTTGGTTTTCAGCAATATTTTTCTGTCTCTTCTGAAGTTAAACAGGAAATGATATTCTGAAATAAATTACCCTGGAACACAGCTATTCATTAAAAAAGGAAGGAATGAAAACCGAAAGATTTGGTTCAATATATGGAAAACGCAAGCCCCCCACCCCCATGGTGATATATAAAACAGAGAGTGAGGTTGCCGGGCTAGGAATTGGAGCACCCAACGTATTCTGATAAAAGCAAAATAAAGTAATGTTGTTAGTGGTTGGAGGAGAAAGAAGAGAGAAAATAGCCCTGTTGCCTCCTCTCCTTTGGTCCACCCATCCCCACCACCCCTGGGAATAATAACAGCTCGTTACCCCCAGGAGCTCTGCTCCTGGACGGGTTCTGAAAAAAAGAGAGTTTGGGGGTCTGCACCCCAGAGGGGGATTGTATTGGCCTCATGGAGGGCTCCGGATTTTGGAAGCCTGGCCTTGGCCTTGAGGTGAAAGAGATTTGTGGAGGCCGAAGGGAGGGAAGGAAAGGGGAAGGGTGTTCCTAAGGGATGGGCCAGGGCGCACCTGACTGGGCAGTGGGTACAGAGTGTGGAAGACCAAGGGCAGGCTCAGGCTCCCTCTGATTCCTTTCTGTGTTCTGGTGGCTTCGGCGGTGTGGGGCTGGTGATGCTGAAGTGGCCAAATGGGAGCCAAGCTGAGCATGTGTTGGTTTGGCCTAATGGGAGCGCGTCGGCCCAGGGCTCTGCCTTCTTCCCAGGAGGACAGGAAGTCCTTTGGCGGGGTGGGCCTGCAGACTGTGACAGACACCCCAAGCCTGCTCTCTCACCTCTCTGCAGGGCCCAGGATAAATCCGTAACAGCCTTTTCACAACTTCTGCAACAGTTAGGATGAATTCGGTTTAAGACACAGAATCCAATGTGGTAAAGGAAGAGCCAGGGCTTAAGGGAATTAGGAAACGAGCTAGGGTGACAAGCAGAGCCCCAGTTGATGGTCACCTCTGATGGTCTGGTGGCCAGAAAATATACAGGGCACCCAGTTAAATTTGAATCACAGAGAAACAATGAATAATTTTTAGTATATATAGAGCCCAAACGTTGCATTTCTTTCTTTCTTTTTTCTTTTTCTTCTTCTTTTTTTTTTTTTTTTTGCCTAAGTCCAGCACCCCTCTCTGATAAGAATTACACATGATTTTTATTTCCTCCTTTGATTTGTGTCTGTTTTGACTAAACTAGCTCCCAGACAGGTATTACCTTGGCACTAAGGGGGGGAAAGCCTCATCCTACTCATGGGCGCTCCGATTTCTGAACAAATGGTGTTTTTATTTTTGGGTCAGGCTTAGGAGATGGGCAGTCTGGAGGCAGGGAGGACACAGAGCAGCACCAATGCCCTGCCAGCACCCATATCTACCAAGACCCCCAGACTCTGCAGTGGCTTCCAGGTATCTGCCCTTATTATCATGTATCAATCTCTGTCATATCCAATCTCCTTAAAACTCTGCCCTCCTTCTCTCCTTACCCTCTAAACCCGTTAGCAGCCACTGTACATGAGTCCTTTGGCCTCCTAGATGGGCACATCAGACTTTCCTGGGAGGAAGGGGTGGGTCCCATTGTCTGTTCCCCTTGAAAACTTAAGTGCTAGGGGTGTCTTTCTTGCCTAAGATGCTGATCTCTTGGGACACCCTTACCGGGAGGTTAGATATAAAACCATGTAGATACCAAAATGTGTCCTGTTGCTCCAATGTTTAATCCTTGCTTATTTTTAGCCTATTTGAATTCTTAATGAAATTCTGTTTAAATATATGTACATATATATATATATATTAGAAACATCTTAAAATATTTAAAATCCAGACTATTGTCAGAGCACTCGACTGAATCTCACTATTTAGCACTAATTATAAACAATCCCATCTAGCCTTTGTCTTTAATGGTTTTATAAGTGCTAGGCTTGTCTTTCCAATTAGACTATAAACTGGCCTTTTGCTTTCCTGATATCTCTCAGAGCACCTGCCACGGAGTGGGCACGCACAATAGACATTTAATGACATGTCTCAAGCTTTTTTGCTCGTTTGCTTCTCTCTGCTTAAGTGGCCCCCTCCCAGCCCAGTCCTCACCCCCCATTAAAAATAGGCTCAGTTTTCTCACTCGTGGCTTTTAACATCTATATCCCCCGATGGATAAGTTACAGTCTTTAAATTTACTTGGCACGTCATTTAGAATCACACCTTCTTAGCTATTAAGTATGTCCAGAATGAATCCCCACTTCTCTCAAAATGGGGGGCCAGGGTGGTGAGTCTCCCTGATTTCCTGATGTTGGTGAGAGTGTTTTCAACACTCATTTAGTTATTCACCAATCTTAGTGTCTATAGAAACCTTGCAGAACAATGCCACATAATGTTATTTAAAGAAATATACTTTTTCTCTAAACACAAAAGCAACGCAAAATACAGAAAAGCCCAGAGGCAAAAAACCAAAAACCAAGCTTTGACTCTCTCATACTGCAATCATTATTTCATGTGTATCTTTCCAACGTTTCTCGATTTGGATAGATATGTGTGTGTCTACCTACACATGTATACACGTGCATAAATATTTTTTTTATCACAACGCAAAGGCACACAGAATTTTGTCTTTCTTCATTAAGCAGCATAAAATGTTAAGCAAACACTTTCTTGTGACCAGTCCCTTATTATCAAACATTTACAAACATTTAGGTTGTTTCCCCTTTTTCTATGCAATAAAAGTTCCTCCTTTATCTTGTGCTTCTCTGCCATATTTCCTTAGCAAAGGACTTCTTAGACAGGAAATAGTTGGTAATGCATATTTGTAAGGCTTTAAATATTTAGCTAAACCATCTTCTAGAGCAGATTGGCTAGTTACACTCTGCCCTTGGGAGTCTTGGCCAAAAGGTGAATGGCTTTGCATTCCTCAACCTGCTATTCACTCAAGTCACTTGGTGGTGGTGGTAGTGGTGGGGGGCAACAATGGCTTTTTCTTGGGGCCCCCAAATACTTGAGTATTTCTAGCCACCAAATTCCATTCCAGCCTTTCCTTTAGGTGCATTGATTCTTCCAGCCAACAAAATTTGTTTTGAGCACTTACTATGTGTCAGTCCCTGGTCCAGGTGCTGGGGACACGGGAGTGAGCAAAATCAAGGGTTAGTATCAACTCTTGTCCTAGCCCACAGAAAGCATGATCATGATTTCTTTAGGACATTTTCACTGGTTATGAACAGTGTATCCAGCACTGCACCGGGCTGCTGGGTGTGGTGTGGTGCGCAGGAAGTTTAGTGTGGACCTCTGCTCTCTAGAAACTTCCATCTATTTGGAGAAGACCAGCCTACATCACACATATCAAACAAAACAAATAATCAACCAAACAAAAAACCAGCTAATCTGTGGGGAGAGGATGTAACTGGGTGCTACACCATTGGGTATGGGTTATTAAATGCTATAGGAGTTCAGAAGAGAAGCCGTACTTGTAGTAACTTTCTTTTTTAAGATTTTATCTATTTATTTGACAGAGAGAGAGAGCACAAGAAGGCAGAGCAGCAGGCAGAGGGAGAGGGAGAAGCAGGATCCCCATCCAATAGAGAGCCTGATGTAGGGCTCAATCCCAGGACCCTGGGATCATGACTTGAGCCAAAGGCAGACACCTAATCAACTGAGCTATCCTGATGCCCCTGTAGTAATTTTCTAGATGCATCAAGGGGCCCTTGACATGCTCTATCTGGTCCAGTCCCTTCCTTTTCTAGATTGGGGACACTAAGTGCCCAAAAAGAGAAGGAAGCACATCCTTTGCATGTACACCTTTGTCCAAGGCAAGGATTTCTTAAGGGCCAAATTCAATAGGGGGATAAAATAGATTGTTGAAAACATCTCAGAAATTTAAGAGAAAAGTGACCCTTTGGGAACTGAGTTCTTGACCAACACTCCCTTTAGAACATGGACCCCAACTACTGTGGACCGCCAGCTTTTCCCCATGGGGTCTGCCAGGACATGCCTTTGTCATTGCCTATGGTGGGGCCTGAAAGGCCACAGTAGGATTTTGGCCTTAGTTTATAAACAGAAGCAAAAAACAACAAACAAAAAAACTACAGCAACAGCAACAACAACCACAGCAAAACTGATCTGTTTCCAGGGCTGTTCCATTCCCCTTAAATGTGAAAGGGAAAGGAACCATTATCACCTATTTGACACCTGTAACACTTCTTCTTTGAAGTTTCTATCTTTATTCAAAGTTATACACATACAAGATATGTTTCATGACACTTCTAGCTTTGCTCTAAAAAACCCAGACAGCACTCCATTGCTTGCCTCCCCTCATTTCTCTCTCCTTGGAAGCACTTTTATTCTCTCCACTAATTATTTTTGGATTTTCACCTCCCTCTCTGGTATCCCTGTATTGAACTTTCTGCTTTGGGGGTTGAGCCATTCTTTTTTTTTTTTTTTTTTTAAGATTTTACTTATTCATTCATGAGAGACACAGAGAGAGGCAGAGACACAGGCAGAGGGAGAAGCAGGCTCCCTGCGGGGAGCCCGATGTGGGACTCGATCCCGGGACCCCGGGGTCACACCCTGAGCCAAAGGCAGACACTCAACCGCTGAGCCACCCAGGCGTCCCATTCTTTGATTTTTCTCTCTATTTTCTCCTTTTCCGCTCTTTCTAGAACTTCTTTCCTTGGTTATGAGAACCCCACGACTGGTTTAATTATCTTCTCCTTTCTGTCCAATTTTTCATCTATTTTACATTTTACTTTGCTTTCTGGGAGATTTCCTCAATTTTTACTTCTAAGCTTTTATTACATTTTTCAGATTTACTCTTGTATTTTCAATTTCCAAGAACTCTGTGTGTATATGTGTATATACACAAAATACATACATATTATTATATTATGTGTTTACATGTATTTCCACAGAAATATATTTTTGCATAGCTATATTTATATAAATTGGTGGGGGGGATTTGCGAGGTTGAGTTTTGTTCTCAGTACCAGAATCTCCAAGCAGCTTTATTTTCTATTTGTTTTGGTCTCTACTGGTCCTTTTAGAGACTTTCCTTAGATGTCTGATAATCTTTATTTTGTCTGTATTGCTCTCCATAACAATACCTGACATAAGTCCTACTATGTGCTGAGGACTTCACAAGGACCATCTCATTTCGTCTTTACACCACTTCTATGGGGTACGGATGTTGCTACCTACACTTTATGGAGGGTTGTTCATATTTAAGTCCAGGAAACAAAGAACCTTATTAAAAGCTCTGGGCTAGAGGTGAATTTTTCAAATGTAGACCTCACTTTGGCATGCCTGGGCTCCTTCCTTGTAGAAGTCCAACGTCAGTATCTTTAGGTCTTTCCTTTGGGACTGATCAGATCATCAGGGGTGACTATCAAGCTCTTCCCTAAAGGGTAATGGTCTGGCTACCAGTCTTCCAGGAGCAGGGTGGGGGAGATGGCACCTGGGGACTTTGGCATCCCCGGGTCTCAGCAGTGCCTGCCTCTCCAGCGCCAGAGATTCCTCCTCCTGACTTCCCTCTCTTATCTTTTTCCAGAATGGGGGAGAGGCAGTCATTTAGCTGCATGAATTTGGGGAAGGAATCTGGAAATGTGACTGCTTCACAAACAGACCTTAAGCCAATTCTAATTTTAGCACCCCTTGCCCTCACCCCCACTCCCGGAAGCACCACTGCCGCCAGTTCAGGATGCTCATGGGGATTCTGGCTTACAAACGGGGGTGGTTTTCCACATTCTGCGCTGTTAGCTTGGGATACAATTTTCTCTCCATTTTCTTGGGCCGGCTGGGTAAATTACCCCTTCCCTAGCTGCTTCTCAGCTTTAAAATTTTGTTGTTTTCTGCTCTCCCATTTTCCCCATTCGCATGGGCTTGTATCTTTAAAAAGTCTCTTTACTGGTATCTTAATGGGGTTTCAGGAGGGAGTGAAATCAAGTGTTTGCATCTTTACACAAAACTCCCTGCTGTCCAAATACCCCTTGCCTTCCTCATCCACTTACTCTTTCACCTAGAAATCAGTGAGAACACAAAATACATAGCCTTGGTCGTAAGGTGTACAGCACTATATTTAGTGAGAGCGTCAAAGCAGCGAGGGTGAGGAGGGCAGGAAGGACATGAATTGTATGTATATGTATCAGAAAAGTATATTGAGCACAAACATATCATCTTAATCTTGATCCTTTTATAACACAAATTCTGAAAAGCTGGGTTGAACAATGTCTTGGTATATGAGATTACACTGAAATTACAGCAGTTCTTCCCTGAAGATTACACACCGCTAGGACTTGATTTCAAAATCCCCAGGGAGACATGAGATATATATATTTTTTTTTTTTTGAGAGAGAGAGAGAAAGAAAGAAAGCATGCAGGCGCCTGTGCAAGCGAGGAGCAGGGATGGCAGGGGGAGAAGAAGAGACTCTTAAGCAGACTCTGCTCTAACCATGGGGCTAGACTGGGGGCTCAGTGTGGGACTCGATCCCAAGACCCTGAGATCATGACCTGAGCCAAAATCAAGAGTCAGACACTGAACTGAGCCACACAGGGGCCCCAAGAGATGAGATTCTAATTTTGATCTAAAAGGGGTATGAGTAAAAAAAAAACCAAAAAACCTGGAGGGGGTGCGATTGGCCCAAGCCCCGTGCAAATGATTATGCCCTTGGTTACACCCCAGCTCTGGCTGCCCAGGCTGGAGACCTCTTCGGACAGGCCACAGGCCACAGGCCATGGACAATGGATGCTGAGGTGCTCAGCCCACCCAGCACAAGCCTCAACCAGGTGGCTTGCAGGTATGCTTATCTCTCTTCGCCAGCCTTCTATAAATTGTCGTTAATGTAAATTGTCCATAATATAGTCTTTTCCTTTTTGGTCATGTCTATTAAAATAGATGTTTTAAAACCATGGCTCTTAGCTCTGTGCTGTGAATCGCTGGTGGAACTTTAAAAAAGATTCTCAGACTTCAAATGAGAACTAAGTTCAACTCTCTGTGGGCTTGGGAACCACTGCTGACAACAGATCCATGGGGGTGGCAGGTACAGAGCATCCAGGAACTTCTGGGAACCATGGGAAACATTAAATGTGACTTTCATTTTTTCTTTCTTTCTGTCCTTTCTTCTTTCTTTCTCTTTATTTCTTTCCTTCTTTTCTTTTTCTTTCTTTCTTTCTTTCTTTCTTTCTTTCTTTCTTTCTTTCTTTCTTCTTTCTTTCTTTCTTTCTTCTTTCTTTCTTTCCTCTATAAAAGGTCCTTAGCTTTTGTCATATTCTTGTAAGGAAACTTCATAGTACTTTTCCAATACCCTGTATTATATATATTATATGACATTGTATGATTATTTGTTAGCTGTTTTATTTATTACAAAAAGGTGGAAACTTTGTCTATTGCCTGTATAGAAATAACTCTCTTTCCAATATTAAATAAATAGTGGTTAAATGGATGAGAAAATGAATGAATGGAAGGAATTGATGAGCTGCCCTGTGTCCCGAAGGCTAAAACTATTCACTAGAGCAAAGTGGCAGGGAAGCTCCAGAGGGAAATGAATTCTTTTTTTTTTTTAATTTCATTTATTTATTCATGAGAGACACAGATAGAGAGAGAGATAGAGACACAGGCAGAGGGAGAAGCAGGCTCCATGCAGGGTGCCTGATATGGGACTTGATCCCGGGTCTCCAGGACCACGACCTGGGCCGAAGGCAGTGCTAAACCGCTGAGCTACCCGGGCTGCCCGGAAATAAATTCTTTATTCAGATTCCATGGGTGCGGCGCTGGACTGGATCCTGCGGGGTGCACCCAGGGACCCATGCCTCCATCCCTTCCCCTGAGCCATGTGCAAACTCTCACCTATACTCTCATTCAGGATGTTTCATTGGTGGGGGTATTTTTCGACAAAGACATGTTCTGACCGCTCTTCTGGGCAGTTCACCCTGGCTTTATTTTTAGCTTCTCTGATCTAATCAAAGAACAGAAGGGATTCTCTGTCTCTTAAAAACAAACCATTGTTTCGTAGCCCCCAACTCTGTGGCTGCTGCGCAAGTGTTCATTGTGGTGAGGTGTGCTGCCCCAAGAGACCCTAACAGGGACTCGCTCCATGACTGGGGCGAGCTGGTTTGCTGGCTCAGCCCCGCAGAGGTAGGGTTTTGCTTGTCTCCAGATTTGCAAGAATGCTGTCTGGCTGACATGGGGAAGAGGAGGTAAGAAGTAGCAAGACGAGTACGGTTTGGTTAAGAGCTTCTATGGTAGTAATTTGATCATCAGAGAGTATCATTCTAAGAGACCACAGGTCCTACTGCAGATCCTTGATAATGCCCCAGAAGGCGCAGAGACAACACAAACTGGAACACTTCCTCTACTGTCTTCTCAGCTCTCTCTTGACAGCACAGCTAATCCCTTCACTTAACCAGCTTTCAGTGACACCACGACCTCTGAGGACCTCTGAGGTGACCAGGCTAGTTCCTTCCTCGCAGGGCACCCAGCCCTGGTGGCCTGGACTGAGAAGGCTCCATGACACGGAAGGGGGCCGCTCGTGGCAGAGTCGAGGCAGAGCAAAGGGAGTGAGGTGCTGGGGGAGTGGTGATGCCGGAGGAGATGGGGAAGAGTTCATTAAGATTTTATTTATTTACTCATGAGAGACAGAGAGAGGCAGAGACACAGGCAGAGGGAGAAGCAGGCTCCATGCAGGGAGCCCGACACAGACTCCATCCCAGGAAGGCAGACGCTCAAATGCTGAGCCCCCGGGGAACCCTAGGAAAGATTTTCTAAGACAAGCAGGCATGTGGCACACCTGGGCATGTCAGGGGTGACTGGCTGGGAGTCACGGTGTGATGGGGTGGGGCCAGGGGTGGGTGAGAGAAGAACTGCCTCAACCATCCCGTACGTTAAAAAGAGGACTGTGTGTCTCTCATGAATAAATAAATAAATAAAATCTTTAAAATAATAAAATAAAAAGAGGCCTGAGGCTCATATACCTACATGTGGGGACGTCTCCCCTGTCCCCCCATCCCCTCTCTCCACCTCAACTGTTTGCCAGTTTCCTCCTCAATATTATCCTCCGTGGGAGACAGAATTCTAAGCTGGCCTTCAGGATTCCTGCTTCACACTGCACAAACCCACTGTAATCCGCTCTCTCCGAGTGCGGGTAGTCAGGTATGGCATTTTGAAATCTGATGAAAGTCTCCAGTCATGGACCTCAAGTTCTTCCAAAGGGAGATGATCCTGGGTGGGCTGGACCCCATTAGGTGAGCCTGTTAGCAGGGGGTCGGCGGTCAGAGATGGAAGCCGGAGACATCGAAGCAGCAGACGTGCTCCCCTGGTTGGCCCGGAGGCAGCAATGGCCATGCTGCAGAGAGGGCCATGAGGCAGAGGACAGCAGGCAACCCCTCGGGCCTGTAGGGGAGCAGTCCTACAAGGAACTGAATCCTGCCAACAACTAGTGAGCTTGGAAGAGCACCCTGGGCCTCCCACCAGACTACAGCCCGGCAGCAACTGGTTTTGACCCCAGTTGAGATCTTGAAGAAGGACCCAGGTTAAACCAGATCCAGACCCCCGGTGCACAGAAGCAGGAAGGGAATAGATTTGTGTTGTGTCAGGCCTGCTCGATTTGTGGCTGTTTCGCTGAGCACCACTAGAAAACCAGTAACTTCCTTAAAGTTCATTTTAATTGAATTAAACTGGCATTACCACCAGGATCGTGGGCATGGTCGGGAGGGGAGAATCGATAGAGGAGACTCCTCTGACCTGCTGGCAAGTACCAGCTGACTTAACAGGGGTGAGTCATCTAACCTCTGCATGCCTGCTTCCCCGGCAGGGATGGTGACAAGGACAGCACCCCCCTGTGGAGGTGCTATCACTGTGGAGAGTGCCTGGCCCATAGTAAGTGCTCAGTAAATGATAGGCTTACGGTTACACTAGAGCAAAAAATGTGGCAGGCATCTCAGGCACAACTGGAGGTTCCAGGGAAAGAACCCCATATAAGAAATACCATTTTAATTCCTTCTTTCCTGGTCTTCTGGCCCTGCTGTCATTACCTCTTCCTTGGAGTTCTAACTATCAGGTCAAACCTTGTCTTTAAAAAGTTCTTTGAAAACATATTTCTAGCCAAGTGCTTGGCTAGTGGCCCCAAGCACGTCTGGGTGGAAACTTTTCTTTTTAAACTGTAATTCTATAGAATATTTGAGGAATTTAATCAGACAATCAATCCTCAAAATAGATGCAAACATAGTGAATTCCCACTGGCTCCAAGGTAGAATCAGTGTTCAGCTCCTGGTTTTGTCCTACCCCAGCCCTGGAACACATACATTCTGACTCATTAGCACCATCCCCACGAGGCAGGCTGGACAGCTGAAGGCCATCCCAAATGAGAGGACCTCACACTGCAGTGCTAAGCTCCTCGGAAAGGAAGACTTTTGCTGTCAGGGTTTTTTTTTTTTTTTTTTTTTTTTTTTTTTAATAAGGAAAAGAGGAAATAAAGCACTTGGCTAAGACAAATTTTTTTAAAGTTGCCGAACCTGTGTGCTGACCCCATCTCTGTCCCTCACCAGCTTTTCCGGATTTAGACCTTCTCATCTCTACAATGGGAGGGCTCCCTTCCAGAGAGATGGCAACATGCACGTTTGCATCACTGCTGTCTTTGAAACCCACCAGAATGAACCAAGTCCAAAATGAAGAAAAAAAAAATTTCAACCCCATCTCACACGACAAATTAAAAAACGACTTATTCATTCATTCACACTTCACTCATTCACCAAATATTCACGGAGACACCAGCATTGTTCTAGACGAGGTGGGTTCTAGTTGCCAGATGTGAATAAAACTGAGCCCATGGGAAGGCAAGGCCCAAGGTCTGCACTTTTCCCCCTACTCTGAAACAGGTCGAGATAAAGAGTGTTTGTGGGAGCTGCGCTATAAAGAATCTACTGTTGCCCAAAGAGAGGTTTGGTCTCTGCCCTCCGCTTCTGGGAGGTAGTCTCTAAAGCCCTCGGAATGCCATGCCTGCTAGGAATGTTTTTGTTTGTCTGGGGGCCTTGGGTAACTCCAGAGAGACTAACATTGCAATTTAGGGGGATTTGGGTCATGAGGTATCAGCTCGGCCTAGCCCTGAACCTACCCTACCCATACACCTACCTGTCCCTACCTGTCCCTACCTCTACTCCTATACCTAACCCTCCCACAAACCTGACCCCTACCCATACTCCTTAACATAACCATACCCCTACCTCTAAGGTTATCACTACTCCTACCACTACCGCTAACCCTATTTCTACACCTCCCCTTGTCCTACCCCAACCCCTAACCCTACCGGTACGCTTACCACAATCTTACCGCTTAACCTACCCCTACCCCTACTGCTACACATATATTACAACCACATCTCCCCTTACTATAACACTATCCTACCCTTACCCCCTACCCCTTGCACTACTCATACCCCTACTGCTACCATTACCCTTACCCCAACCCCAACCCCTAAACCTACTCTAACCCTACACTAACAATCCCCCTATCCCTGACACTGCCCTACCGCTAACACTAACCCTACTCCTATACATAGCCTCTAACCCTGACCCTACCATTACCCTTAAACTTACACCTATACCTAATGTTAAGAGTACCCCTAATCATACCCATACTGCTATACCCATCCCTACTCCTAACCATAACCCTGTCACTAAGCCTACACTTCCCCCACATCCTAACCCTATACCTAGCCCTAACCCAAACCTTACCACTATTTTTAACCTTAACCCTACCCTTACCCCTAAACCTAACTCTACTCCTACTTATAACGGTACCCAGAACCCTACCCATAACTCTATACCTAACTTTACTTGTGGTCCTAAACCTACCCCTAAACTTATCCTTATGTCTTCCCTTACCAATAAACCTAGCCCTACCGATTCCCATACTCATAGCTTAACTCTACAAATATTTCTACACATAACCCTACACTGCCACTTCCCCTACACCTAAACCTAGAAATACCCCTACCCATAAAAATACCCCTATACATAAACCAACTCCTACCCCTACCACTAACCATACTTCTACTCCTACCTCTACACGTATCCCTACCATTACCCTTACTACACCACCTAACCCTAACCCTACACCTACCCCAAACCCTAAACCTAAATCTATACCTACACATAATGATACTCGGAAACCTACCCCTAACTCTATATTTACTTTACCCTTAGTCCTACACCTACCCCTAGCTCTCTTCCTACCCATAGTCCTACCCATGCAATGAAACCCACCCCTACACCTAACTCTATGCCTTCCCTTGAAACTACTCCTACCCATACCCCTAAACATACGCCTACACTCAACCCTAACCCTACAACCATCACCCGTTCCCCTAGTCCTATCCCTACACAGACCTGTACTCCAGCCCTAACATTACTCCTAGGCCCCCTATACTCATACACCAAACCCTAAAGCTAAACCTACCCCTATCATGCCCCTACCTGTACACCTAGCCCTAAACTTAACCCTACCCTTGGCCTTACACCTACAGCTAAACGCAACCTTAGACTTACTCCTAACCCTAATTCTATACCACATCGAACCCTCCCCCAACACCACTACTACGATGACCCCTACTCCAAAACATACTTATACACTGACCCCTACCATAAAGCTAACCTGACCTCTAACCCTACTGTTACACTTACTGCTACACTATTCATTACTCCTCCCTTTACCTCTACTTCTACCTCTAACCCAAATGTTAGCCCTACACCTAGCCCTAGTCCTACCCCAACCCTATACCTAATCCAATCCCTAACCCTAACCCCACCCTACTCCTATACATACTTATACTCAAACCCTTACTCCCACATCTACCCCTAACCCTACTCTTGCCCCTGCCTTTGACTTTAACCCTACCTCTACCCTCAAACCTACTCTTATGCCTAATCCTAACAGTAAACCAAACTACTCCTACCCCTGCCCCTAAATTTAATCCTACCCCTACCTTTAAAACTACTCCTATGCCTTACCCTAGCTGTACCCATATCTAATCCTACACCTACCCCTAAACCTAACCCTATACCTAACCTTAAAACAACATCTATGTCTAACCCTCACATACCCCTACCACTACACTCATCCTTACTCCTACCTTTACAGGTGTCACTAACTCTACATTTCCCCCACACCCTACTTCCAACAATATCCCTAGCTCTACTCTTACCCTTAACCCTTCTACTACCCCTACACCTACCAGTACCCCTACTTATAAGACTAACCTTACGACTTACCCTCACCCTATCCTACACTTACGGCTAACTCTAAACCTATCACTGCACCTAACCCTAATGCTACCCCTAACCCTACCCATTACCCCTAAATCTATCCATATACTGACCAATACCCATAGCTCTACCCCTACTCCTTACCCTACTCCAAGCCCTAGCTCTACACCTACCCATAACCCTACCCCTAACCATTCACCCTCAAATGCCTAACCTAACTTACAACTATCCCTATTCCTATGTCTAACTGAATGCCGAGCAATAACCCTATCCCTACACCACAGTAAAATTACTTCTACACCTACCCATAGCACTACACCTAAACTATCCCTACTCCTATCCCTATCCATACCCTTAAACCTACCCTAACCCTACACCTACCTCTACCCAATCATTACGACGACCCTACTCCTTCCTACCCCTAATCTTAACCTACCACTACCCCTACTCTTTCCAATCCCTACCCCTACCACTACACCTAAGCCTACCCCTTACCTTCCACTTCCCCTACCCTAGACCTAACTATACCCATACTCCTACCCCTAAACCTAACCCTACTCCTACCTCTAATGGTAATCCGAACCCTACCCCTAACTCTATACCTAATTTACCCTTAGCCCTACAGCTACCCCTAACCTTATCCATATGTCTATCCTTAACCATAAACCTAATCCTACCATTTCCCATACCTATCCCTCTAACTCTACAACGGAATCTACACATAACCCTACACTATCCCTTCCCATACCCTTAAATGTAGCCATATCTCTACCACTAAAACTACCCATACACCTAACCCTAATCCTACCACTACCACTATCCCTACATGTATCTCTATGACTACACTTACCATAACACCAAAACTGAATACTACACCCTAAACTGAAACTTACCCCTACCCCTAACGTATTCCAAACACTACCACTAACTCTCTACCTAACTATACCCCTAGACCTACACCTAACCCTAATCCTTTAAAAAAAAGACCTACCACTAACTCTCTACCTAACTATACCCCTAGACCTACACCTAACCCTAATCCTACCACTACCACTATCCCTACATGTATCTCTATGACTACACTTACCATAATACCAAAACTGAATACTACAACCCCTAAACTGAAACTTACTCCTACCCCTAACGTATTCCAAACACTACCACTAACTCTCTACCTAACTATACCCCTAGACCTACACCTAACCCTAATCCTTTAAAAAAAAAGAGTTTATTTATTCATGAGAGAGGCAGAGACATAGGCATAGAGAGAATCAGCCTCCTCACAGGGCATCTGATGCAGGACTCAATCCCCAGACCAGGATCACACCCTGAGCCAAAGGCAGATGCTCAACCACCGAGCCACCCAGGCATCCCCCTCACCCTAATCCTAATGCTACCTCTACCCCTACTAATACCCATACCATTAAACCTATCCCTACACTTAACCATATGCCTATCCCTACAACTACTCCTATCTCTACTCCGAAACACACCCTATCCCTACTCCTATCCCACACAATAACCCCAACCAACCCCCACACATAAGCCCTCACAAAACCTTCCCTAACGATAACCCTATCAATAACACTACCCCTAAAACTTCCCCTACCCCTACCCTAAAACCTACCCGTCCCCCTACTCTTAGCCCAATCCCTGACATTACCCACATCCCTTTCCCTACCCCATCCATACCATTACACTAACCACTATCCCAACTCCTAAACTTACCCTATCACTACGTCATCCATTAACCCTAACCCTACCCTACCCTATCCTACCCATAACCCTACCACTACAATGAATGCTAATCCTAACCCAACAACTACCCCATCCCAAATCCTATCCCTACCCACAATCCTATCCTTACTCATACTTGTACACCTAACCTCAACCTTATCCTTAAGCCTGACCCTACTCCTACCCCTAACCCTATACCTTACTCAACTCTCCCCCAACATGTAAGACTACCCTGAACCCTATCCCTAAAAATAATTCTACCCTACCCCTAAAGCTAATCCTACCCTTGCCCCTACCCTTACACTTACTGCTACACTATTCCTTACTCTTATCCTTACCTCTCCTCCTACTTCAAACCAAGCTGCTAGCCATACCCCTAACCCTAACCCTACTCCAAATCTACCACTATCCCTACCCATACCCATACACGTGCTACCCCTACCTCTACCCCTAGCCCTATACCTACACCCAACCCTATACCTACCTCTACACATACTCTTAAGACTACCCTTACCACACCCTTACTCCTCCCCTTAACCCTGGAGTAGGAGTAGGTCCTCCTACAGCAAACACTTCCCCTACAGTAGGTCCTCCTACAGCAAACACTTCCCCTACAACTCCTGCAAACCAACACATACAACGACCCCTAAACCTACACCTACCATTACCCCTACCTACCCCTACTTCTATCTTTATACACACCTTTAATCCTACCTTAGCACTACACATAGCCCTACCTGTAAATTACTCCTACCCCTATGGCTAAACTTACCCTTACCCATAACCCCTTCCCCTACCTGTAAACCTAACCCAACCATAACCCAAGCTCTACCCATACACCTACAGCTACCCATAACTCTAAACTTACCCCTAACCCTACCTCTACACCTAACTCAATTCTCCCCCAACACCTACGATTACCCTGAACCCTATCCCTAAACATCCTCTATCCCTATCCCTACCCTTAAAGCTAATCTACCCCATCCTTACCCTTACTGCTACTCTATTCCTTATTCTTAAACTTAACCTCTACTCCTACCTCAATCCCAAATGCTAGCCAAAAAATTAATCCCAAACCTACCCTCAAAATACCCCTAACCCTACCCATAATCCTAACTGTACCCATACCTGTACATCTACTGCTCCCTCACTCCCACCCCAAATCTTACTCTGACTCCTACCTCTACACATACTCTTAAAACTTCCCTTTCCCCACTCTTACCTCTAACCCTAACCCTTCCCTTTCCCCTACAACTACCCTTACACCTATCCCTACTCCTACTCCTACCCCTACAACTATACCTAATACTACCATTCCATATACCCCATTCCTTCCCCTACACCTACCCCTACATCTTTATTACTCTTGCCTCTTCTGCTACCCACACACCTTCCTAACAACTCGCCCTACCCCTAACATTACACTTACCCATACCTTAGCCCTACCCATACCACTACCAATGGCACTACCTGTACCCCTATCCCAACCCATACCACTACCCTACCCCTTCCCCTAACCCTACTTGCAACTCTACCCCGACCTCTAATCAACCTCTATCCCTGCCCTACACATACCTGTACTCCTAGCCTGAACCCTAACCCTACCACTAACTGTATATCTACCCCTATACCTATCCCTACTCTTACTGCTACCCTACCCCTATATCTACTTCTACTGCTATACCTACCCCTATGACTACCACTACTCCTACACAAATCAGTACCCCTGCTCTTACCCCAAAACTTACCCACCCCTGCCCCAATCCAAAAACTGACTCCTAAATCTACACCAACCACTAACCCTAACCCTACAGCTACCTCTTACCATAATACTAATCCTAACCCCTAACCCTATGCTTACCCTACACTGACACCTAACACTACTCCTAAGAATAACCTAACCCTAACTTTACCCTTATGTCTAACCCAACCCTAACACTTCCCCTTCCCTTAACCCAACCACTATACCTACCACTATCTCTACATCTATCCTAAACTTACTCCTACCCTACAACTGCCTCTACACCTAACCATAAACCTACCTCTAACCCTACCTGTAGAACTATGACTACCAGTACCCCAGTGCCTATCACTACCCCTATGTCTAAACATACTCCTACACCCATTGCTACTCCATCTGTAATCTTTAGACATGGTTTCCATCCAACTCCCTTACATGAGAGTCTAGTTTTAAGTCTCATTCAAGGAATGCTTGTTTCTCTGAGTTAACTACATCGCACTTCCTTTGTGCCTCCACACCTACAGTTAAGATAGGTTCTAAATTCCATATGCGAGATGCCAGTTGAAGCTGCATTCACAAAATGCTTCTTTCTTATAGTTAAGTACAGCTCACTTCTATTGCGCCTACACACCTATCATTTTTTTTAAACATAGTTATTACATTAATCTTATTTTAAATTTTTTATTTATTTGTTTATTTTAATTTATGATAGTCACACACAGAGAGAGAGAGAGAGAGAGGCAGAGACACAGGCAGAGGGAGAAGCAGGCTCCAAGCACCGGGAGCCCGACATGGGATTCGATCCTGAGTCTCCAGGATCGCGCCCTGGGCCAAAGGCAGGTGCCAAACCGCTGCACCACCCAGGGATCCCGCGCCTACACACCTATCATTGAGATAGATTCAAGCTCTCTTTTCTTAAAGGCAAGTTGAAAGCTGCATTCAAGGAATTCTTGTTTCTCGGAATTATGTACAGTGCATTTCCATTTGGCCCCCACACCTATTGTTGACATAGGTTCTAACTCCCTTATGTTAGAGACTTTCGGAAGCTGCATTCAAGGAACTTTTGTTTCTCAAAGTATATCACATTTCCCTTGAGCCTCCACACTTACTTTTGTTTTATGTTCTAACTCCCTTATGAGACTAGTTGAAAGCTTTAGTCAAGGACCTCTGTTTTTTAGAGGAAGTACAGTGCATTTCCACTGTACCTCCAACTGACTGCTGTGATAGGTTCTATCTCCTTTCCCTTAGAGACTAGTGGCCATCTGCTTCTCACAGCTACCCTCAACCCTACCCCCAACCTTAACCCTACACTACTTCCTACCCGTATCTCTACACCAAAAACTACTCTTATCACTACTGATCTTCCATGCCTAGGCCTTCATCTACTCCTAACTCTTCTCTTACCCCAACACTTACCCGTAATGGTAATCCTACCCCCACCCCTAAATCTATACCTATACCTATGCCTTACCCAATCCCTAAATGTACCCATACACCTACCACTACACCTAACCCTACCATTACCCCTACACCTACCTTTTTAAATTTTTTATTTAATTTTTATTTTTATTATTTTTTATTGGAGTTCAGTTTGCCAACATATAGCATAACATCCAGTGCTCATCCCATCAAGTGTCCCCCTCAGTGCCCATCACCCAGTCACCCCAACCCCACGCCCACCTCCCCTTCCACTACCCCTTGTTCATTTCCCAGAGTTAGGTGTCTCTCATATTCTGCCACCCTCACTGATATTTCCCACTCATTTTTTCTCCTTTCACCTTTATTCCCTTTCACTATTTTTTATATTCCCCAAATGAATGAGACCATATAATGTTTGTCCTTCTCTGATTGACTTACTTCACTTAGCATAATACCCTCCAGTTCCATCCATGTTGAAGCAAATGGTGGGTATTTGTCGTTTCTGATGGCTGAGTAATATTTCATTGTATACATAAACCACATCTTCCTTATCCATTCATCTTTCTTTTTTTTTTCTGTAGACGTAAATACATCTTTTTTTGTTTTTTGTTTTTTTTTGTAAATTTATTTTTTTATTGGTGTTCAATTTGCCAACATATAGAATAACACCCAGTGCTCATCCCGTCAAGTGCCCACCTCAGTGCCCATCACCCAGTCACTCCCACCCCCCGCCCACCTCCCCTTCCACCACCCCTAGTTCGTATTCCAGAGTTAGGAGTCTTTCGTGTTCTGTCTCCCTTTCTGATATTTCCCACTCATTTCTTCTCCTTTCCCCTTTATTCCCTTTCACTATTTTTATATTCCCCAAATGAATGAGACCATATAATGTTTGTCCTTCTCTGATTGACTTACTTCACTCAGCATAATACCCTCCAGTTCCATCCACATCGAAGCAAATGGTGGGTATTTGTCGTTTCTAATGGCTGAGTAATATTCCATTGTATACATAAACCACATCTGCTTTATCCATTCATCTTTCGATGGACACCGAGGCCCCTTCCACAGTTTGGCTATTGTGGACATTGCTGCTATAAACATCGGGGTGCAGGTGTCCCGACGTTTCATTGCATCTGAATCTTTGGGGTAAATCCCCAGCAGTGCAATTGCTGGGCCGTAGGGCAGGTCTATTTTGAACTCTTTGAGGAACCTCCACACAGTTTTCCAGAGTGGCTGCACCAGTTCACATTCCCACCAACAGTGTAAGAGGGTTCCCTTTTCTCCACATCCTCTCCAACATTTGTGGTTTCCTGCCTTGTTAATTTTCCCCATTCCCATTGGTGTGAGGTGGTATCTCATTGTGGTTTTGATTTGTATTTCCCTGATGCAAGTGATGCAGAACATTTTCTTATGCTTTTTGGCCATGTCTATGTCTTCCTCTGTGATATTTCTGTTCATGTCTTTTGCCCATTTCATGATTGGATTGTTTGTTTCTTTGCTGTTGAGTTTAATAAGTTCTTTATAGATCTTGGATACTAGTCCTTTATCTGATACATCATTTGCAAATATCTTCTCCCATTCTGTAGGTTGTCTTTTAGTTTTGTTAACTGTTTCTTTTGCTGTGCAGAAGCTTTTTATCTTAAGTCCCAATGGTTCATTTTTGCTTTTGTTTCCCTTGCCTTCATGGATGTATCTTGCCAGAAGTTGCTGTGGCCTAGTTTAAAAAGGGTGTTGCCTGTGTTCTCCTCTAGGATTTTGATGGATTCTTGTCTCACATTTAGAGCTTTCATCCATTTTGAGTTTATCTTTGCCCTACATCTACATTTAACCCTATACCTACCCTTAATCCTATCCCTTCCCCTACCCATAATTCTAACCCTACTCTTACCCTTAATCTTACCTCTAACACTATTCATAACCTATCCCTGAACCTAATCCTACCCCGACACCAAACTCTACCACTACCTTTACTGATAAACCTACCCCAACCACAGCTCATACCCCTACCCTTACTCCTACCACTGGTCCTAACTCAAGCCCTACCTCTAACCCTACCCCACACATACCCCTAACCATAAACCTACACAACACGTCGCTTTGCCCCTACACATACCCCTAAATGTACCCCTAACCCCAATCCTAACCCTGAACCTACCCTTAGCCCAGTGCTTCCTCAAACCCATTCAACTATCCCAACACTTTCCATTAAATCTATTCCTACACATACACCTAACCTTGTTCCCACTGCTACTGTAATCATATACCTACTCCTGTCTCTAAGGTTATCCCTACTTCCAACACTACTGCTACTCCTACCCTCACTGTACCCCTACACCTTGCACTACCTCTATCCCAACCCATAACCCAACCCCAATCCCTAACCCATCCATAAATCTACCCATAACCATGCCCCTAACCCTCCCTATACCTAAACATATACCCCTACTCCTACATCTACAAGGAATCTTAGCCCTACCCCTACACCTTAACCTATCACTCCCCTACCCCTACCATTAACCCTGAACCTACAACTTTCATTACCCCTACCCAACTCCACTCCCTACCCTACCCCTATCCATACCTATACCCATACCCCTACTCTTAATTCTACACCTAATCTTAGCCCTACTCCTACATCTTAAACTATCCTTACCACTACCCCTACTGCTAACCCTATCTATAATCCTACCCCCAACCTACCATATCCACCTGTACCGACGCCTACCATTAACCCTAACAGTACCCTACACCTACACCTACTTGTATCCTTACTGCTAACCCAACAACTAACCCTTCCCCTACCTCCCTTCCTCTTCTCTCTTCTACTCCTACCCATGACCCTCACTCTACACACCCCTCCGGAACACCAAACACTACTCCTACATCTAACCCTATGCCTTTCCCTAAACCTATCCCTATCACTAACCCTACACTTCCCCCAATTCTTACCCGTACCACATCCCTACCTCTCCCCTTACCCTTTAAACTACTCCTAACTCTACCCTTACCAATACCCTTATCGGATCCTTACAATTACTGCTACACCTACACAAATCCTTTCCCTACTCCTACTCTACACCTATTCCTTCATCTCACCCTACTGCTACACCTACCCTTAACCCTAACCCCACACCTAACCCAACCCAATCACACTACCTTGCCTTAAGTTAACCCTAAATCTAACTTTACACCAACGCATATGCCTACCCATAACCTCCCCTCCATATACTGCTTCCACCATCCCTACTCCAATCACTAAACAAACTACAATGACTTACCCTACCCCTACCCCTTTCCCTACTTCTACCCTTACACTCAAACCTAAACATACCACTACTTCTACCAGTACCCCTACCCATATCAAAAACCTACCACTGCCCCTAATCCTACGCTACATATACCCCTAACTCTAACATTAACGTTACCCCTACCCCTACCACTAACTCTATTCCTACACAAATACTTACAGTACACCTAACCCTAAGCCTACACTGACCCAAAAAAATCTCCTAAACCTACCTCAACACCTACCCATAACCCTATCCCAACTCTTACCCCTACCCTTACTGCTACCCCCATCCTTACTCCTCCTACCCATACACCTATCACTTACCATATTTTTCCCCCATATGCTACCCCTTCCCTATACCTAATTCTACTCTTACACTTAAACCTACTCCTACTCCTATTCTTACCAGTAATCCTACATATAAGCCTCACCCTGCAACTCTCTTTACCCTACCCTAGTACTACCCCTACTCTTACCCTACACCTACACCTACCTCTGACCCTGCTGCCTTCTTTATCTCTAAGCCTATACCAAACCCTACCCCCTAATCCATACAAGACCCATACCCCAACAGCTACCTGTAACCCTACCCCTGCTCCAACCAATAGTCCTACACCTATCTCTGAGCTTACCCTGAACACTACACCCCCAACTCCTAAACCTAACCTACATCTATACCTATCCCTAAGCTTACCAATTACCCTAGCCTTAACACTACCCCTACCCTACCTTAAAACCTACTGCTAACCCTACCCCTACCCTACAGCTACCACTATCATTACTCATACCTATATTCCTACCTTAACACTAACCCTAACCTTACCCTAGCCCTACACCAACCCTACCTGATCCTTATACCTACATCTACCCCTCTGTACCCCTCACCCTAACCTACCACTACCACGACTCTTACAATATCTCTACTGCTACCACTAAACTTACACCTACCTCTATCCTTTCCACTACTCCTTTCTACCTAACCCTACACCTACCACTACTGGTATCCCTAACCTGACCTCTACCCCTATATCTAACACTAATGCTAGTCCTAACCCTAATTCTAACCACATTCTAACCCAGAACACTACCATTACCCTTAAAACCACCCCTACACATAACCCTAGGCCTACACGTAAAGCTACTCCTACCCATACCCCTTCAGCTAATCCAATACTTAACCATTCCCTTATCTCTAACACTAACTATATCCCTACAACTACCCCTACCACTAACCATACACTGCTCTTTCCTTACCCCTAACCCTACCCCTACCCAAGCACCTACCTGTAACCCTAACTCTAACTCTAACCATAAACCTACCCTTACCACTACCCATATTTGTAGCCCTCACCCTACTCCTACCTGTACCCCTCATCCTAGCTCTATCCCTACTCCTAACACTATACCTAAGTCTACACCTAACCCACCCCTAACCCTACCACTACCCCTACCCCTACCCCTACACCAGCACTAATGCCATGCATACCTCCTAATATTTCCTTACCCCTACTTCTGACCTGACTCCTACTACTACTCCTAACCTTAACCCTGGCTCTACCCTGACCCAACCCTACCCTGACAGCTACTCATCACCCTAGCACTACCCCGAACTTACACATACCCCTATCACTATTCCTACCCCTATGGTTATCCCTATGTCCTACCCTAACCAAACTTCTACACCTAACTGTACTCCTACACCTACCCCTACCTACTCCTACCCCTAATTCTCTCCCTACCATTACCCCTACCACTAGCCATACCCCTACTCCTAACATTAACCTGAAACCTACTCCTATGCCTATCTGAGAACCTACCCTACCCATACACCTAACTGTCCCTACCCTTAAACCTACCTACTCCTAATCCTACCTTACTCCTACACCAAACCCTAACACAAACCCAATCTCTATCCATAATCCTTAACATAACCATACCCTACCTTTAAACTTACCACTAATCTTACCACTACCACTAACCCTACTTCTATGCCATCACTTACCCTATTACAACCCTTAACCCTACCAGTACCCTTTCCACAATCTTACCACTTCAGCTACCCCTACCTCTACACATATTTTACAACTACATCTACCGGTCCTGTACTACCCCTACACCTACCCTAACCCTTGCACCACTCATACCCCCTACAAGTAGTACCATTACCCCTACCCCAAACCTAAACCTACTCTATCCTACACATACTTCTACACCAAAAATAGCCCTATTCTTAACACTGCCCCTACCACTAACCCTAACTCCTATCCCTATCCCCAACACTGACCCTACCATTACACTTAAACTTACATCTATGCTTAACCTTAAGAGTACACCTAACCATATCCCTACCCTTACCACTAAACCTATCCCTACTGCTAGGCATAAAGCTATCACTAACTCTACAATTCCCCAACACCCTAACCCTATTCCTAGTCCTAACCTTAAACTTAACACTATCTTTACCCTTATCCCTACTCTTACCATACTCTTAAACCTAATCCTACTCCTATTCATAATGGTACTCCGAACCCTACCCCTAAGTCTACACCAAACTTTATTCTTAGCCCTAAACCTACCCCTAAACTTATCCCTATGTCTACCATTACCCATAACCTAACCCTACCACTTCCCATACCCGTAGCTCTAACTCTACAAATACTTTACCCATAACCCTTCACTGCCCCTTCCCCTACGCCTAAACTGAGCCATGTCTACCCATAAAAATATCCCTACACCTAAACCAAATCCTACCCATACCCCTAAACATATCCCCACCACTATACTTACCTGACACCTAACCCTCACCCTACTCCTACCCCAACCCCAACCCCTAAACCTAACCCTAACCCTATCCCCAATGGTACTCCAAACTCCATGCCTAACTCAATATCTAACTTTACCCTTAGCCCTACATCTACCCCAAGCCTCCTCCTAAACTTACCCCTACCGATACCATTAAACACACCACTACACCTAACGTTATGAATACCCCTTCAACTACTTCTAGCCTTACCCCTAACCCTAGAGGTAACCATAAACTTATTACTACAGCTAAACTCTATCCTATACCTCCCCCAATCCTACACTTACAGCTATCCTTAACCCTACATCTACCACTACCCGTTCCCCCTAGTCCTATCCTTACACACACTCCTACTCCTACCCTAACACTACACCTAGGACCCCCATACCCATACACTGACCCCTAAGGCTAAAACTAAACCTACCTATCCCCTATCTGTACACCTAGCCCTAGGCATAAACCTATACCTGCCCCTAAACCTACAGCCGCAGATATCCTAAACCTACTCCTAACCATACCTCTACACCACATTGAACCCTCCCCCAACACCTACTACTACCTTGACACCCACCACTAAACTTACTTATACACTGACTCCTACCCAAAAGCTAATCCGACCCCTACCCCTACCATTATACTTACTGCTCCTCTATTCCTTACTCCTACCATTAACTCTATTCCTACACCTAATCCAACTGCTAGCCCTACCCCTAATCATACCCTGACCCTACCCTTAACCCTACCCCTAACCCAACCCTACCATACCCCTACCCACTTTGACCTTTACTCCCACATCTACCCCTAACCCTAGCCCTACCCCTACACCTTAACCTATTCCTAATGCTACCCTAAGGCTAACCCTCATCCTACTCCTACCCCTAACTTTAACCTTAATCCTACCCCTCCCCTTAATCCTACTCCTATGACTAATGCTAACCGTATCCATAACTACTCCTACCCATACCTCTAACCTTAACCTTACCCCTACATTTAAACCTATTCTTATGACAAACCTGAACAGTACCCCTATCTACTCCTACCACTACCCTCACCTTAGTCCTACCCCTACTCTTAAACCTAATAGTAGCCCTAACTAATCTTACCTCACCCTAACCTTAACCCTGCCCCTAATCAAAACCCTACTCCTATGCCTTACCGTAACAGTACCTCTAAGTACTCCTACCCCTTTGCCCATCCCTGTTCCTACATTTACATGTGTCACTAACCCTACCCTTCCCCCACACCCTACTTCTAACAATATCCCTAGCTCTACTATTACCCTTAACCCCTATACTACCCCTACCCCTATCAGTACCCCTACCTATAAGACTAACCTTACCACTACCCTCACCCTACCCTACATCTACAGCTACCTCTGACCCGACCACTGCACCTACCCCTAATGGTACCCCTAACCCTACTCATACCCCTAACATGATTAATACCCCAACCACTACCCTTAGCTCTACCTCTACTCCTAACCCAACCTCAACCCCTAGCCCTACATCTACGCATAACCCTATACCTACCCCTTCAACCCCAAACCCCTAACCTGACCTACGACTATCCCTATCCCCATGCCTACCTATATACTGAGCAATAACCCTATCTGTACACCTGTATAAAAACAATCCTACATCTATCCATACCCTGAAACCTACCCTAACCCTACACCTACCTTAACCAATCCTTCAGTCTACCTCTACTCCTCTCTAACCCTAAATTTAATCTACCACTACCCCTACTCTTTCCAATCCCTACCCCTTCCACTACACCTATGCCTACTTGCCTTCCACTTTCCTATACATACCCTTACACCTCCTCCATCACCCCATCTCTAACCCACTTCTACATGTAACCCAAACCTACCTCTACAGTTACTCCTAAATCTACCCTTTCCCCACCCTAACCCCTAATACTAACCCTTTCCCTTCCCCTTAAACTTACCCTACACCTATTCCTAATCCTACTCCTATCCCTAAACCTACCCCTAACACTATCCCTCCACATACCCCATTCCATTTGCTACATCTACTTGTACATCTTTATCTACTCTTGTCCCTATCACTACCCACATCCCGTTCTAACAATTTGCCCTACCACTACCCACTACACTTACCCATACCCTAGTGCTACCCTTACCGCTATCAATAGTCCTACCTGTACCCCTATCCCATCCCATACCCCTGCTTTAACCTTTCCCTTAACCCTACATGTAATTATACTCCAAACCATCATCCTACCTCTATCCCTGCCGATACATATACCTGTCCCCCTAACCCTAACCCTACCACTAACTCAATGGCTTCCGCTACCCCATCCCTACTCTTACTGCTACCATAGGCCTACTCCTACATCTATTCCTACTGCTATACCTACCCCTAAGCCAACCACTACCATTACACCTATCAGTGCCCTGCACTTACCCCAAAACCTACCGTTCCCCACCCCAATCCATAAACTTACTCCTATACCAACACCTAACAATAACTCTAACCCTACAGCTACCCCTAACCATAACACTAATCCTAAAACCTAACCCTATGTTTACCCTAACTTGAAACCAAACACTACCCCAACACATAAGCTAACAAAACGTTACACTTATATCTAGACCTACCTCCACCCCTACCCTACCACCCTCTCACCTAAAGGTATTAAAACCTATATCAAAAGAATATGTGGAGGCTCAAGGAAAATGTGATATACTTCACTCTGAGAAATAAGCATTCCTTGAAGGCAGCTACTGACAAGCTTTTAACAAAAGGGAGTTAGAACTATGTCCACAGTAGGTGTGGAGGCCCATGGAAAGGCACTGTGCTCACTACTCAGAAAGAAACATTATTTGAATGCAGCTGGCATCTATCCTCTCACTTATGGGGGTTAGTAGCTAGCTCCACTGTGGGTGAGAAGGTGCTGTGGAAATGTGCTGTACTGAACTCAGAGACACAAGCATTAGTGCACTGCAGCTTTCCACTAGCTTCTCACATATGGGAGGTAGAAGGTATCGTCGCAGGAGTGGAGGTGTGTAGCTGGACATGCTGTGTAGTTAACCGTGAGCAGCAAGCGTTCTGGAGTGCAGCTTTCCACTTCCCTCTCACCTACAGGTTTTAGAAACTATGTCAAAAGAACCTGGGGAGGCATGAGGGAAATGAGGTAGACTTAACTCTGAGAAACAGAGTTAACTGAGAAACTCCAGTCACCCCATCCCCTCAACCGCCTCCCCTTCCGCAACCCTTTGTTTGTTTCCTAGGGTTATGAATCTCTCATGGTTTGTCTTCTTCTCTAATTTTTCCCTTTCTAGTGATGTCCCTAGAATTTCCAATACACTATAATATTTGTGGAGTTTTAAAACCATTACTGTTTATGCATAGATATGTAGGAAGGACAAAATTGCAAAATGTTTAAATTTGAAGAATTTACCTGAAGGGTATGTGAGTATTTGGTGTTCAACTCTTGACATTTTTATGTATGTTTGAAATTTTTCAAAATAAAAATATGAGAGGAAATGTTAGAGCAATTGTCAGAGGCCACCTAGCCAGATTTTTTTCCCTTCTTTTAATCAGACTTTCACCCAAATGCTTATTCTTTCTTTATTCTTAAAGTTGAATGACTTAACTTGATTATTTGTAGTTGTAAAGTATCCCTTAATAAATTTTCCTGGAATGCAGTGAGCATCTCCATCTAAATTTTTTTCTGCGTAATCTCCTTTTACTAAATCTTCTGGCACATTTTGGAGGCATTTTGCATTTAGGACACAAATTATCCTCATGTTGGAATATTTCTATTTTCTGTTTCTGTGGGCTTCTCTGTGTTTCTTTAATTTCTTTTTCTTCAACTGCATGTACTATGATCATCTTAAGCTTTTCTTTTGTTTTAAAGATTTAATTAATTTATTAATTAATTAGTTTGAGACACACAGAGAGAGGTAGAGACACAGGCAGAGAGAGAAGCAGGCTCCCTGCGGGGAGCTCAACGTGGGACTCAATCCCAGGACCCCACGGTCACCACCTGAGGTGAAGGCAGATGCTCAACCACTGAGCTCCCCAGACATCCCCATAACTTGATTTTCAATGGTGTCTCTTCTATTCCCTGCTATTTGCAATTCAGTGTATTTTGTAATGGTGTTGTTTGGAACTTCAACTTATATTTTTAAATCTGATGCTCTCCTTTTTGTTTCTTTTATTTCTCTTCTTAATGCGGTCTTATTTTTAATTAGTATATATACAGTTCATATAGATATAAAATTTATTGCTATTCCTTTAATTTTTAAAGATTTATTTACTTATGCAAGGGGGGAAGAGGGGCAGAGAGAGAGGGAGAAAGACACTTGAGCAGACTTCTGCGCTGAGTGGGGAGCTAGACATGGGGCTTATCCCAGGGTGCTGAGATCATGACGTGAGCTGAAACCAAGAGTCGGGTGCTTAACTGACAGTGCCACACAGGCACCCCTCTTGTTATTTTTTTAAATATGTATTCCTGTAGATCATTTTCTTTATCAATATCTGCATGGTTTCGTCCTTCTTTGCCCCCCCCTTTTTCATTTTTATTGTTAAATGCACTGAATCAGTATTCTGCTTTGCACAAATTCAAGTATTGGTCCATCCCTTTGAGGAGTACTCTCAACTTTGGGTCATTTCCCAAGAGAAATAGGAAATTAGACTCAGAGAGAGAGAGAGAGAGAGAGAGAGCAATGACCAAGAACAGTGGGGAAAGAAAGGGTATCCCTCAATTGGTAATCTTCAGATTTCCTTCAATTCATAGATATATGGGTTCTTCCATATGATTTCAAGGTGGTGATAGGATTGTTTTTCCCTCCTTGACATCAGTTTTTGAAGTTTATTACCTTACATTATCTCTGGTGGTTACCAATTATTAGTGATTTTTGAAAGGAGAGGATTTAAAAAAAGAACTTATTTGGGGGACATTTGTTAAGAAGTAGGGAAAGGAAAATCTGTGGGACAGTCTTAATCCCCCCCCAACTTAAAAGTCCGTTACTCTCCACCCAGTGTTTATGTTTAAAAGCAGGTCACAGGAAGAGGGAAATACTTTTCAGAAGGAAAAACCCTGAATGCTTTGAGCTGGACACAATCTCAGAAATCATCTACTTCTCAAGTTCACAGAGCCAGTTAATGACTGAGCTGGGACTACTGAAAGGTCCTCTGATATTTTTCCCCCATATTCCTCTGTCTCACTAATGGGTAGAATTCTAGACATCAGAGAAAGAGAGAGAGAGAGAGAGAGAGAGAGAGTATGTGTAGTTTTTGTGCTGGTAACTTTCCTTCCCTGCCTCAAATCATACAACATACCTCTGAGACTGTTAAGGGCACTCTCGTGGCCCAGAAATTGGGGCTGTAGCTACAATACTAAAAAAAGTACACTCCGGATAAACTCCATAAAATGAGGAAAGAACACTAGGGGGACAGTGTAGGAAGCTTTTCTTTTTCCTCTTCCCTTTAGTTTCAAAAACAAAAAAACAAAACAAAACAAAACAATCTTCAATCGACCAAACAAACACAACCCCCCCCCCCCCAAAAAGCCACCAGAGGTATAAATCATTTTAGGGTATGAAACATTGTAAAAGTGAGGTGTTTGATTTTCTGCGATGATTTCGCCTCAGCTGCCATGACAGGTAATGAGAACCAGGAAATTATCCCTGTGAGAACTGTCATATGAGTATATGCCTTGGATTTTAACGTTGTCAGTTGGAAAATGGCTCCTAAAAACTAGCTTTATAAAGGAGGGTAGTTTGGTAGAAAGTGTAAAAACGCAATATGCCTTGAATGTTATTAGTCCCCAAAGGGTCAGACCTATTTCTGATCAGTGTGACACATCTCAGAATGCACCTCACCTACTACAATGGGCCTTCCCTCTTCTGAAAGGAGAGCTATGAAGCTGTCCCCAGATTTGACACTATTCACTGTCAAAACCAGAGGATTAACTATTTCCTGAGCTTCCCAGAAATGCAGTCCTGTTGCTTAAAGAGATTTTTGATCTTTCTTCTATAATGAGGAACTTAGTTGATTCTGATTTGGGGACATCCAGAAATTAAACTTGACTCCCAGCTGCAAGAAAAAGACAGAAGAAGAAGAAGAGGAAGAAGAAGAAGAAGAAGAAGAAGAAGAAGAAGAAGAAGAAGAAGAAGAAGAAGAGAGAAGGAGAAGGAGAAGAAGAAGAAGGAAAAAAAAGGAGAAGAAGAAGAAGAAGAAGAAGAAGAAGAAGAAGAAGAAGAAGAAGAAGAAGAAGAAGAAGAAGAAGAAGAGAGGTACATGGGAAAGAGGACAGGCTCTGAGATATTGACTTGGGCAAGTTACTTAATTATAAGCCCCAGTTCCCCATCTGTAAAACATAGATCACAATTGTACATATCCTTCAGCTCATTACAAATATTAACCAGAGTAATATGTGTAAAATACCTGAATTAGACTAAGTTTGCAACAAGTTTCCCGATGTTATTTTTCCCTGAAGACTGGCGTTCACATTGCTTTTTTGCTCTTATAATTTCTCTTATATTTCTTCTAAGGACCAATCCAGCAATTTCTTACTTCTTGCTCTCATAAAAATTAATCAAGGGAAACCTTTCTAAGGTGGAGTCAGGAGGCTACAAGGGGGAGTCTTACCATTCCATGTCAATTATAGAAAGAATTGTCAATTATAGAACTCAACAGAATTATCAACAGGAGGGAATCATTAATAATAGGCCCCAAGGGAGAAAGATGTGCATTGTATCCCCTAAGAGAAATCATCTAGCTCTCCCAACTCAGCCAGTGAGAACTCACCATCACCCTGAACTCTTGCTTTTTCTCCAACAAATTTTTGCTTCGAACAACTCCTCCCAACTTCCTCCTCCTTCTCCGTAAATAACATTTCAGAAACTGCTTCCGTTCTACTCTCAGACCCCATGTTTTGGGTAGGATTGTCCTAACTCGAGCTCCAGGGTATCTAGCCAACCAGACCATTCCACTCCCCTAGACATGCTGATTAATTTAAGACTGGGCACACGATCCAAATTAGACAATAAGGTGAGATCCTGGGACTTTTGCTAGATCTTTTAGCAAAGCAAGAACTGCTAACCCATTAGAGTGTAAGTCTAGAGGTACCAGCAGTCACCATAGAGAAAAGCCTGCCTGAGATTGGAATCAGCACAGAGGAATGCAAAGCTGGGAAATGCAGATGGCTCTTTAATGTGATATTTGAGTTCCTGGGTCCAGCTGTAACTGAAGACACACATGCACACTTTACAGTTTTATGAGTCAAATAAGTCTTTTTTTTTTCCTGTTTAAGTCAGTTTGGATTGAGTTTCTGTCATTGCACTTGAAGTCCTGATAAATAATCCTGTTGTAGGAAGAAATATGAACCAGCCAGTGCAGTCCAATTGCTCTTTTGTATATTTTTTCCACATTTCCCCCCACCTCTTCTTTTTTTTTTTAAGATTTTGTTTATTTATTCATGAAAGACACAGAGAGAGGCAGAGACACAGGCAGAGGGAGAAGCAGGCTCCCTGCAAGGAGTCCGATTCGGGATTCGATCCCGACACTTCAGGATCACGCCCTGAACCAGGGGCAGATGCTCAATCACTGAGCCACCCAGGTGTCCCTCCCCCCTCCTCTGGTACTCAGTGCTCTTGGTCTTCCTGTTTATATTCTCATGGGAAATAACCTGATAATGTTTGTCCTTGATGCTACAGAGTGAATTTGTGTTACTGTGTTATTTTTCTTAGATACTGACATTTGAAGCCTTACATTTAGTCCTACAATGAAAGACTTTTGTTCCTGTTAAAGGACTTTAGCTTTAGATAAGTAGATGTGTCAAAATCAAAAGAAACATAAAAAATGTATCAATCAATGTGTAACTTAGTTGGATTCTATTTTTTAAAATATTTTATTTATTTGTTTAACAGAGAGAGAGGGTGAGCACAAGCCAGAGAGCACAAGCAAGAGGAACAGCAGAAGTAGAAGGAGAAGCAGGCTCCCCGCTGAGCACGGACCACCCCACCCCACCCCCCAACCCCCACCCCGGCCACGTGGGGCTCCATCCCAGGACCCTGGGATCATGACCTGGGCCATAGACAGACACTTAACCGACTGAGCCACCCAGGTGCCCCTCTTACTTGGATTCTAAATCAAATAAACCAGTAGTTTTTAAAATAACAATGATACAATCAGGGGAAACATTGGCTAGATATTTGTTATTCAGAAATAATTGTTAAAATATTTGTGTGTGATAATGGTAACATGGTAATTTTTAAAGAATTTCTATCTTCAGGAGATAAATATGTACATGTTTTTGGATGAAAAGATATAATATTTGAAATTTGCTTCAAAATCTTCCAGTAGGAAAAGGATGAGAATAGAGGAGGTACAGATGAAACAAGATTTGAGAAAAATTAATAATGGTTGAAGCTGGGGTGATGGGTGAAGCATGAGGTTCATTATCCTATTCTAACTTTGTAAGTTTGAAAATTTCCACAAGTTTTTAAAAGTTATAGGTAGAAATGGCCAAGGCTGCTGTTTACCTACCCGGAATCTATGCTCTTCTCCCTCACAAACAGAACGCCTGCCTATAATGGTTGAGGACACAATCTAACTGTCTGAAAAAAAAAAACAAAACTTTTTTTGAATTACTTTTTTTTCTTTCAGTCTTCTTTGCAGATGTGAATGACCTGTGAAAAGCAGAAAGCCACTGGGTGTGGCTTCCAAAAAAACCTCTTTAAAGGTGGTGGCTCAGCTGGTCAGTGAGCCTGTTATCCTTTGCCTCTTTTCCAATTAGAACAAGACCTGAGGAAGGACCTGGCAGGGTTATCTTACATCCCAGGCACCCGAGGGCCAGAACGCATGATGCTGTGGACAGTGGCACCCGGAGATAGAAGGAATCTGGATAGTTGATGACTGTGGAGCTGCCACACGAGCTCGGGGATACTTTACCTTTTTTTTTTTTCCAACAGGAAGAATTAACCTTATTCTTTGTTTAAATTTGTATTTGCCCTTACAGAGGCTGTAAACTCGACGAAAACAAGGTCCCTGTCTTTAAGCTCACCAACTCGAGTGCTTTTTGGGATTATCTGGGATACGCTTTTTAAAATATCAGGGCGTGGAACCCACTTCCAGAGAGCCTGATTTCAGGGACTTGGGGTCCAGGGTAGGCACTGGCCTTTGTGCAAGCTGCCCCTGGCGACGGTACCATGCAGCCAACTTGGAGACCCGCTGTTGGGCCTCGCCATTTGATTCCCGCAGCGCGGGGCCCCCGCCGGGTGGCCGTCCACACTGCAGGGCGACTGGGCCCCGGGACCCCGGGGCCTTCGGGGGCTCCCGCCTCCGCGGGCTCCGGCCTCCGCGGCCCCGCGCGCCCGGCCCCGCCCACCTCAGGCCCCGCCCGGGTCCCCCCGTCACCTCGGCTCCGCCCACCCAGGCCCGGCCCCGCCCACCGCAGGCCCCGCCCACCTCAGGCCCCGCCCCGTCCCGGAAGACGCCGGAACTGGAGCCCGCGTTCCGGGAGCGCCGAGCCCGCGTTCCGGGAGCGCCGAGGTGCGCCTGCGCGGCGCCGCGTCCGGGCGGGCGCTTGGAATCTGGCTCCCGGAGTGGCGCGTCGCGGTCCTCGGCTTTCCAGGCGAGTCCCGGCGGCCCGCGGTCGCGCCGCGAGTGGCTCTGCCTTCGGGCCCGCGCGAGGGTGGCGCCTGGCGTCGGGGTCCGGCGGAAGGCGGGGTCCGGCGGAAGGCGGGGGTCGGGCGGGGCGGGGAGCGGGCCAGCCCGGCGGCGGGGGCCCCACCTCGCGGCCCGGCCCGGCGCCGTGCGCTCCCGTAGGGGTTGGCTCGTGTGTACTTGTACTTCGCGTTTCTGAGGCAGCACCAGCGTGGTCCCTGTTACGTGTGAATAGCGCACTTGCCCCTGACCCGCCGTGCCTTGGCTCGGGATGCACGGATCCCGGAAGGTTCGGACCGGCCAGTGCTGGACTGGCTGAAAACTGCGTTTTGCAGAATTGACTGACATCAAGTGTCTGTACTCTTCAAGGACATAGGATTCCCTGGATATTCGCTATTGGATTTTAACGTGAACGAACTTGGCCTTGCTTTTTTTTGTAAGTGTTTGTCTTTTTCTTCAGAGGCTTGAAGTCATGGCGTCGTCAGATCTGGAACAGTTGTGCTCTTACATCAACGAGAAGATTGGCAACGTCAAGAGAATGTTGTCCCTGAGAAACTGCGGTAAGTGGAACAGGTTCCCCAGTTCTCCCCAGCTTCCCTCAGCACCCCCAGATCAGCTCTACTGCAGCAGCAACGTCCACATCCGGCCTGGTCTGCGGTCTGTCCTCTTGCTGAACCCCGTGGAGGTTTACCTTATCCTCATGAAAGCTCAGCCGTACACATAGAAGAGTGTTTCTTGTATCTAGCATTTCTGGGTGTTTTATTACAGGGGAGGAACTTGCCAAAATCAGAAGACTCGGGGGACACGCTGTACTTACCTCTCCCTCACTTCTCTTCCATATTACTTAGAAATGAGGTCTTAAGGGCACCTCACTGGCTCAGTGGTTGAGCATCTGCCTTCGTCTCAGGTCAGGATCCTGGGGTCCTGGGATCAAGTCCCACGTCGGGCTCCCTGCTCTGCTCAGAGCCTGCCTGCTTCTCCCTCTGCCTGCGTTTCTGCCTCTCTCTGTGTCTCTCATGAATAAATAAATAAAATCTTAATAATTAAAAAAAAACAAACACTGATTTAAGAAAGAAAAAAAAGGAAGGAAATGAGGTCTCAAGATTATCCATGGAGCTTTGTAGTGGCAGCATCGTAGCCAATGAGGTTTATCCAAGGCACGATTATTGCTAAAAGATTATCCATGGAGATAGGTCCTAAGGACTGCTTTCCCCCAAGTGTCTCTGCAAGGTAAAGCTCTGGTCCAGGAGTTTACTTGGATACACTTGAGTTAAAGAGCACAGTATGTGAATACTTTTCTGTATACTTTATTTCTCATTCTCTTTGTTTATTAATAGGTCAGGAACCTACCTTGAAGACTATGTTAGATAAAATAGGAGATGAGATCATCGTAGTAAATGAACTTCTAAATAAATTGGAATCGGAGATTCAGTATCAAGAGCAAACCAACCATTCACTCAAGGTAATGTTTTTCCAGCAAAAAAAAAAAAAAATGAAAGGGCAATGAATACAAACTCCTAATCACCAGGGAATTCTGAAGGATTCTTGAAATTTAAAATGTTCTTAGCTTTGTAAATCATCATTAATGGTATAAAGCGCAACTTGCAGTATCCCTGGGTGGCGCAGCGGTTTGGCGCCTGCCTTTGGCCCAGGGCGCGATCCTGGAGACCCGGGATCGAGTCCCACGTCAGGCTCCCGGTGCATGGGGTCTGCTTCTCCCTCTGCCTGTGTCTCTGCGTCTCTCTCTCTCTCTGTGTCTCTCATGAATAAATAAATAAAATCTTTAAAAAAAATAAAATAAAATAAAGCGCCACTTGCATTGTATCTTACTAGTGTAAAGGATGCCAGAGCTCCCCAAGTGTTTCTTTTTTTCTGGTGGTACCCAAAGAAATGGAACTGTACTAAAAAGGGAAGATTTCCTAAATAATTCTTGGTAAGTTAATTAGTGATCTGATAGAGTGGTGTGGAAGGAACACCTAGGGGCGAGAAAATGGGAATCTTGTCCTGGTTCCCTTTAGCACCCTCTGCCACCCTGAGAAAGCCAGTCTACCTCTGGGGGTCTTGTCCTCATTTGGAAAAAAAATGGGTCACACTGAACTATTTCTTAGGTCCCTTCTATTCTCCATCTCTTTAAAAATGTAATGTCAGGGACGCCTGGGTGGCTTAGGGGTTGAGCATCTGCCTTCGGCTCCGGGTGTGGTCCTGGAGTCCCAGGATCGAGTCCCATATCGGGCTCCCCGCATGGAGCCTGCTTCTCCCTCTGCCTGTGTGTGTCTCTCTCTCTCTCTTTGTCTCTCAGGAATAAATAAATAAAATCTTTAGGGGATCCCTGGGTGGCGCAGCGGTTTGGCGCCTGCCTTTGGCCCAGGGCGCGATCCTGGAGACCCGGGATCGAATCCCACGTCAGGCTCCCGGCGCATGGAGCCTGCTTCTCCCTCTGCCTGTGTCTCTGCCTCTCTCTCTTTCTCTCTGTATGACTATCATAAATAAATAAAATTTAAAAAAAAAAAAATCTTTAAAAAAATAAGATAAAAAAATAAAAATGTAGTGTTAGGATTCTCAAAGAAAAACTTGAATCTCATTCACACATTTTGTTCTAAATAAGCTTTCTATTTGACTAAGCTAATGAAAGTGTCTGTGTACTTCTGAGAAAATATGCAGTCTGTACATAGTTACTTCATGCTGTTAGAGCCATTGACACATTGAGTGGGATTGAACAACGTGGCCTCTGTGGTCCGTCTCAGCCTTATAATCCTTAGGATCTGTAAAGATTTTTCAGCTACGGGAGTGGGCATGAGTATGCCTAACCTACTATCAGTTGAAATGAAATTGTTGGCTTTGAACATCATTCAGCTCTTTGAAAGAAAGGTGTCCTGTCAATTTAAAACAAAACCAATATGGTTTCAGTTCTAACCTACCCAAGAGTGCTTTAGTAAGAGGGTTTAGTGTGGGCTTAGAGAATGTTAAATCCAGAACTGAAGGCTATTTAGAATTCTTTTTTTTTTTTTCATAGTACAATTGAGAATCAGATGACAGGAATCCAAAGGTACAGAGTATTTTTCTTATTAAATTTGCACGAGGGGGTGCCTGGGTGGCTCAGCCAGTTCACTGTCTGCCTTGGCTCAGGTCATGACCCCAGGGTCCTGGGGTGGAGCCCCATGTGGGGCTCCCTGCTCAGCAGTGGGTCTGCTTCCCCCTCTTCCCCTCACCCCACTTGTGGTTTCTCTCTCACTTGGGCTCGCTCTCTCTCAAATAAAATCTTTTGAAAAATAATTTGCATGAGTTCAGAGCCTCAGGTTCTAGTGAAAGGTAAAGACAACACAGAACAAAAAGCAGTGATGATCCAGTGGAAATCTCTGTGAAGCTCAAGTATGCGCATGTCAGCAATGGCAGCTCCAAATAGCATCTCGAATATGCACCGTGGGCACGCATCGTCACCCTGGCACCGCTGTCAGATGACACTGGGAAATGTGTGCTAAGCCAACAAAAGTAATTCACCAGAAGGACAAACATAAATCCTTTATATATTTGAAGTTAAATGTCAGCTGTCCCTGTTGTAATGTGATTATAACGGTTCTCTGAAAACCAGTAGAGAAAGCTGCTAGATTGCCATCCAATAACAGCTCTTAGGGCAGCCCCGGTGGCGCAGCGCTTTAGCGCCTCCTGCAGCCCAGGGTGTAATCCTGGAGACCCGGGATCAAGTCCCACATTGGGCTTCCTGCATGGGGCCTGCTTCTCCCTCTGCCTGTGTCTGCCTCTCTCTCTCTCTCTCTTTCTCTCTCTCTGAATAAATAAATAAATCTTTTTTTAAAATGTCTAAAAACACAGGGGTGCTTGGGGGGCTCAGTCGGTTGAGCCTCTGCCCCTGCCCCTGCCCCGACCTGGTGCGTTCCATCTCTCTCTCTCTCTCAAGGGAACAAACCCACACAGGCAGGACAGACACTAATTTGGGAGTTTTTTTTGGTTTTTGTTTTGTTTTGTTTTGTTTTTAATTTTAGGAACTCTGTGAATCTCTTGAAGAGGATTATGAAGATGTGGAACATCTCAAGGAAAACATTCCTCCCCATTTACCTCAAATAACAGTCAGCCAGAACCTGTAAGTGTCTTTATAATTATTCTTGCTCTCTGCATCTAGAAAACTCTTAAAACACCTCAACTCCTGTCGCTTTTTCCTGTACTTGGGATGGTTTGAGTGATCACGTTAGTGTTTGTTCATTTCTCTGTGTCTGCACCAGTCTTCTGGCTGTCTCTGCGGAGCTCGTCGCCCCTCTTTCCCACGGACAAGCATCTGCTAGGCTCGCTTTCCCCACTTCTCATTTCTTTCCCTTTGAGCAGTTTGTCAACCTCGGCTCCCTTAGGCCAGATAATCCTTTGTTAGGATAGTGAGGATGTTTGGTAGCACCCCCAATCTCTGCCTCCCACCTAGATGTCATCCACACCCCCACCTCCCTTGCCCGCCAATAAACAATAAACAGTGTCTCCAGACATTGCCATACGTCCTCTGGTGACACATTCTCCCCTGACCCCCAAGAACCAGTGTCTTAGGGTAAAAATAAGCTGAATAAACGTCCCATCTTAAAAACAGCCAAAGGAAGAAAAAAAAACTTAGCTTCACTGTCCCCCTCAAACTGGTGGCCGCTTTCTGTTCCCTGTCAGTATATGTTCATGCCTCCCCTTCCCCAAACCCCTAAGCCCATCTCTGGGCTGCTGTTATTACCACACTTAGGGAACGGACAGAAAAATCCCCTTCAGCCCTGATCCTTCTTTTCAGGTTTTATTTCACTGTCACTGTGTTTCTGGAATTCTGTGTTCTGTCCACCGTGGTGCTTCACTGTCCTGCGTCTCCTGTTTCTCTGCCCTCCTCCAAATATCGGGTGTGTCCTGAAGCTACGTCTGGCTCATGCTGACCTCACACCACCATCAGTGCTCTCATGTCCAGCTCCAGCCTTGACGTGACGCCTGCTGCTTTAATTGCTTGCTGGGATTTCATTGCTGGCAACTAAAATGAGTCTGCAACAGGCAGGGACTGTTGGGATATATTATTCAGTGGGATAAATTAGAGAAGTATAAAATGATTATTGATTCTGTGTCCAAAATTACAGTGTCAGGAAGAGAAGCTGTTGAGAGGTTAAGATCAACTTTACACATAGTGACTTTGAGGAGCCAGTGGGATAACTGATGGAAAGATGTTTAGCATAGGTACTGCATACACCTGTGTTTGGGGTTTGTAAATAGAATTCTGTTACTGAGGATTTGGGGGCTTAATTTTTCAGTGTTCTCTTCACTCTTCAGATCTTCATGAACAATAGGAGTACTGGCAGCAAAAAGTGTTGGCTGTAACATTATTATAACAATAAATCTTGTATTTGTTACTGATCATGTTCAGTTGGGAAAACTTTGTAGTGTGCTGCAAAATTCTGGTGATCACTTGTCCATCTGTTCGTATATCTCTGTTCGTAGAGCTAATGTGTCCGACCTTGACCCTGAAGAACCTGCACCCACAAAGAAGCCCCCCAAAGAACAAAGAAGTATTAAAGAAATGCCATTTATAACTTCTGATGAATTTAATGGCATTCCAGCGTAAGTATTTAAGATAGAATTTTAACCTTTAACTCTTCAATGGTCAACATATGTGATTGTTTAAATCTTAAAGCTTGATTTTGTTCATGGCGTGCTGTGTTTAGATGTTGATCTTTTCCAGAATAGTATTAACATCACACTATGAAAATGTAGGAAATCTTTTGTTGAAGATGCTTAAAATCATGTTTTTTATTTGGTTCTAAAACTTTTCAGTGCAAGATCTAGAGATGGGTCCGTTTATTGCAGAGTCCTCTCGAGGACTGTTTTATGATATAGATTTATCCAGTTACATTTAAAAGTAGCCTCAGTTTTGCTGCAGTTTTAAGGAAAGTGCTGTATAATGTTTAAAGTTCTTTTAGTTAACCAGTACTTAAGACCCTATTTCAAATTGCAGTATTAAGTCTCTAGGTAGAGAGTACAGATTAATACATCCAGGTACATATAGGAAAGTTGACTGATACATTGTGGTTCTATTTAATTTTTTAGCTGTTGAGATATGTCTGGTTTATGTGGAAGTTGGTGTCTGTATATTATTTTTATATAATATATATATATATATATATATTTAAGATTTTATTTATTCGTGAGAGACACAGAGAGAGAGGCAGAGACACAGGTAGAGGGAGAAGCAAGTTCCCTGTAGGGAGCCCGATGTGGGACTCGGTCCCAGGACCCCAGGGTCACACCCTGAGCCAAAGGCAGACCCTCAACCACTGAGCCACCCAGGCATCCCAAATATATATATTTAAAGACTTATTTATTTGGAGGAGGTAGGACAGAGAGGGAGAAAGAGAATCTCAGACCAACTCCCTGCATTCACTGAGTGTGGAGCCGGATCCGGGGTTACATCTCATGACCCAGAGATCATGACCTGTGCTGAAAAAAAAGTCAAACACTAAATCGACTGAGCTACCCAGGCGCCCCTGTACATTTTGTTTTGTGAAGAGTTCTACTAGCTTGGTTTGTGTATAAGCATAAACATCTTTCAAAGAAAATAATTTTGTAAAATGATTCTTTAAAAAAGTTAATCATATACTTATTTGCAGGTACATGAAATCCCGCTTAACCTATTGTCAAATTAATGATGTTGTTAAAGAAATCAACAAGGCAGTAGTTAGTAAATACAAGATTCTACATCAACCAAAAAAGTCTATGAGTTCCTTGGCCAGAAATCTTTATCACAGATTTATTGACGAAGAAACAAAGGATACCAAAGGTAAGAATGATAGCATATATATGTGTGCACGTCAGCTGTTTGGAGTATAACTAAATCGTGAGAAAACCAATTCTAGAAAACTCTGAATCTAGAGGCATCGTTCTCAGCCAGGGGTGGTTTTCCCATGAGGGCACGATTTTGCCCTCTCCGGAGACATTTTTGGTTGTTAGGGCTAGTGCTGGGGCTGCTACTGGGTCTAGAGACTACTGACGCTGCTAAAGTGTACTTGACTACAGTGCCCAAGACCACTCCACAGAAAGAGGCAGAGAACTCCAAATGTCTGTAGCTTCAAGGCTGAGGAACACTGCTTTAGAGTGTATTATGAGACTTTACCCAGTGTTTTCAGAATTAGAGTTGTAATGGAAATAGTTTGGCTGCTAATACAGTATTCGCCGTGTGCCAGGTAGTGTACCGAGAGCTCTAGTCCTCACACCTTAGGGACACGTATGGTTACCCCCGTTTCTTAGACGAGGCAGAGAAAGCATCAGTTACTTGCCAACGGGCAGCCAGTTAGGGGACAGAACTGCTGGGGGTTTCAGTCCCTGAAGCACTAGCCCATATTTCATCTCGAAAAGTTACGTGTTCAGAAGAGACCAACAGTGAGCCAGTAACATAATAGGCAGTTTCTGAAATGCTGCAGTAAACACTATGCAACTTCAGCTGAGAGAATACTGATTATTTTAGCAAGAGTACCTGTTCTCACTTAGGTTGCCTAATGACAGTAAAAATAGTCAATGACCAATGACACAGTGTTACTTGTGTTTACAAACGTAATGCATCAAAGACTCATCTTGAAAGTTATCCTTATGAAAATGAACACTACTCTCTTTATTTTCAGGTCAATATTTCATAGTGGAAGCTGATATAAAAGAGTTCACAGCTTTGAAAGCTGACAAGCGGTTTCATGTGATACTGAATATCTTACGACATTGCCGGAGGCTTTCAGAGATCCGAGGGGGCGGCCTCACCAGATACGTTATAACCTGAAGCCTTATGGTCTGGCCAACTGTAGGGTATAGAGGCCACTCCTGGAGCTGCCTTATATGTAATTTCTTTATATATGATTTCTTTGGCTTTTTTTTTTTTATAGTTTCCTATAAAAATAAAATTTTTTAGTAAATAAAGCAGATATATTTTAAAATTCACTTATCTTTCAGCACCTATTTAACCCCCTACCAGAGGAGCCTCTGTGCTAGGTATATAATGATGAATGAAATGAAAGAGATGATAAAATAACATGTAAGTAGTTTGATAGTTGTCCTGGAAAATGGAGGGGGGGGTTGGATTGCAAGAATTTAGGATGTTTCTCTCCGCACTTAGAGGGAGTGTCTGGCTATATGTGTTTTAGTCCTTGTTCTCCAGAGATGCAAAACCAATAGGAGATACACACAGAGGGGCATGATGGCAGATTGGTCCATGTGATCACGGAGGCTGAGAAGTGCCCCCAACCTGGCATCTGCAAGCTGGAGACCCAGGAAAGCCCATGTGTAATTCAGTCCTAGTCTGAAGGCCTGAGAACCGGGGAAGATGAGATGTGATGGCTCCAGCAGTGAGGCAGGAAGAAACAAAGTGAGTTCTTCCCTCCACTTTTGATTGTATTCAGGTCACTCACAGATTGGATGATGCCCACCTGTACTGGGGACAGCAGTCTGCTGAGTCCAAACACCCTCACAGATGCGTCCAGAAATAAGGTGTAATGTGGCACCCCATGGCCAGTCAGGCAGGTTGACACAGAAAGCTGACCATCACCGTCTGTGCTATCTGCTGGGCAGGTCGATCCTTGTAGCAGAGGGAAAAATCCTGTCCTAGGCCTGGTGGCCTGGTTCCTACTGTCACTGTGATAACTGTGTGTTATAGGCACGACATAGTGTTATCCTTTCTTCCTAATTTAAATGTAGGTGTGTTTAATATTTCATGTCTTTCTACATAGGAAAACAATGGCATTATCCCTTTACTTTGCAGTTTTAAGTCTTGCTTGATTTTTCTCTGTAAAAAAAAAAAAAACACATTTTATCTGCTTGAACTATATCTTCCTAAAACTCATAGTGAACAACTGTGGCAATAAATGTGTCTAATTCTTGTAGAATGGGTACCGAGGTGAGCAATTAGTCCCTAATCATTAGCATGTAATTTGTTACATTAATCTGGGCTTACATTGGTAGACTTGTGTTCATCAAAGAGTAATAAAGACAGTTTTCAAGCAAAATGACAGGCTCGTTCTTATTTTTGAAAATAACATTTTTAAAAATCTAATTTTGGATGCATCTTGTGGTCTTGGGGCTCTGCCCTCAGATGCAGCCCTTGTTCTTTGCCCTCCGTCTTCTCTCTGGTAGCTTACAGCCTCAAGCTCCTTTCCTCTGCAGTCCGTGGACCCCACAGCATGGCTCTCTCCAGAACTTTGGGAGAACTGTCCCTTCTGATGGTTCTCTGCTGCAGGGGATGGATTCTGGCTGGCTGTCACCAGCTGGGTGCCAACTGAGCCTGGGGCCTGGCTTCATACCTCCTAACCCTATGAGCCCATGAGCCTGGGAGCCCATGAGGCTTCTATACTGAGATACTAATTTTTACCTGTGAAGTTTTTCATCTCTTACTGAAAGGTTCTGGGTTGGTTCATTTTTAAGTTGGCTATTCATAGATAAAATGTCTTTTTGTAGGTAACATAGTCTAGTTGAAAGTGTTTATGGTACATCACAACCACTGTCCTTTTTGACCTCTCCTTAGGATGCTGTGTCCCCTTTTACATTTCCATAACTGTACGGTATCCCCTCAGCTCCTTTTGGCTTCATTAGATGTGGATCTTGTCTTCCTTGCTAAGACAAAGAGGTAGATATAATCTTCCATGAAGAGAATCTAGCTGTCACTCCTTGTAGCAGATTGTGTATTACAGAGATGGAAGGGACCATACCCCCTCCCCACCACCACCACCCCAGCATACTCCTTCAATGTGGTATCAACACTTCCAGGAGACAAGAACCTTGTTCCCTCCCTTTGCCTCTGGGTGTATCCTTGTAGCCTCAGCCAGTAAGATGGAGAGGAAATGCCACTGCATGATTTCCAAGCTAGCTATTAAAGACAATGTGAGTTCCATCTGTTTCTTTCTTGGGATGCTTGTCTTTGGAACCTTGTCACCATGTTGGGAGAAAGCCCAGGTTACATGGAGAGGCTGCAATAACTGCCAGCACCAGCAGTCATGGGAACAAATGATTCCAGCTGTCAACATTCAGGTATTCTTGCTGAGGAACCAGGCATCAAGGAGCCAAGACAAGCTGCCCCCACTGTGCTCTGACTGAATTCAGGACTCACAGAAATCATAAAAAGTAAGTGATTCTAGGGGTTTAAAGATACTGTTTTTGCAGTTTATTGTACAGCAAGTGAGAATGGGAACACTACTCAAACCTAGCCTCACCAACAGTAGAACATACGTGTGCCCCCTGGTGTGACACAGTAGGAAGTAGGACCACCTATGAAGCATGATCGTCAAAAACATCAAATATGAACCTGATGAAGACGGGCTTTATCATCTAGTTTATAGGAAACACGGGATAGACAAGCTAAATGCCATCATGAAGAAACGATCTAACATTCAGATATAAATAATCTGATCTCTTAAAAACAAGGCAATAAAACGGAGGCGATCCTGTTTCTGCTTTAAGAAGGCCTAAGAGCCTAACCAAGTGTAAACCATGACCTAGGGCACTTGGCTCAGACAAGCTGAGTGTCTGATTCTTGGTTTTGGCTCAGGTCATGATCTCAGGGTTGTGAGATCCAGCCCCGCACTGGGCTCCACACCCAGCGTAGAGTCTGCTTGAGATTCTCTCCCTCTGCCCCTTCCCCCACTAGTGCACTTTTTCTCAAATTAATAAAAACAAGCAAACCATGAATCTTGGCTGGCATTTCACATCTCTATTCATCCGTTAATGGACACTTGGGCTGCTTCCACATCTTGGTGTTGTAAATAACACAGTAAACACAGGGTGCGTGTATCTTTTTGAATTAGTGTTTTCATTTCCTTTGGGTAGATACCCAGTAGTGGAATTACTAGATCACATGGTATGGCTGTGTTTTATTTTAAGATTTTATTTACTCATGAGAGACACAGAGAGAGGCAGAGACACAGGCAGAGGGAGAAGCAGGCTCCATGCAGGGAGCCCTATGTGGGACTCGATCCTGGGACCCTGGGATCACGCCCTGAACCGGAGGCAGGTGCTAAACCGCTGAGCCCCCCAGGATCCCCAGTGTGGCTATGTTTAATTGAGGACCCTCCACGCTGTTTTCCACAGCAGCTGTACTCATTTACAGTCCCACCCACAGTGCACAAGTGTTCCTATTTCTCCACATCATCACCAACACTTCTTGTCTTTTTTTAGTCTAGCCATTCAGGTGTTGGCGATACCTCATTGTGGTTTTGATTTGCATTTCCATGATGACTCGATGTGTCTGAAAACATGAGTTTCTTAAATTACACTGGATGTAAATACTGAGGTTATACACCAAGCGATGTATGTGGCATCTGACACGTGGAGAAACAATATATGTGTATAATCTTGGTATCTGAAAAATATCACTTTCAATAAACCCTGTTTTCAAATAAGTGTGGGCAGGACACACCCTCTGTGTCCCTCTTAATGGGGACAGATTTTCATTTCTAATGCAGACTTAAATTAATCATCATGAGCCCACTTGCTGCCTTTTAAACAAATGTGCAGTTTCAGGCTAATACTTCTAAGTCTAGGATCAATGCCCCAACTCAAAGAGTGCAGGTAATTAAATTTTTCTTTCTGAGGGGTCAGCATGACAAATGTGAGCTATTTCTAATTATAAACATTTTCTTGCTAGAACGATTGTAGGCTGGGGCTCAGCTGCATATAAAAACTTACAACTCTGATCCTTGTGACTCAGAAATCCAGTTATTTCTTGGGAATATTCTCTTTGACTTTAAAAAAAGTAATTCAGCAACGTAGTGCATTGGAAAGAAAACCAGAGCATCAGAAATCTGGATTCCAGTCCTACCCCTTCTTGGTTCTACCTTTAAAAATTGGACCCTGGGCAGCCCTGGTGACTCATCGGTTGAGCACCGACTTCGGCCCAGGGCCTGATCCTGGAGACCCGGGATCTAGTGCCGCCTGCTTCTCCCTTTGCCTGTGTCTCTGCCTCTCTCTCTCTCTCTCTCTCTCTCTCTCGAATGAATAAATAAAATCTTTTAAAAAATTGGACCCCTTTTCACTCTGTATCAACCACCTTGGTCTCAAACGGAGTCATCTCTCCCTTGGATGAATTCAGAGCTTCCTAACTAGTCTCTGTGTTTGTCCATCCCTCCCTGCTGTCTATTCTCCAGTGAACCAAAGTTAGAGTAGGTTACTGCCCCTCAGAAACCTCTGGCTGCCCATAAGTTTCAGTGTTGCTCAAACTGGAGCCAAGACTATATATCCGATTAGAAAGTAGAAATAATTTATTCTAAACACACCCTTTCCTGGAGTCTTGAAAAGCTGTGAATTAGGCAGCCAGGAGGTTACATCATTTTTTAAATCGCGATTAAATGTACAAATGGAAAAATGCACAGATCTTAAGAAGATCTTAAGAGATCGGGTGAGATCGGGTGCGTTCAGGGTGGTTATGAAATGGGCAAAAGACATGAAGAGAAATCTCACAGAGGAAGACATAGACATGGCCAACATGCACATGAGAAAATGCTCCGCATCACTTGCCACCAGGGAAATAGAAATCAAAACCACAATGAGATACCACCTCACACCAGTGAGAATGGGGAAAATTAACAAGGCAGGAAACCACAAATGTTGGAGAGGATGTGGAGAAAAGGGAACCCTCTTACACTGTTGGTGGGAATGTGAACTGGTGCAGCCACTCTGGAAAACTGTGGAGGTTCCTCAAAGAGTTAAAAATAGACCTGCCCTACGACCCAGCAATTGCACTGCTGGGGATTTACCCCAAAGATTCAGATGCAATGAAACGTCGGGACACCTGCACCCCGATGTTTATAGCAGCAATGTCCACAATAGCCAAACTGTGGAAGGGGCCTCGGTGTCCATCGAAAGATGAATGGATAAAGAAGCTGTGCTTTATGTATACAATGGAATATTCCTCAGCCATTAGAAACGACAAATACCCACCATTTGCTTCAACGTGGATGGAACTGGAGGGTATTATGCTGAGTGAAGTAAGTCAATCGGAGAAGGACAAACATTATATGGTCTCATTCATTTGGGGAATATAAATAATAGTGAAAGGGAATAGAAGGGAAGGGAGAAGAAATGTGTGGGAAATATCAGAAAGGGAGACAACATAGAGACTCCTAACTCTGGGAAACGAACTAGGGGTGGTGGAAGGGGAGGAGGGCGGAGGGTGGGGGTGACTGGGTGACGGGCACTGAGGGGGGCACTTGACGGGATGAGCACTGGGTATTATTCTGTATGTTGGCAAATTAAACACCAATAAAAAGTAAATTTATTATTAAAAAAAGATCAATGAGTATTGATCAGTGTGTATACCTGTGTAACCCACACCTTGTATCCGTTTTTATTCTTAAACTTTTTATTTTGATACGATTATAGGTTCACATCCAGCTATAAGAGTGACCGAGACCCTTCACCCTTTACTCTCCGCCCCCATGGTAACGACTTGCTTGGCTATAGTACAAGGTCACAACCAGGGTGTTGACCTTGATACAAACATTTCTACCACCACAGAGATCCCTCACGCCTGCCCTTTAGGGCCACACCTGCTTCTCTCCCAGCACTACCTCTCCTTACCCATGATGACCGCCCATCCATTTGACATTTCTATAATTTCATCATTTCAAGAATGTCACAGGAAGGAACGATATAGTGTAAACCTTTTTGAGATTAGCTTTCCCCCCACGTGGTATAATTCTTCGGAAACTCACACAGGTTGTTGTACGTGTCAACAGTTTGCTCCTTTTTATTGTTGAGTAGTTCTCCATTGGCATGGGCGATGTGGCTGTGCCGGCGTTCATCATTCCACCAGTTGGAATAGATCTGCATAGTTCCTGTTTGTGAATGAATTAAGCTGCTACACACATGCAAGTACACTTTTTTTGTGTGAACATGAATCTTTGTGTATTTGGGAGCACTGTTCCCAGGAGGGCGATCCTGGGTCCCATGGCAGGTGCATATTGACTTGTGTTTTTGTTTGTTTGTTTGTTTTAACCTGTCAGATTGCATCCCAGAGTGACTACACTGTTTTATGTTTTCCTCTGAGCACTGCTTTCACTGTGTGCCACACATTTTGATAAGTTATATTTTCATTTTCCTTCCTTCAAAATATTTTAAAAGTTCTCAAGACTCCTTTTTTACCCGTGTGTCACTTAGAAGTGCGTTGTTTGATCTCCACAAATTTTGGGGTTTTCCAGCTACCTGTCTGTTATCAACTTTGAGTTTAATTCCATGTTGGCCAGAGAGCACACTAGGTGTGACTTCTACTTTATATTTGCTAAGGTGTGATTTATGGCCTTGGTTGTGGTCTATCTTGGTGAATATTCCGTGTGGGTTGGAGAAGAACGTGCAATCTGCCATGGTTTGATGAAGTATCCTCTGAGTGTCAGTTAAATCCTGTTGAAAGGTGATGCTGTTTAGCTCAGCCGTGTCCCTACGGCTTCTCTGCCTGCTGCGTGGGCCACCTACTGACGGAGGTAACGTCTCCAGCCATGGCTGTGGCCTTGTCTGCTCCTCGGTACAGGCTCATTGGTTTCTGCCTCATGTACTTTGATGCTCTTTCGGACACACACACATTAAAGATGGTTTATGTCTTCTCGGAGAACTGCCTTCTTTATCATTAAAGCCCTTCTATTTCCCTGATAATTTTTCTTGTTCTGAGGTTGAAGTCGTCTGAAACTAAGATAGCTACTCTAGATCTGTTCTGATTCACGTTAACAAGGTAGGTCTTAATCCCTTTACTTTTAATCTCTCTTTTTTTTTTTAAGATTTTATTTATTTATTTGAGAGAGACAGACACAGAGCAAGAGCCAGGAGGGGAGAGAGAAGCAGGCTCTGTCCCAGGACCCCAGGATCATGACCTGAGCTGAAGGCAGACGCTTAACCACGGAGCCATCCAGGCATCCTCTGTGTCTTTATATCTAAGTGAGTTTCTTGTAAACAAGATATGGTTGGATCCTTTTTTCTTTGCTTTGCTTTGCTTTTTTCTTTTCTTTTCTAATTCTATCACTCTCTGCCCTTAACTGGTGTATGTAGCCAATTCACATTTACATCGGTTGTTGAACGGGGCACCCGTGTGGCTCAGTGGGTTAAGTGTCTTCCTTTGGCTCAGGTCATGACCCCGGGGTCCTGGGATCGAGTCCCATGTCAGGCTCATCTCTCAGCAGGGCGTCTGTGTCTCCATCTCCCTTTGCCACTCCCCCTGCTTGTGCACGCGTATGTGCTCTGTCTCTGTCTCTGTTAAATAAATAAAATATTTAAATAAATAAAGTGAATGTTGGTATATCTGGATCAATATCTGTCCTATTTGCTACCATTTTCTATTTGCTGCATTTGTTCTTGACATCTTTGTTTTTAATTCTTTCTCTGGTTTTAACTGTTTTTTATGATTCTATTTTCTCTCCTCTCTTAGTGTATAAATTATACTTTTTTTAAAAATAGTTATACTGGTTGCACTAGAACTTGTATTATACACTTAGAGTTAGTGGAATTCCCCTTTCAAGCAACACAGTAGGTGTCTGCAGCTAGAGCAGCTACCTTATGAGTGAATATACCCAGTTTTCCCTCCTGTCTCTTCTAGCATTGCTGTTGGCCATGTCATTCATTTGCCACGTCATCATCATAAGCTATGATCGCCCAATACGCAGGTGACAACTGAGCTTGCAGGTCTGAAATGTGTGGTGTGTGTGTGTGTGGTTGGGAGAGACGGTCTTGTGGGACTGAGCCCTTCACCTGTGGAATCTGATGCCCTCTCCGGGTAGATGGTGCCAGAATTCAATTAATGGCAGGCCACCCAGCCGGTATCCCAGAGAATCCCTTGGTGTGGGGAAAGCCCTTCACACCTCTGGTGACCAGGGGTGTCAGTGGGGAGGCACCGCAGTAATGGTGAGGAGGACACAGAGAATGGCGCAGCGAGGGAGAGACGGGCTTTCCCTCAGTGGGAAGCACAGATCCGCGCGAGCTCCCGCTTCACGCTCCTTTCCTTCTGCAGCTGGCTGCCCACCCCGCGTGCGTGTCCACGTGTTCACCCTCCCTCTCGGGTCAGAGCTGCTTACCCCGCAGGCCCTGCTGCTGCCCCGCGGGAAGGCCGACAGTGCTGGAGGGACCCCCCGCCCCCCGCGACTTAGCAGGACTGGATGTCTACACTCTCCCCTACGGTGGGCAGCCGCTGCGGCTACCCCTGGCCGGGTCATCCCCGGATGTAGTTTTTATATAAACTGTAGTTTTTATATAAATTCTGGCATGGCTGGGGGGCTTCTCCCTCCGTGCTTCCTGCCTTTTCAGGGTCTCACCCTTTGCTTCCCAAAGTCCTCTGCCCGGCACCTCAAACCAGCAAGACGGCAGCTCTCTACCTGGGCTTTCATTTACCTGCCCACAGCGAGGGGATGACCGCCCTACGGGAACTCCCATCTGACAGGAGGTGCCCAGTGCAGTTCCCGTTTTTTGAGGGGCATGTAGTCCCGCCTGCTTTGGGCCACCACCCAGACCTTCCAAATAGCTAGTTTTTAAGGTATTTTGAGTGGACTTCACAGTCATCCATGGGAGGGTCAGTCTGTTTCCCTGCTCTGTCGTGACTGGGACCAGGACCCTGGATGCTGTCTTCGGATTTCTTGATGAGTTCAGCAAGGCGGACTTTTATTTATTTATTTTTTAAAGGAATCTCTACGCCCAGTGTGGGGCTCAAACAACCCTGAGATTGAGAGTCCTGTGCTCTGTGACTGAGCCAGCTGGCACCCCAAGGTAGCCTTTTAGGGTGTAGGCATCACCCTTTATGTCCCTGATCGCTGGTAACAAGAAGCTTCCTGTGTCTGCTCCATGTTCTGTAGGGTCCACAAATATTTTCCTACTGAGAGTAGAGGATGATGGGAACTAGGGTGTTCTGTTTTATACATCTGTATTTGAGGTTTAGGGTCTTCAAGCAGGACACTTACAGACCTGGATGGAACTCGGGCGTGTTTCCAGAGCTTGGGAGAATATTGAGGGAAGCGCACTTGTGTTTACACTTTTATCACTGAAGCTAATCACTGAGGAAAGTACCTCTGCTGAGCCTCTCTTCCTCTCAGGTCCTTTGTGTTAGCAGCAGCAGCTACTGGGATTAATAAACTAGCAGCAGTGATTCACTTCCGGTCATCCTTTCCAAGTTAGAGGCCAGGAGCGACCGTACAATCACTGGCTCCCCTAAACTGAAACACCCCAGCCTTGCTGTTCCGCGTGGGCTGGCCCCGGTGGGTGGTTCTCTCCTGTTCTGAGGTTCTCCTGGGAGGGGGTTGGACTCACAGATGCTCACAAACACCTCTGCCATTTGTGGGTTAGGGCTGACTTCTGTCTCAGGGGAGGGGGGAGAAGGACACTTGCTCCTTTCGCCTCCCTGACCAGCTCTGAGTCAGACGGGGCTCCGGGCCCTGGTGGCTGCCGTGGCTCCTGCTCTGGAGCCCAGGCACCTCGTGACATCCCTGAACAGCACTGTTCTATCCCCGCAGGCCGGGAATTCTTGGGCCACACGTGATTTTCTGCTCATGTACGCCCCTAGGGCCGGGATACAACAACTGGAACAATCTTGCTTTTATAGGACTTGTCTGCACCATTTAAGAGGCTGGGCCCCAAGAACTCTGATGAGCTGTAAGGGCTTATTTTATAAAGGGTTAAACCTCATGCTGTGTTAATAGGACTTCCCTATGTGACTATAATTTAGGTGGTGAAACGTCCGTCCCCTGCTGTAAGGGATCACACAGATCGTTTATACGGATGGAAAGAAACTGGCCCAGTTTTTTAGCTACTAATTTATTTTCTTAATCAGACTGGACCTCCCCTTTGGCTTTTTTGGGGTCGTCTTGCTGCTCTATCCTTTGGCACACCTGTATCTACTCCTAACCCAGCCCTATTTCTGCCCCTCCCCACCGCATGTGATCTGAACCCTTTGTCTCCCTCGTTTCCCTTTCAGCCATTTCGGCTTCTGGAGAAGACTCTGGCAGAGAATTCAGACAGGGGCCCTCCATCTCTTTTCCACTCTGACAGGATGGATCTGTTTACCTACTTGACAAGTATTTATTGAGCGTCAACTTTGACTCAGGTATGTTAGGGGCTACGGATTAGTGATGTAAAAGATATACCAGGTTTTGCTTCTATGAAGCTTATATAAAAATACCAGTGTGATGAATGCTCTGACCCCGCGTACAGGACATCGTAGGGACACCTGGAAGCACTTGACACCAATGTATAGGTATAAAGGAAGGCTTCCTGGAGGAAGCAATATGTATGCCAAGGCCTGAGGATGATTAGGAGAAAAGGGACGGTCTCTAACATCCCCAATTACAACACAGAGAATCCAAGTTATCTGCAGCCTCCAAGTTTACCCTATGCCCACCCTTTCTCTCCTGCCTAGGAGAACACAGGGAATGCAAGGTGAGCAGTAGAGTCATTGGAGGGATGAATATGAATCTGCTCTAACTTTTTATTTTTTTATTTTTATTTTTTTAGAAGCAAATTTTTTTAATTTTTATTTATTTATGATAGTCACAGAGAGAGAGAGGCAGAGACATAGGCAGAGGGAGAAGCAGGCTCCATGCACCGGGAGCCCGACGTGGGATTCGATCCCGGGTCTCCAGGATCACGCCCTGGGCCAAAGGCAGATGCTAAACTGCTGCGCCACCCAGGGATCCCTGCTCTAACTTTTTAAAAGGCTAAATCATAAATTATTTGTAAATTGCTAAGAGTTCAGGTATGATCCATTGTTGGTCGGTGTACTTGGAAATGGTTTAATGTGCCAGGCACCATGCCTTACACATAGAAGTTCATTAGGAAAACAAGAAAAGTCATTAGAAGATGCATCCCCTCCGCAAAGGCCACCACCTTTCAGAGAGGGGATCCATTCTTCCAGTCCTATTTCTTCCTGGCTACATCTTATTAAATATATAGAGTCTTGTGTGTATAACTGATGCTCATTATTTAGTAGATCATGAACATTTTCCCATGGCATTCAATGCCATTCTACAACATAATTTAAATAACTGTGTACTTTCTCATGTGATGTATTTTTTTTTTTCATGTGATGTATTTAATTAGTCCCTGATTGCTAGGTATTTGGGGTGCTTCCAAATTTTCATAAATAATATTGTATCTCAAAGAAGTCTGTAGGCTATGTAGCTAAATCTTTCCAGCTTTGGAGATTCCTCCTCTCCTTAAGGTGAATTTGAGATTGGTTAGGTGATGCAACTAAAGAGAGAGTTTGAGCAAAATGTGGTTGTGAAGGTAGCCTGAGTGGGAAGAAGCAGGATGAATTTTTTTGTAAATCTAGGTAAGTTTTTCAATTTATATTTTCATAAGTTTATTGTTTATTGGTATTTATTTACCAAGGTTCTGTAGAACTTTGAGACATAAAATGAAAAGTCATGAATATTAGATTTAACTACACAATTGAAATCCTAATGTGTTCTCAGAATGTTTACCATCACAACACAGAAGAGGGTAATGAGAGGGAATTACTTTAATAATTTGTAATGGAATTTGGTAGAAAACTAACCCTTCATGTAATTTCAAGGGGAGGTAGAGTTCCATCTCAGGTTAATTATTTAAACATTTTAAGCTATATAAGCTTCTTGCTGCTTTCCTTATTCTCATGCTCTCAGTGATTATTAGGAGTTTATAGATGCTGGAGGATTCTCAGTTGAGTCCTAGGAGTTTATGAATTCTTTGTAATGATGATGAAAAATAGCTTAAGTATTATTCCCAAGAGGTTTGTGCTACCTTGAGGTCATTAGTAGTTTGATAAAAGATGATTTCTTGTACAGATTTGTTTGCATCTTGCACAGATGTTTGGTCATCTAGCAGGGTCCACTGGGAATCCCCATACTACAGGCACCCTTAATCTCGAGAGAGGTGCTGATCCTTTCCTAATTCCATCTAAGTCCAGCTTTTCTTGCCAGAGTTAACGCTGGCCTAGAAGAGATCACTCCACGTCCTGAGTTTGGGGATTTGTCACTCGCTCTCTGTCACCCATGAGGGTGAGCCTCCCCATGTGCAGTTCAGCACTCAGCTGAAGGCTGCCTCCCTGACCCAGGCTGTGCTGCTGGGAGCGGTTTGCATTCCGATGGGCCACATTCTCGCTGTCTCATGTCGTCCACTCCCAGGGGGCCAGGGGCGGCCGCAGGTGGCCAAGGACCATCTTGGGGTCATCCTGGGGTGGAGGGGATGCAGGACCATGTGCAGGCTGAGGCTCCAAGTCCCTGGCACATGCCTCACTGTCCCAGCAGATGTCACTTACAAAACACAAGCTTAAAGAAGAAATTAGTAAGAATTTCAAGATGCTGATGAGGCAGGGGCGTTAATCCCAAGCGTAAGGCCTTTCTGCGGAGAGACCAGGGTCTGTGAGACAGTCGCCATCACGCAGCATCCACGGGGCTGGCCCTGATGTATCCAGGCACCTAATCCTCAGTTTGCCCGCGCGGAAGACAGTGACCCCGAATGCTAAACGACCAGCCAAACGTCCTGCTGCAGGGGTCTGAACTTGGGCAGGACCCCCGGGGTTCCGCTCTCAGCCTGGATGCTGGCCCACCCCTGTGTACAGCCTGGTTCAGCGCTCTGCGAGGTTGAACCACAGGCACGAAGGCATTTCCTTGTGCTTTGCCTCATCTCAACCACGTGGGTGGTGAGTGTAAGTCCCTGCAGTGCCAGGGCTTTCATGGCTCCTGCTGGGGCCCCCTCCTCAGAGTTGGTGACATGCATAGTACAATGGCCTGTTCCACACACCACAGTGCTCACTAGAGTACCTTCTCCCTGTACATGTGTGTTCGTGCACATGTAATAGGTACTTGTAGAAACAATTCATATATTTAAAAATGTGTAATGGTTTTTAAAATATTAAGGGCCATTTTAGAAAAAAACATCATGTCTGTCTTGCTCTCTAGTGGCCGTGAGGATGTAGGAGGCGCCACCAGGTGGAGCAGTGGCCCTGCAGGCAGCAGCCACAGGACTAGGGCCAGACCACTACCATTCATAGCTGGTGGGGAACACACGGGGCCCTGGAGTCCAGGTAGGTGGTGACAAAGAAGGGGCTGACTCCAGAGAAGGTGACAGCACTCGCCTGACTACAGGGACAGGTCTCCAGTGAGTTCCAGTTCACGGTTGCCCTAGGGCAAGGCAGGCTCCATTGTTCATTTATTTATTTTTATTTATTTATTTATTTTTATTTATTTATGATAGTCAGAGAGAGAGAGAGAGAGAGAGAGAGAGGCAGAGGGAGAAGCAGGCTCCATGCACCAGGAGCCCGACGTGGGATTCGATCCCGGGTCTCCAGGATCGCGCCCTGGGCCAAAGGCAGGCGCCAAACCGCTGCGCCACCCAGGGATCCCGGCAGGCTCCATTGTTAAAGGGAAGCCCCAGATCCAGATATTCATGTAAAAGTCACTACTTTGTAAGTGCACGTAATTAACCCTTTAAAAAGATTTTGCAGGACACCTGGGTGGCTCAGTGGTTGAGCGTCTGCCTTCGGCCCCAGTCGTGACCCTGGGGTCCCCGGATTGAATCCCCCATCAGGCTCCCTGCATGGAGCCTGCTTCTCCCTCTCTCTGTGTCTCAGGAATAAATACATTTTAAATATCTTTTTTTTAAAAAGGCAATTTCATCACTACCAGCTATTTTTCTCTCTAGAAAGTTATGAAATATCCTTATGTGCTAATAAGTTTTGGAGTTTCATTTCACTTTTTAAAAAAGATTTCACTTATTTGTTTGACAGAGAGAGATTGAGCCAGAGCACACAAGCAGAGGGAACATCCGGCAGAGGCAGAGGAAGAAGTAGACTCTCCGCTGAGCAGGGAGCCCAATTCAGGACTCCATCCCAGAACCCCAGGATCCCAACCTGAGCCCAAGGCAGATGCTCAACCACTAAGCCAACCAGGTGCCCCTATTTCACTTTTAATTGTACTGTCTTTGTAAGTCAGGTTTCCTGAGATATAAATTTAAGACCTTAGTAAGTTAAGGTGTGTATTTCTTTGAATTTTAACAGATGTGTACCACCTTCACCATGACCAAGATATGAAACATCCCTCCCACCCAAAAGGTTTCCTCCCGCCCCTTTGCAGGCAATTCCCAGCCCCCACATGCCTCTGACCTACTTTCTGCTCCAAAGGTCTCGTCTTGTACACAATGTCACATAAACAGGATCGTATATTCTGTGGCCTTCTAATTGCTGAGTGGTTTTCCCACTTGCTTTTTGAAACAAGTGATTTCTCGGTGGCAACATTAACTTTGAGATTCTAACAAAAACCAACAGGAAATTGCAATTGCTATTAGAAACACGGATCTTATGACCACTTTCAGAGGTGTATCAATGTGATCACGTGAAGTGTCCCTGAATTCAGCAGCACCTATGTATGTACCTGGTTCATTGACATGAGAGCTCATGTGGAACCAAGCCAGTACCTTCCTTCTGGTGGGGAAGGTGGAGGTGAGGGGACTGCTGCTAACCTACCCCTCCCATTCCCGGCCCACACAGAGAACCACACATATAGACGTTACCATGCCATGCCTGCGGCTCATGTGTGATCAGTGCTGCTGCTAGAAAAGGAAGGCCAAGGGCAGTTGAGTTTGCAGAGAAAATGAATGTTTCCGGGGCACTTTCGTGCATGAGTTGATTGGACTCCTGTCATCCAAGTGACTCAGGAGGCAACAGTTTGGTGAAAGAGGGGAAGAAATCATTCCAGACAGGGTGCACAGCATGTGCAAAGGGCCTGTGACATTGTGCTGCATCATGCAAGGTTGGCATTGTTGGGCCGGTGGAATCAAGGGGGGATCGGCGGGATCAAGGGGGATCAGGAGGCACCAACAAAATGGCAGTGGACCCCCCACCTTGTGGCCCCCACCTCAGAACTTTCCCACCACCAGCAGACTGCCCAAGGACACATCATCAGGGGGAGCCTGGACCTATGCAGGAAACCTGAACCACACCTTACCCAGACCCCATATAAGGGCATAAGCAGTTATTGCCCCAGGCCGATTCCACCAGTAACCTGCCCTAGTACCTATCACTGGGTAGAGACACCCAACCCCTTCCCCCTCCCCCTTGGAAAGCCCGCTTGCACTCCCCTGGGCATGGCTTCCCCAGCTTCACTCCCTTGTGGGGGCCATGTGACCTTGCCCGAGAGCATATCCCATTAAAAGCCGGTTTCGACCCACCTTTGCCCTGCCTCCCTATTTCATTTCACTGATCGGATTAAATCTGACATTTGGTGCCAAAACCCAGGAGGAGATCGAGGCCCCATGCTGGTAGGGAGCCTCTCTCCTCTCACCACCAGTACCATCCCATCACCTGGAGACACTGGGTAAGTTCCCCGATTCCATGCCCCTGTCTGCGTGGTCCTGCCTGAAGTTGTGGCTGCACCAGGACACCTCCACCGGGTGGCTCTCCGCCTGTCCCTGAGGATCAGGAGATGTCCTTATCCTCATGGTGACCTCTGTTTCTGTCTGTGACCCTGAGCTGCAAACGGGGATGCTTGTTTTCAGTCTCTGGGTTACCCAGCAGGAATCATGGGAACTGCCCAATCCAAATTTGACCTGAAACTCCATTGGGTTGTCTACTGGCCGATTTCAAAACTCTGGGCCTTTCCCAGGACCTGAATAGGTGTCGCCTCATTCATTACTGTACGGTGGCCAGGCCCCAGTATCGCCTAGATAATCAGCCTCCATGGCCCCCTGCGAGTACTTTTGACTACCAAATTCTCATGGACCTGGACAATCCCTAGACTCCAGGGCAAGTGGACCAAGGTCACACACGTGCAGGCTTTCTGGGACCTCTGCTGTCCCTCCTCCCTCTGCTCCCAATGCTCTACCACTCAGGTCCTTTTGGTGCGGGCGCCACTCCCTTCCCCCCTTCCACTATTCCCTCAGCTCCAAAGGCCCCCAAATCCTTTCCCCCTTCTCCTCTCTTGGAATCCCCTGAGACCTTGGCCCATCCACCTACTAGGGGAATGCCAGCCCTCCATCCTCCCTATCCGGAATCCCCTGCCCCCTCTCCTTCTCCTCTTGCCTCTCAACCACATACCCCTTTACCTGTTTCTGACCCCCAACCTTCACCCGCTACCTCCCCTCTGATCTCCACCAGATCCCACAAGGTCTCCTCCTCCCCTGACCTGGCCCACCCCCTGCAAGAGGTGGCAAGAGCTGAAAGAATTGTTCAGGTCCATGCTCCTTTCTCGCTCCAGGACCTTTCCCAAATTGAAAAACGGCTGGGCTCTTACTCTGCTAACCCGGGACACCATACCAAGGAATTCCAACATTTGGCGCAGGCATGTGACTTGACTTAGCGTGATTTGCATGTTGTCCCGACCACCACCCTCACACTAGAGGAGAGGGAACGTATTCAGGCTGCTGCCCGAGAACACGCCAACCAGAGCCATTAGGCCGATGCTGCTCTGCGGTCAGTCCTCAGGAGGCTTCTGCCATGGATCCCGGATGGGATTACCAGACTGGCCAGGAGGGCCACCGACGCTGTGACCGCATGTCCGCTGTCTCATCGCTGGCACACAGGCGGCCTCTAACAGGGCCGTCCACGATGACAAACTCCGGGAAGTCGTTCAGAATCCAGATGAAAACCCTGCAGTTTTCCTTTATAGGCTCACTGAGGCCTTAACTCAGTACTCGCCTGGACCTGCCTCCCCGGCCGGGGCTACTGTCTTGACGACCCATTTTATCTCTTGTCCCCCCCCAATATCCATGAAACTTAAAGACGGCTGAGGAGGGTCCTCAAGCTCCCATTCCTGACCTGATGAAAATGGCAGTTAAGGTCTTTAACACCCAAGAGGAAGCAGCTCAACCTAGGAGGCGGGCTAAACTCCAGCAGAAGGTCCAACTCCAAACCCGAGTCTTGGTGGCAGCCCTGTGGCCCGCGGGCCCCAGGAGCCCACAGAAAGGGGGAACCAATCGCACCCCGCCTGGGGCTTGCTTCAGATGCGGCACTGAGGGATGCTGGGCCTGTCAACGTCCCAATCCCAAGGAGCCAACGCGGCCATGTCCTCAGTGTCTAATGATGGGCCACTGGAAATCCATCGTCTAGGAGGATCCTCGGCGCCTCCACGTGGAGGAAATCCTGAGCCGGTAAGTCCAGCCTTCCAACTACTCAGATTGGACAATGACTGACGGGGCCCAGACTCGGACACCCCCTCACGCAGGCTGAGCCCAGGGTCTTGCTCCAGGTAGCAGGTAAGTCCATCTCTTTCCTGTTGGACACAGGGGCGACCTACTGTGTTCTGCCTTCCTACTCAGGGGCCAGCTTCCCCTCTCCAGTAGCAGTGATGGGAATCGATGGCACCTCCTCTATTCCACGGACTGCCCCACTTCTCTCTTGCAGCCTAGATGGGTTCCTCTTCTCACAGTCCTTCCTTATCATTCCTTCCTGCTCAGCTCCTCTCCTCGGCCAGGATATCCTACACAAACTCAGGGCCAAGGCCATTCGTCCTTCTCCCTCACCCACTGTCTCTGCTCACCTCATCTTACCCTTAATTTCTCCTGATCCTTCTCCACCACCCCATTGCCCTCTATCGGTTAACCCCCAAGTCTGGGACACCTCTAAACCAATTGTGGCCACTCACCACCCCCCAGTAAAATCCAGTTAAAAGATCAAACCTGCTTTCCTTCTCGTCCCCAATTTCCCATTTCAGAAACTCACTGACGGGGACTTAAACCTATTATAGACCAACTTCACCAGCAGGGCCTCCTTATCCCCGTCAGCTCCCCATGCAACACCCTCATTCTCCCTGTCAGGAAACCTTCTGGAGCCTATCACCTAGTACAAGATTTAAGACTCCTTAACAAGGCTGTTATCCCTCTCCACCCGGTGATGCCCAACCCATATACCCTACTTTCAAATGTTCCCTCCACCACTACTCCTCAGTCTTAGACCTCAAAGATGCCTTCTTTTTTGTTCCTCTACACCCAGATTCATACTTTCTCTTCACCTTCACATGGGGAGAGACCAACATACATACCTCAGGACAACTGGCCTGGATGGTCCTGCCTCAGGGATTCAGGGATAGCCCCCATCTCTTTGGTCAGGTCCTTTCGAGGGATCTCTAACAATGCTCTTTCAAGCATAGCACACTCCTCCAATATGTCGATGACCTGCTCCTTTGTAGCCCCTCCCTACCTTCTTCACAGGAAGACACTGCTCTCCTCCTTAACTTCCTTAACTCTAAGGGGTACTGGGTTACTCCCTCCAAAGTGCAACTTTGCACCCCCACGGTTACCTATCTGGGTATATCCTTAACCCCTACCTCTAAAACACTCGCTGGAAACCACATCTGGGATCTCCGCACCCCAGGATCTCCACCACCCCACCCCCGCCATAGCGCCGACGGCATTCTCTCTTTCTTGGGTCTTGTGGGTTTCTTCCGACACTGGATTCCTGACTTCGCTCTCCCGGCATGACCCCTCTTTACGGCAGCCAAACAAACCCCACAGGGACCATTGACAGACCCCTCCACTGTAAAACATCTTTTTTCCAAACCATGAGACTGCCGTACTTCGGGGCCCATTTTAGCTCTTCCAGACCCCTCAAAACCTTTCTACTTATTTACTGATGAACGTTCCGGCTTGGCCACTGGCCTCCTGGTACAGCCAATGGGACCAACGTCCTGGGCACTGGCATATCTCTCTAAATAGCTAGATGTCACTGCTCAGGGTTGGCAACCATGTCTCAGAGCCCTGGCTGCGGCTGCCTCCCTTAAACTCACTCTGGGATGGCCCCTCACCATTTTCTCTTCTCACCGCCTGGGAGATCTACTGAGCCAGAAACCTATTTCTCATCTGGCCCTTTCTAGACTCCAATTTTATCATCTTCTCTTCACTGAAAATCCTGACATCTATTTATTAACTTCTCCTCATCTAAATCCTGCTATCTTCCTACCTACCCCCTCTACTAACCCAGAACCCTCCCATTCCTGCCCTCAACTCCTGGAAGAGCTGATTCCTCCACATCCGGGACTTTCCGATCAACCCCTCCCTAACCCTGACCGAATCCTCTCTGTGGATGGTAGTTCTCTCATCAGCCCAGACGGCCAGAGACACGCGGCATACACCGTCACTGTTGTTACCCTAGACGCCGTCCTAGAGGCAGTTCCCCCTTCCCCTCGGGACAAGCTGTCAGAAGGCAGAACTTAGAGCTCTCACCACAGCTCTTCACCTGTCCAAGGGGCAACAAGTTACCATATACACTGACTCCAAATATGCCTCCCTCATCACACACATACACATTCTGTCCTCTGGCAAAAGCGAGGGTGTCTTACCACCAAGGGAACCCCATAATCAATGGGCCCCTCATTTCAAAACTACTAGAGGCCCTCAGCCTTCCCACTGAAGTAGGCATTGTCCACTGTCGTGGACACCAACTCTCCAAGGACCTGGTGTCCCAAAGCAACAACAAAGCTGACTCCACTGCCCAAGCCACTGCCTTAGGCTCCTCACCAGCTCCCCTCCTCTTCCTCAACACACCACATTCCCCCCTCTTACACAGACGAAGAAACTCAGACACTCAAAAAGATGGGAGGAATAGCCAGGGAAAAAGGCTGTATCTTCATTCAAAAGAAACTTGCTCTTCCAAACCATTTAGCTCCCATGATCATTTCAGACATACATCAATCCCTGCACATTGGTCCTAAGGCCTTACACCAGTTCCTAGAACCCCTTTTCCACTATCCACATCTCCAAAAGGTAATCGGAGAGGTGCATCAGTCTTGCAAAACCTGCCCCACTGTAAATGCTCAAGGGGGAATTCAGAGGCCGGGACCCAATCACCAGGTCCATGGCCACCAACCTGGCGAGGACTGGCAGCTTGACTTTTCCCACATGCCACACCATAAATCCCTCACTACCTATTAACCTCAGTGGACACCTTTACAGGGTGGATAGAGGCTTTCCCCACAGCTCGGGAGACGGCAGATGTTGTGGCCACCATACTCATCGAACACATCATTCTTGAGATTCGGCCTCCCGTGGTCCCTACAATCTGAAAATGGCCCGGCTTTAATCTCCAGCATCACCCAGCAAGTCTCCGAGAGCCTAAATATTACCTGGAAACTCCATGTCCCATATCACTACCAGTCTTCGAGTAAGGTAGAGCGGGTCAACGGCCTTCTCAAGGAACATCTCACCAAACTTACCCTTGAAACCATCCTGTCCTGGCCAACCCTTCTCCCACTGGTTTTAACAAGGCTCAGAGCTACCTCTAGAGGGCCATCCGGCCTAAGTCCTTTGAGCTTCTCTAGGGGCAGCTCACTCAAAATCTTCCATCATCACCTCCTCCTCTCCTATCTTACCTACCTTACCTAACCCTTGTAAGAGCCCTCCTGTGGGCCCATGCAGATTCAGTCACCCCTACTCCAGGAGAACCCACACCAGATACTCCCTAAGCCCTGGCCCCAGGGGATAGTGTCCTGCTAAAAGAACTACACCCAAAAACTTTACAGCCTAAGTGGACTGGTCCCTATACAGTAGTCCTTACAACCCCCACGGCCGCCAAATTCATAGGACACCACCCGTGGGTACACATCTCTAAATTTTTTCAAAATTTTATTTATTCATGAAAGACAGAGAGAGAGAGGCAGAGACACAGGCAGAGGGAGAAGCAGGCTCCATGCAGGGGCCCAACGTGGGACCTGATCCTGGGTCTCCAGGATCACGCCCTGGGCTGAAGGCGGCACTAAACCACTGAGCCACCCAGGCTGCCCTACACATCTCTAAATTAAAGCAAGCCCCCTCACAAGATGTATGGACGGCACAACCTTTGGGACCTACTCAAATACAGCTTTTGCGCCATCCTCCTCCTCCTGGTCCTACTTCCTAGTCACTCCACCACTGACCCTGGGTTTAGGTGGAGGTTTAACATGACAGAAACCTGGAACCGGGGAATCCAGTCTCACCTTATTTCCACCACTGGGTTGCCAGGCTCTCATCGATTTCTCCATCCCAAATTTCCAGTCAATTCCTGTATCCAGCTCTGATCCTATAATCTGTTTCACCTATGATCAGACCCATCCTACCTGCCAAAATAACTGGGTTGAAACCTCCGGAGGCTGTCCTTATCATCGCTACTGTAATGTTCATCGCCTTGGCCACTTCTATCGGGACTCTTCCACGGGCACCTTTACAACCAGTGACCCACGGTGCTGCTTCTACAGACAACACAATAAGTATATCCTAACTATTCCGGGCCCTTGGGATGCCCGCTGGGTGACTGAGGTAACTGCAAAACTATACCCCTGGCCTTTTTCCTCCTACCCCACTGCCTCTCTCCGAATCTATAGAACATACGTGCAGGTCTCCCTTCCACAAATCCAATCTGCCCTAAGTAACCAAGCTCACACCATACATGCCTAGAACAACTTCTCCAAACCCACCTACAGGCTAACCCAGCTCAGGACCAGGGCCCCTCCTCCTGGATAAAACTTCTCCAACAAGGCACTACCCTCGCCAGCCTTTCCGGTGGCATAGGCAATCTGTCCCACTGTTTTATCTGTGCCGCCATGCGCAAAGCCCCCCCTGGGGGCCATTCCCCTCCCTAATGCATTTAACTGCACCAACCCCCCACCCACACCTCCGGGACCTTCTCCCTCTCTCCATGACATTCCCTTATTCATTAACCCTCTCAACCACCAATTCCCTGTGTTATTCCAGCCTTAACTTCCCTCTGCAAGGTCACCCGGTCAAATGTTACCTCTCATCATGCCCCTATTGGCGGTTTCTTTTGGTGCAACTGCGCCCTTTCTAAATCTCTCAGTACCTCTGCCTCCCTACTCTGCCTGTCTCCCTGGTTCTGTGATTAGCCATCTACAGTCGGGCAGCAGTAGCCCTCCTCACCAGCCCCCTGGAAAAGCAGAAACGAGTGATCTTTCTCCCACTGGTTGTCAGGGCCTCAACCCTGGTGGCCTCGGGATCGGGGACGGGGCCTTAATCCACTCTGTAGATTCCACCAGGGACCTATCTGAGAGGCTTCAAGTGGCCATCGAGGCCTCGGCAGAGTCTCCGGCTTCCCTCCAATGCCAGGTAACCTCAGTGGCCTGGATGACCCTCCAGAACTGACGCACCTGGGACCTCCTACCACAGACAAGGGCAGAGCCTGCATGTTTCTCAGTGACCGATGCTGTCATTAGCAATGAAACAGGTGCAGTTGAGACCAATCTCCACACCCTCATCAGAGTTTTGAGTCTCTTCAGGCCTGGTACCACACCGGCAGCCCAACTACATCCCGATGGTGGCAGCCCCCACTAACCACATGGCTCCCCCACTTCTAAGCCCACTCCTAATCATCGGCATATTATTAATGGTGGCCCCTTGTGTTCTCCGATTCATCCAGGAACAAGTTTGTGAAATGTCTCGAGTATTTGTCAACCAACTCCCCCTACACCCCTACTCCCGCTTGCCCACTTCCAAGGGACCCCACGACGCCCCCTACTCAGCAGGAAGTAGCCAGATCTGAACCAACACCCTATAACAAAAGGATTGGAGTGTTGGGCCGGTGGGATCAAGGGGGGATCGGCGGGATCAAGGGGGATCAGGAGGCACCAACAAAATGGCAGCGGACCCCCCACCTTGTGGCCCCCACCTCAGAACTTTCCCACCACCAGCAGACAGCCCAAGGACACGTCATCAGGGGGAGCCTGGACCTATGCAGGAAACCTGAACCACACCTTACCCATACCCCATACAAAGGCATAAGCAGTTATTGCCTCAGGCCAATTCCACCAGTAACCTGCCCTAATACCCATCACCCCGTAGAGACACCCAACCCCTTCCCCCTCCTCCTTAGAAAGCCTGATTTCACTCCCCTGGGCGTGACTTCCCCTGGCCCATGACTTCCCCGGCTTCACTCCCCTGCAGGCCAAGGAACCTCGCCTGAGAGCATGTCCCATTAAAAGCCTGTATCGACCCACTTTTCCCAGCCTATTTCATTTCACTACCGATTGTATTAAACCTGACCGGCATCAACTCAGGATCAGACCATCTTGGGTACCATGCCCAGCATTCATTCTGACTGGTGACAGTGTGGGCCTTACCCATTGTTCCTACTGAATGTGCTGGAAGGCCAGCTAGCCTCAGGCAGGGGGTTGCTGCACCCTTGAGCCCACCCAGAAGCCCAAAGGAAAAGCACTTGAACCCAGAAAGTCCTGTCGTGAAGTGCACGCGGCCTGCCTGGAAGCCACTCCACCCTAAGACTTCCGAGAGAGGCCAGCCCTGCATGGATGAACACTCACAAGGGTCCTGGGCAAAACCAGCATCCTCGGAGCCCCTCCCAGGGGGTCAGCAGGGAAAGAGGGGCACCAACATCTCTCATGAAAGTCCTGAGCACAAAGCCACCTTCACTAGATATCTGCCCACCTCCTGCGGGCCCAGGACACTGCGGCCGTCGTCATTTACTTCTTTTCTGGAGTCGTGCGTCTGATGCTCACCTGTTTCACTGGGACACGTCAGGCTGATCAGCTGTGGCTCAGGGGCCTCCGTTCATTCTGAGTTCCAGTTTTTGAAGAACATCTCATCCGATTCTGACTTTGCAAATGAGGGGAAAAGAAACTTGGCTAAAGTCCCCAACCAGACAGTGGGCGTGACTGTGACTGGAGCTCAGGTTGACCTGTTCAGAGTCCATTCACTCTCCTGTTTTAATGAAAATAAATTCTCCCCTGCACCCCCTCAAAAAAAGCAAAGTGTGTTGTGTTCCCAGAAGCCAGGCTGATGAGATTGCTGTCTTCCAGTCTCAGTTCAGCAAGGCCCTGGCTTGGCCCAGGAGCAGCAGCAAATCAATGCCACCGATGAAGTGGATAGAAAAAGAGAAAACCCACACACCTCATGAAACTTCAGGACAGCATCTTGGACAAGCTGGTACCCGAAAATTTTATGATGCCGTTGCTGGGGCAGGCCCTCCATCTGTCGCTAGGAACTCCCTGACCCCGTAAGGGTGTGGGATCGGATCCTGATATTGCTCACTGATTTTCTGGAATAAAGAACTTGAATCTGCAGTGTTGCAGGATTGTTCTTTACTGCATAAACGACTTCCTTTTGTGATGTTTTCCTCCTACACTGGTAGGAAGAGCAATTTACAGAATGTTACATGTCTGGTTTTTGTGACAGAAAAATGAATGGCTGCTCTAATTTCAGCAGGCCAGGAAGAGAAGACTGGGGAAGGTTCGCTCTGGCGAAACAGCTGGATTCCTTACTGAGCACCTTTGCAGGATAATTAGGGTGAGTTACATAAAATGCAATTTGGACTGAGCTGCCTTCCTGCAAAGGTAACTCACACTTTCCGCCTCCTCTGAGCCTCCACAATGAAGCTGAATAGAGAACTAGAAATTAGCCGATGATAAAAAAAAAAAAGCTTCCTGCCATTTTTAAATTAACACAGGATTAAGTGAATGAACAAAACTCCCCCATTAGAGTCCTCTGAATGGGAAGGCTCTCCTCCCTGCGGCCTTTGATGAGCTCCCAGACTTAAGGGGTGGCTTTGTGCTCAGTTAGGCCAAAGAGAATAATGAAGTACTTAGAGGCTTTGTTTTGGGGTCTGACATTTAAACAGACCTTGCAGGTGCAGGAGAATCTCTAGAAGAACAATAGCAGGCACCCCAGGAGTCTCTCCAATTGTCAAAGACATACCATAGCAACATCCCCAGAGACTGTGTGGGTGCGGCCCCTGCTGATGTGCAGGCCCCCCCAAACCCTTGGTAAGGTACAGGCCCCTCCACAGCCTGTTGCTGAGGTGCAGCGCCCCCTCTCCCCACGGCCCGTGCTGATGTGCAGACACACACACCCCCCTCCTGCTATGCTAAGGTGCAGGCCCCCCTGCAGCCCATGCGGATGTGCAAGCCCCCCCAGGGCCCTTGCTAAGGTGCAGGACCCCCGTGGCCCAAGCTGACATGCAGGACGCCCCTTGGCTCCTGCTGACCGCAGGCTCCCCTACAGCCCATGCTGACGTGCAGATCCCCCTGTGGCCCTTGCTAAGGTCTAGCACTCCCCCCGCCCTCGCCCTTGCTAAAGTGCAGGCTCCCCACTCCCTCTCCCCGCCCCCGCCCCCACCCGGGGCGGGGGCAGGGGCGCTGGAGCATTTAACATAGCTCAGCCTCCCTGGCCAGCCCTCAGGTAACCCGGTGTATTTAGTCACACACCCTTGTATCCTGGGCCACCCCCAGCAGCTTCTAACTGGAATGTCACGCTAAGAACAGGACGTGGAGCCCAGTGCACTCATCGGTGTGGGGCGGGAAGTGCTTGCACATACGCCCGAGGCCACGTGAATGAACCTGAGAACCAAAAGGTCCTGCTTAGCTTAGAGAGCTCGCTGGTCTCTGTGGTCTCCGTGGATGGATCCAGAACAGCTGGAGCTGGAAGGAGCTGGAGTTCTGAGCAGTTTGGATTCTCTCTTCAGGCAGAGGAACACTGAGAGTCTTTTTCAACGGAACGACTTGGTGTTGCTGAGAGCAGCTGAGGTCTTTGCGCACAGTTGTCTGGGCACCTGCTGCCTCCTGTGCCCTGAGGCTCCTGAATGTTCTCTACCTGCTGAGGTAACAGGGCTGCAGCCTGAGGAGGAAGGGGCTAGCGGAAGGCCTGCAGGTAGGAAGGCCGCCCACGGCCACCCACTGCTGCCCTGCGCAAGGCCCTGGTGTCTGCTGGACGCCTCAGCTCCTCAGTCCTTCGTGGTGACCCTTTGACTGTTTGAGGAACTATTTCAACCACTTTCTTTCATTCGACGCATGCTTATTGTGCACTTACTACGCTGGGGCCACAGGATTAGTCCATAGAAATAAAACGTCCACCCAAACAGATGTGGTCCTTATGCTCAGGGTGGGATGTGCCCGTCAGTCACACAGCACGGGAGGGGAGAGCTAACAGGAAGGAGAGCTGGGTGGCTCTGTGAGAGGGCTGACAGTGGGCCCGAGAAGGCCTCCTCCAGGAGCCCAACTCAGCGGAGAGCCCACGGATAAGTGAGAAATAACCAAATGAGGTGGGAAGGCGCGTTCTAGGCAGTTGGAAGGAAGCATGTGCAAAAGGTCCTGTGACAACAGTTGGCGTGATGTGAGTAAATGAATTATAGCCAATCTATTCCATAGGGGTTTGTTTTTAAGATTTTATTTATTTATTCATGAGAAACACAGAGACAAATGCAGAGGGAGAAGCAGGCTCCCTGCAGGGGCCCCAATGTGGGACTTGATCCCAGGACCCTGGGGTCGCGCCCTGAGCCGAAGGCAGACCCTCAACCACTGAGCCCCCCGGGCGTCCCTGTTATATAATGTTCTTAACTGAAAAGAAGAGAGACCAATTCTGACCAATTTTTAAAAATATATTTTATTTATTCATTTGAGAGTGAAGGAGAGAGAGAGATCACAAGGTGGGGGGGCGGCGAGGAAAGGGAGAAGCAGACCCTCACTGAGCAGGAGCCCAATGTGGGGGATCATGACCTGAGCCAATACTTAACTGACTGAGCCACAAGGTGCCCCAATTCTGACCAATTTTTGCTGAAAAAGAATTTATTAAAGGCTTGAGTAAAAAAAAAAAAAAAAAAAAAAAAGGCTTGAGTAGTTTATAGAAAGTCCCAGAATACTACACAAGCAGGTCCAGTAGCAAGGTCCAAACTGATTCCTTGGAGCTGGTTCTATAAATACACCCCCTTACATTGGTGTCACTGGTCCCATCACTGCTGGACACTGGACATTGTTGTACCCACTGGAGACAGCATAGCTACTCCTGTTGCTGCCACCCTCATGAGAATGGATTTCTGCTTCTCTGTCACTGGTTGCTGAGCAATAGACACTGTGGTTAAAGGCAGAGCCTTGTTGACATGTCTGCATCCTAGCTCCACAGGCTTGGAAGGCAGACAATGAGGTGCACAGCATCGAGTGCTGCCCATTACGAGGAAGTCCCCTCTGCATTGACCCTAAAGCCTGTTATGTCATTCCACTGGTACCTGCATAACACAGAGTGTTCTGGAAACTCAGGCTCTCTAGGAAGCTCCCCATAGGTTGATGGAGGGGTGTCGTTGTGGCAGATGTAGGCACATGGGAATTGGAGCTTCCTGGAGATGATGATGTGTGATTGAGGGTGTCTGTTCGAATACACTGTGGTGTGTGGCAGTTATTGCTGCATAACAAACTACACCAAAACATGGCTTGAAACAACAGACATTTCTGGTCTCACATCGTTGTTGAGGGCCAGGAATGTGGGAGCAGCTCAGGTGGCTGGTTCTGGCTCAGGATCTTGCAAAGCTGTCATCAAGATGTCCACTGGGACTGCAGCCGTCCAGAAGCTTAACTGGGGCTGGAGGACCCACTTCCATGATGGCTCCTCACAGGGCTGAGGGCAAGAAATTTCAGTTCCTCCCTTGCTGGTGGCAGGAGGCCTCTGTTGCTTGTCATGTAGGCCTCTCCACAGGCTGCGTGAGGCTCTTCATTATGCGGCAGGTGGCTTGTTCTAGAACGGTTGATGCGAGAGGAAACGAGGCACGACCACAATGTGTTTGATAACCTAGCTTCAGGAGTCACATAGCAGCCCTTCGGGGACTGTACACTGGGTTACGGGGACTGTGTTCATCTGTTCTGATAGAAACAGCCTTGGGAACACCAGCCATAATTACTGTCTCCCTTGAGTCAGCAAGCCTCATTTTCCAATCCCTAGCTGTGGTTTATATCAACCAAGTACCTGGCTAAGAAGGTGCGACAATAGGAATCACTATCTCTTCATCTTTCAATGTATCAATAGATCTTCAGTTGTTCCAGGGGTGCCATATTGGTCTTGGGGAGGAGGAGAGGGCTCCGGGGCTTCCTCTCACTTCCTTCTGCCATCACAGCCCCTCTTCCTCAGATCAGGAAGCCGTTGTGGAACCTGCCCACTGTAGAGGTGATTTACTCTAACCCTACCCTCAGGAATGGGGAAGTCACTGTGATCAGTATTAGGGTCCCACTAGGGCTCCCAGGGGATGAACCCAGGACAAAGCTCACGCATCATCTGACCATCCCACATTCCTTCTGTGATTGATAACTCACTCTACTGTTTTGGGACCCTAGAAATAACATTAATACAGAACCTGTGTCTGATAATCTCCAAGTAGCTAGAGAATGAACATCCCCCAAAGTCCATGTGCCCTAGTAAATCACCGGAGTTTCCTTTAAATAAGACTAAAAGGAAACACCTAAAGTGTGTACTTTGTTGGTCTGTGGAAGCTTTCCCTTACAATGCTCCTTCCTTCAGTGTACTCTAGGTCTGTGAATTACCTAAGTTTGGGATGAGGAGCTACAGTAGACATTGTGTCCACCCATATCTTCTTGGACCCTTTTTACAATCTTTGTGTACCCCTCCCCTGGTTTCTGGGTTCTTCTATACCTGCAACTGTCTTCAGACACTTGCCCTTCAACTATCAAGCCGCTCTAACCACATGCACAGAGAGCTGGAGTGCTAGGAAGCTTTGACCTGCTCCCTCAAGAGACTTCCAGTCAGTGACTGATTGTAGCAAGAGTGTGAAAGCCCAGCGTCCTGCCTGAGCTGGGATGAACTCTGAGAGAATTTAAACCCAGACATTCCCTGTGGGATCAGGCACCTTGTTTTGTCTTATTTCCCTTGCCTATCATGCTTCCTTCCTCTTTCCTTACCAGCTTCTCCTGTGAGCATTTCCTTAGCGAATAACTTGCAAAAAAATCCTCACTCAGGATCTGCTTCCAAAGAACTTGACCTAAGACAGGAGCCATAACTATTGTGGTGACTCAGGGTCTCTGTGCATAAGACTTAGATTTTGTTTGTTTGTTCTACTGACCAATAAGGAACTAAGTAGACTGGCCAAGTTCTAAGTTGCTCATAGTCAATGAGCATTGCCAAAGATCCCCATAAGTGAGACTATTCTATTATTTGGTGCCATATCCTATTGAGCAACTACCTCCACTTTATCTCTCGGACTTAAACACTGTTCCTAGTTTTTGTCTACCCTGGAATTCCAATATGGTCATGAAAATCAGGAAAGTCATTTCCGTTTTAGGTTCTCCCCCCAGCAACCTCTGCCTATAGAGAATGGGACCTACCATTACTTTTGAGGATGATGGCAATACTCCACCAATGTGATTCTTAAGAATTTGGTTAAGAGAGTATATTTTGGGTTCTCATAAGGCATATAGAAGATGGGTGAGTGGGATGCTTGTGATAAATCCACTTCAACATTCCTATATCCCCCAAGGCATTGGATCATTCTATCGTTACTATTCAAAGTGTGTGAGGACCAAGAATACTGGCATCACCTACCTGGGATCTTGTTAGAAATTCAGAATCTTGGCCTCTATCCCAGACCTACTGAATTAGAATTTAACAAGACCTCCATGCTATTCATATGCACAGTAAAGCTTGAGAGGCACTAACCTACAGTTTTGCCAGCAAATTTCTGGCATCTCAGTACCTTGCAGTTAGGCCACCCCTGAGCCCAGGTATCAGTCAACTAATTGAAAGCACAACTAAAAATCACTTCCAGATGCTCAGCCTGGAATATTGAATTCAGAGTTTCTAGAGCACACAAATAGCAATAAATTTGGCCTGATCTAAAATTAAGTTTCTCTTTCCTTGGTCTAGACCCATATTCTGTGAGTTTTTTAAAGTAAACATTGGCAATATCTTTCATATCTTTCAGTGTGTACTTCTCTTCCCTGGGTTTGTCTTTGTAGTTACATCTCAGGCTGTGCTGATACTGGAAACTGGTCTAGTCAAAAGCCTAGAAAGAAATAGAGGTGGCTGAGCTAAATCATGAGGATAATGGACTCACTTGGCAAGTTACCCCATTATATTTAGGGTTCCTCAGGCAAGGTGGACATAATCTCATCAGAAGGGAGAGGAAAGGCTCCTTCTGCTGGGTTGAGATGTTTCTGAATCCAGAATGCTTTCGGATCTTCCTATTCCAACCCCTTCCACCCTGATCCACTGTTTCCAGACTGATGCCCAAACTTTTACATAAGGACGAATGAGGCTGTGAGTTAAACTCATGCTGGAGCCATAGCATAGCCCATAGCCACTGCTGTGTGACCTGATGTCTACCAATGAGAGATGAGGAAAAACCAGCTTTTGGGCTTTAGGGGTGTGTGTTCTTGTTCCTAAGAGAGAACCGAAGGGAAAGATGGCTTCATTTCTTTCAGAAATATTATTCTAGGTTGTTGCCTGGCACTACTGCCCCAATCCTCCTGTGAGCTTGAGCGTGCAGACATCACTGAGAGAGATGCGAGAGACCTGGGCCTCCAAGACATTGCTGAGTCTTTGAATCCACTAACTCTGGAGGGCTGTTTTACTTCTGTACTTCCTTTTACATGAGATGACATCTTTTATAAGCTTTTTAGCCTATTCTAGTGGGATGTATGTTACTTATGACTGGAATATGGGCAGAGAGGACAAGCCTGCTCATTAATGCCAGATTCCACGGCTGTTAAGCAACAGATGCAGGATTTAAGTTGGTCTGAAGGCCAAGCCCATGTTCTAGGGCTGTGGCCCTGCATGTAGAAGGAACATTTAGGATTTTACAAGTACTGTCTTAGTAGTTCTAGGATAGAGGAGGGCAAGAGCCTGATAGTAAATATTGTAGGTTTTGTGGGCCAGAAGGTCTCTGCTCGATTCTGCCATTGTAGCAAAAGTAGCTGTAGAGAAAATGTGAATGAGTGAGTGTGGCTGTGCTCCAATAAAATTTTATTTACCAAAACAGGTCATGGGCTTCTGGGGTTGTAGTTTGTTGCCCCTCCTCTAGAGTAAAAGATTGACAAAAGAAGTTCTGGAATTAGATTAGATCCTGAGTTTTATTTTTATTTTATTATTTTTAAAAATATTTTATTTATTTATTTGAGAGAGAGAGCCTGAGTGGGGATGGGGTGGTGGGGAGTGCAGAGGGAGGAGAAGCAGACTCCCTGCTGAGGGGGGGCCCTATGTGGGGCTCTATCCCAGGACCCCAGAACCATGTCCCGAGCTGACGACAGATGCCCAGCCCACTGTTCCACCCAGGTGACCCTAGATCCCATGTTTTAATTACAAGTGTTTCTATATGAAATATCGACTGAGTCAGACTTAAGTAGCAGTGTCAAAATGTGAAATTTCAACACACAGTCAAGTCCCATGTTGCATTTTGGAAAGATTTTTATCTATGTCCTTCAATGGCAGCATCTGGGTTGATTTCTATAAATACTGTGTAAGAATGGTTCCCAAATCAAGGGTTATGAACAAGTGCACTGGGGTATCTGCAAAGACAGCCATGGGAGGCTGACTGGATGTGTACCTGCCTCAGATTCTGGGAGGTGAGGCTGCTTCCTCCCGAAGCCCCTCAATCAGGGTGCTGACAGATACTCTCCATCTAGGAGCATTTATTTTGAGCAGAGGGTGGGGGTTAGGGATGGGGATACATCTCTTGTCTTTTCCGCAGAGAATGTCCCACTTATCCTAGACAACCACAACTTTACACTTGGTCCACAGCAATTATCGGCAAATTAAATGCTCTATGGGAGCTTGAAAGGTTTGTGATCTACGGGAAGAGGCACATTTCCTACCCTCTTTAAAGAGCTTGTGATAGTAATCGAAATGTGCAACAATGAGGATCTCAATTGAGTGTTGGCCAGAAATGAGGGAAGAAAGGTGAGATAGGAGACCTCTGAAGCACTGAGGAACAGAACATAGTGACATGAGACCTGTTGTTGTCTTCCTCATGGTGGACATCCTCAGGGGAGGCATACTTTAAGATTGATTCTCCAGAGTGCATTTACTATTTCAACTAATCTTAATCTACAAGCTTTCTATAATCGAGACCCATATAAGGTAACATACACAAATGGAAATTTGGTTTAAGAAATTCTCTGAAGGGGGATCCCTGGGCTCAGGGGTTTGGCGCCTGCCTTCAGCCTGCGGCATGATCCTGGAGTTCCGGGATCGGGTCCCGCGTCAGGGTCCCTGCATAGAGCCTGCTTCTGCCTCTGCCTGTGTCTCTGCCTCTCTGTGTGTGTGTCTCTCATGGATAAATAAATAAAATCTTTAAAAAATAAAAATAAAAAAATAAAACACACAGGCAAAAACAAGGAAATGACATGTAGACATGGGATGGGGTCAGTTTTTCAGATGAACTGGAGAAGGAAAGTTACTTACAGAGCCTACAGTTATTTTGTTGATCACTCCAGCTTGAAATGCTTGAAATGCTGGGCCTGCCCTGGATCCCCTGTACTTCCAAGGCATGTAACACGTTCTGTTGCTCTCATATGCTAATTTATGCACATGTTGCTGCTCTTGCTGTTACCATGCAAGCTCCTCACGTGCGAGGACTGTTAGTCACCATGGGCTCTCACGGTGCCCCACACAGTTAAGCACACAGCAGTTTTTTCATAAATGCTTATGCTAGCGCCTGCAGGCTCACTGACAACAGCCCTGTCTTTGTTATCAGGCTGCGGTTACGCCAAGTCACTCAAAGGCATGGGGATCACTTCATTCTCTTCTCAACCTTTAAGGTGTCAGATAAATCTGAGCTCCGATGGCTGGAGCTTGAATCCTGCCCACTGCACTTACAGGGTGACCCTGATGCAGCAACGTAACCTCTTTGAGCATCGCGGTCCCCATCTGTACAGTGAGCGTAATACTAGTATTTACCTCCTGAGGTTGGGATATGCGTGTTTTCCAACACAAACAACCAATTATCCAGGACACCAACTGGGTACACAACCATTTGATTCAATCCTGACTGTAACCACAACAGATTCAGGAGTTTAGCCCCAGAAGATGGCGTTCACCTCACACACTGGTTGTAATAAGTCCCAGGCCACCTGTTCTTTTGACCAAATGGCTACAAATCAGGGGACCTCACAATCCCAACCTCCAGTTAGATCACTTGCTATCAGACAAATTACTTATGTTTACGGGCTTATTATAAAGGACGCAACTCCTGAACAGTGAATGGATGAGAGCCTGGGGCAGGTATAGGGAAGGGAAGTGGAGCTCCTTTGCCCTCCCTGGATGCACCTCCCTTACAGAACCTTGATGTGTTCACCAAACTGGAAGCTCTCCCAATCTCCTTGTTCAGTAGTTTTCATGGAGCTGTCCAACCACTTCCTCTCCACCGCCCCCCTATGCTTCTCAGAGGTTCAGTGGGAGGGGCTGAAAGTTCCCACTCTCCAATCACTGGGTCTTTCTGGTGACCAGCTTCACCTGGAGGTGATTTGGCCCACCCCCCAAGTTACCTCCTTAGCATAAGCTGAGGTGCAATGAAAGGGGCTCATTATAAATGATAAAAGACACTAATATCCCTCAGAAAATTCTAGAGCTTTAGCTGCTCAATGCCAGGAACTGCGGCTAAAGCCAAATATGTTTCTTAATAAGCCACAGTGATACTTAGTGTAGTGCCTGGGTTGTCATAAGCCCTCAGTAAATGTTAAGTCATTGCCACCAACATCGGCAGGACCAAGCCTACTGTCTTGCAATTGGGCAGGTTTGCTGGGATGTAGACTGAAGATATAAATTGTAGTTTCTAGTTAAAACAGGAAAGAGGTCAGGAAAATACAAGTGTCCGTACACTGAGATTTGACATCCAGAACCTGTTCATTCCAAACAGAATGCCTCTGCCTACAAGGCCATACTCAGGGCAAAAGACCAGATGGTGGCTTGGTTGGTGGCATCTGGCAGAGTGCTGGAAGGATCACACGCAAGTACCCCAAGCATTAAACACAACTCAGAAATAACAAATTGAAAAATATTTGCCTCCAAGATGAAAAATAAAATATGATTTGAAGGTGAATGTTGACAATGCCAACCAATCCATGTTAATTTTCACAGGCTCCTGGGTCCTTGGCTTGATAGAAATTATTTTCAGGCAGGCTAGGATTTTAATTAAAATGGAAAAATACTCGCTGCACTCTCTCAGGTGATCATTATCAACAAGGCGATCATAGGGTTGAAAGAAGCTGGTGAGGATTTGCTGGTGATTGGAATAACTTTGCATGGAACTTTCCATGATGGTAGGAGTCCTTAGAAATTATTTTGTTTAAAACCATTATTTTACAAGAGAGGAAACTGAAGTCTAGGGAGGTGTCATGACTTGGCCACATCCTACACAGTCAGTTAGTGACAGAGCTCAGCCCTGCCAGCCTCCATCCAGGCCCTCCCCTCACTTACATGATTTTAAGAAACCTTGTCTAAATCAGCGTTGGTAATGAGTGGGAAATATCAGAAAGGGAGACAGAACATGAAAGACTCCTAACTCTGGGAAACGAACTAGGGGTGGTGGAAGGGGAGGAGGGTGGGGGGGTGGGGGTGACAGGATGGTGGGCACTGAGGTGGGCCCTTGACGGGATGAACACTGGGTGTTATTCTGTATGTTGACAAATTGAACACCAATAAAAAATAAATTATTTTTAAAAAAGGAAAAAAAATAAAATAAAATAAATCAGCATTGGTTCCTTCCATCTCAGTTCCTTTCTATTTCCAGTCTTAAAAGGAGAGATTTTTCAAATGTAGAGAATGTTTGATATGCTCATTATATTTCTGGAGCTTTCTTGTGCCTTGAACATTTCTGTATAATAAAATGATCTTCCATCATAGGAAATAATGGCCATTTTTTCCTCCCTGAATCTTCTCTGTGCAGTATTCTGGATAGATGTTTACCTAGGAAGGTAGATGTTCTCCTCACTAGAGGACACGTCAGGTTTCCACATTCTGTCAGACCTGCTGGGGCCTCTAAGCCAGAACCTCTGGTCTGTGAGTGTCCTTCCTCCTGCTGCAGGACACACTGGGCTGGTGACCCTAGTGTCAGACTGGCTCTGCTCTGCCGGGTAGTTCATGTCATGCCCATGGGCCTCAGTTTCCCCCTTTGTAAAAACAGAGTTGGGCAGGCTGAAGGCCAAGCCCCATTCTAGCCTCACAACAGTCGTCCTGCATTCACTTTTTTTTAGAAGGCAGGTTCTGCTCCTGTAAACTGACCAAACTGGTTGGTGTGAGATAGATTGCACGGCTGAATGAAATGTGAAATCGATGTGTTTTTTTTTTTTTTTTTTTTTGTCCATTCACAAATTATACAAGACTCACGGTCATCTTTCCTCTAAAGCCTGATTACTTTAGTGGTGGAAATTATTCCCTGTCTATTATATACATCAGAAATTAAGCTGGGAAGAAATTATGTGGACTCATATGTCAGCAAAAGCAAAGGTCACTCATCCAGGAAGATGGGAGTGAGGACAACTTAAAATAGGTAGACACAGACAAACCAGTTGCCTACGATTTCTTACTCTGCAGCGAGAGGAAACATAAGTAACATTAATTCACTGAGGGTGGAAGAAAGAACAAAGTCAAGAAGCTATGTTGGAGAAGATGCTCCAGACCCTTTCGCATTCCCAAGATTAAGCTCTGTCTTCAAGACAGATAATGACCATATATTGTAGAATATTATGCTATAAAAATTGTAGTATTCTTGAGAAAGGTAGTAATGGTTTGAATTTTCTCCAAATGCTTTTCAAATTTCAAGTTTTATTATTATTAATATCATCATCTTCATCATCACCATCATGTAGGGTCCATCTTTGTATCCCCTAATCATAGTAGTATCTTGGTCTATTTGGACTCCAATTGCACAATATTGCAGATGGAGTGGCTTATAAATAGCAGAGATTCATTTCTTGTGGTTCTGGTGGCTAGAAATTTGAGATCTTTGGAGTCACAGACTTCTCTTTGCATCCTCTCACGGTGGAGGGCCTAGGGTGGTCTGGGGGTCTCTTTCATAAGGCACTAATCCCATTGCCGAGGGCTCCACCCTTGTCATCTAAGCATCTCAAAAGGCCCCACCTCGTAGAACCATCACAGTGGGCCTTAGGATTTCAACATAGGAATTTAAGAGGGAAGACAAACCATAGCAGACAGTGGCATCACTGTGCTTTTTACACTATTCTTGAGTTTGAGGCCAGAGTGGTAACAGTGCAAAATGCTTCTGGCAATGAGATGGATTCTTGGCTAAACAAACAAATAATAAAACTGAGACCTACAAAGGAGTTCAGAGACTTTCCGACTCTCCCCAAGGTTTCTCAACCATCTGGGCCCAGCTGAGTGCCCTTGATGAGGTCAGACCAAAGACCACCTTAGAACACCTTTAGCACCCTCAGAATCCTGCTGTCTCCATCCACCAGACTCTAGCCTCATTTCCTGGGAATCCTGTAGCCAGGTCTCCAGGCCTACATAGAATTCTCTATCTCCCTGCTCCCAGCCATCTGGCACCCACTTCAAAATGATAAGAGAGTCCTTGGGGTCTGAAAGTAGGGGACTGACTCCCGGGTTCCGCCTTTGTGAGTGGGTCTTTTTGGTGGAAGGTTTCTGGGATTGTATTCAGTTGGAACTGTGTAACTCCCATGGCCCAGCACTCTAAAAGCCCTCAAAGTGATATGGGCTGGTTAGATCAGAGTGAGTGGTGGTAGGAATACCAACAACACCACAGAAGCCGTTTATTGAGTGTTTTCTAAGTGCTTGAACTGCATTACTCACTTACCTGCCTGCACGAGGAGTGAGGGGAGGGGCAGAGGGAGAGTGAGAGGGAGAGAATCTCAAGCAGGCTCTGCTCAGTGCAGAGCCCCACTCGGAGCTCCATCCCAGGACCCAGAAATAATGACCTGAACTGAAATCAAGAGTTGGATGCTCAACTGACTGAGCCACCTGGGTGCCCCTTAATTCTTGTAATAACCCAGTGAGGTGGGTATTGTCCCCATTTTACAGGTAAGGTACTTGAAACTCAGAGAGGTGAAATCATTTGCCCAGGCTCATACAGCATGCAAGTGGCAAAGCTAGGCAGAAATCAGACCGTCTGACTCTGAAGCTACTTGGACACCGCTGCTGCTCTCTGCACAGGGTTCTGTTTTAGAGATTCAAACATCATCCTGGGAAGTCATGGGAGAGACCTAAACTGTCTGTCCCTTAACCTGGCCCACAAGGTGAGGCCTAGGGCCTCAAGCTGTCCTGCTCCTAGCATTTGTGGGGCCCAGGACAGAGTTTCAAACAGTAGCCCACATGACCAAATGTCTAAATATTTTAGTTATAAATCCAGCTAACGAGTTAACTAATATGTATTCTGTGTCTGCCTTGACAAATGTATCTTCATAAGCCTGAAACTGATTAACATGTATGTGGTATAATAAAGAATAAATATCTGGTCTTTGTCCTCAGTTCCTGGCACAAAGCTCCTAAAACTTCTGGACTTCACAATCTCTATGCTGATGAGATGGGGTTGGGGGAGGGGCTAGGTATCTCCAGGACGGGGGCTGGTTGTCAGAAAGACCAAGCCAAAGTTTGAGAGCTGACACTCAACTCCATCCCCCAACTTCCAGGGAATGGAAGGGAGCTGGAGCTGGAGTTCAGTCGTCAGTGCCCAATGATTTAATCAACTATACCTGTGTAATGAAACTTCCATAAAAATCCCTAAGTAACAGAGTTCAGGTTGGTGAACATCCACCTTCTGGGTGGGTGAGCACATCGAGATGTTGGGAGGGTGATGTCCCGGAGAGGGCATGGAAGCTCTGCACACATCAACCCTCCACCCTTTGCATTAAGCATTTGGCAGTTTCTGAGTTGTATCCTTTAAAATAAACCCTTAATAGTAAGTGAAGTGCTTTTCTGAGTTCTGTGAGTCATTATAATTAATTATATAAACTGAGGAAGGGATTGTGGGAACCCCAAAATTAAAGCCTGCCAATCAGAAGTCCAGGTGGCCCCTGGGACTGGTAACTGGCGTCTGAAGTAGGGGCAGTCTTGTGGAACAGGGCCCCTCATTTGTGGGGTCTGCACAAACTCAGGATAGTTAGTGTCATTGTTGGACATCCTGTTGATCTTGAAGAATTGGGGGATTCGTTGTTGGTGTCAGAAAACATCAATCACATTTGGTATCAGGAGTGGCATCAGAATCCACCCCCCTACCCTGCCCCGCCAATAAACTATAAAGTTTCATCCTTTACAGGACAATAGGTTGAGTGACAGAGGTGCACAGTTTTGACTGTGTCCATGATCTGTGGGCCTTGGAAGCACAGCCCAGGGCTAGGGGACCACCTGCCCAGGTCCAAGGGTGGTACTGGCCTAAGGGACATTGGGGATTGTCTAACTCTATGACAGATAACAAGATTCAAACGGAAGAGACATGATGAATTCAGATGGAGCCACAGTAAAGCTTTAAACCTAGCTCTTTGGCTTGACCTCATTTTTGTTGTAACAATTCAGTTTTTAAATTACCATTTGGCAAAAAAAAAAAAAAGAAATAAAAATAAATTACCATTTGGCATGAAATTACTTATCCCTAAACTTGAGCAGAACGGCTGACTTTTCTTGTCAGTATATTTAAACTCTATTAGGCAACATAGGTTTGAACTACAAGACTTAACAGAAATGCAGTTTTACCTTTGAGGAAATGTGTTAGCAATTTTCCCCCATGCAGAATGTCAAAGGGCTGTTTGACATTTGGAAGGAACAATGCTCCAAAGGAAAGTATGATTTCTGATTTTAAACATTTCTGGTCAAAGATGGAAGGTCCTGTGATACGTAGAGTCTTACAAGATAAAAGTGGAAATGCAGTATAAAAACAGAGAAAGGAAGAATCAATAATCGATGAAAAAATATTCAACTTCACCCACAGTTTTAAAACACAAAAACAATAGTTGTTGTTTGTGGCTTACCTTAAAAAGAAAAAAAAATACCTGTGAGACTGGAGGGAAAAAGACTGATAATATGAGAAAACAGACTCAATCTACAGGAGGAAGTCTCAACTGGGTAGACTATTTGGGGGACACAGAGACATGGGCGTGTTATTTATTATACTTGAAAATGTTCAAAAACATTAACTTAGCGACTAACTTCTGGGAATTTACCCTAAAGAAACTTACCACGGTCTAAATATGTCTGAATCAGGTTGTTCCTTGCTACAGTGTCCAACATTACAGTGCAAAATTGCAAACTCAAGTGCCCCCAAGCGCACGCACTATTCTGAGACCAACTGCAGGTTTGAGGAGGAGGTGGTGGTCCAAGACCACCTTTAGTTTCAGTAATTCTCTAGGACTCATAGACCTCAGCCAAGTCATTATACTCCCAGTTATATTTCTCATAGAAGGATACAGGTGAAAGTCAGCCAAGGGGAGAGGGACACACAGCAGGGCCAGGAGACATCAAGCAGTTTCCAGATGTTTCCCCCTACTCCTCGGGCCAGCAGACAGCACCGATGTCTATCAGCAACAACATGTGACATTATGTATGAAGCATTGCCAACCAACGAAGCTCACCTGAACCTTGGTATCCAGAGGTTTTCGTATTGGGGCTTAGTCACATGGACATGGCCGGCCACCTGCATGGCTGACTTTAGTCTCCAGCCCCTCCAGAGGATGCCTGATGCTGTACAAACCAAGCCCACCCACCCCCCCAGCCATAGAGCACGCTGTCTGCGAGACTACCCTACCTGGTCCAGGGCCCCCAGATAAACAGGGACACTCTTATCAGGGTGGAAAGGTACAGGTGTCTCTAATGGAGGGCCCACCATGCCACTCCAGGGAGCTTAGATTTTATTCTGTAGGTGGTGGAAATCCATGGAAGAATCTTAACAAGAGGCTACCAGGAAAAGACTTGTGCTTTAGACAAAAGATTCTGGCATCGTTAGTGATGATGAACTGGAGCGGAATAAACCTGGGGGCTGGAGGCTGTTATACTCATCTAGGTTAAAGATGCAAGTGGGCTCTCCATGCTTGTTTGCTCCTGTCCCTGGCAGCCACTTCCTACTGAGGCCCAACCTCACATGCAAATTTGAACTGGCTGCCGTTGCATTAAACTGCTTATCTCCACTAATGAGCAGGGTCTAGAATTGGTCTGACTGCCAAGAGAGTAGTATCTGGGGAATGTGAGATGAACCCAGAGCACCTGAGCCTTCCCTGGCGCATCCCCTTCACCTTGTACCCATGACTGCACGTCCCTCTGTCTCTGTGGTATGTTATATGGTCCAGCTCTCCCAGAGGATAGCTGTCCTGAGCTGTCCGAGGGGCCCGCTGCCTGCACCAAGCCAGCTCGCTCCGGCATGAAACTCAGATCATCCCTCCTCATCTTCATTTCTGGACATGTTTCTGCTCCTCACAGAAAGAGCTCCTGGAAGCACGCACTCTGCCCTCCACCCAACTCCAACTCCCAGCACCGCCCAGAGGAGAACGGCGTGTGCACGCTCTGCCTCCGTACCCTGGGCCCACGCAATCTGTGCCCGTGAGCCTGGCGATCTTCCCCACTGGTCAGGGCTGCAGCCTCTTCTCCTCCCGAGCACTCCCAGCAGCCACTCGCACGGGTTAGCAGTGGGTTAGCAGCAGCCGTCAGGGTGGAAGCCGTCTGTCACCGTTTGTTGGAGGGCTGTGCCCCCGGGTGTCAGTACCACCCAGGAGGCCTTCTGCTTCCCCACGGTCTTCCAGCTGCACTTGCTGACATGCCTGGGGCCTCATCTGGCCTTGGACCTGCTCACTTCTAGGTTTTCTCTGCTCTTTTCAATTTGAGGGTCTCCTGAGACCACGTCTGCCTGAGACCCAATAATTAAGATATGCTGGGAGAACCCTTCCAGGAATATTGAAATCTTTGGCGACCCAACCAAGCCTCTGGTCTGCCAGTATGTGCTCTTCTCCCGTGTTGCTCATGCTGCTCTTCTCACAACCCTGAGGTGGTGCTCCGTGGGAGAAAAATGAGCTGGGCAGAGGCATGGCTCCCCAGGAGCTGAGTGTCTACCTGGGGAGACAGGACGTTGTGCTGTGAAACAGACCTAAACCTCCCGGCATCATAAGCTAAATGCTAAATGAGCAAGAAGAGGATGCCAAATGCCAGAGGAATTCCAAACCCAGGAGCAGATATTTTGGGAAGCAGCAAACAGGGCTCCACCCCCCCATCCGGCTCTGCATCAAGTGCCAGATGATGGGGAGGCAAAGCCAGGTGCTGCAGGTGCACAGGCAGGGGAGGTGGGGCCCTGCAGGCCAGCTGGGCCTTGGGTGGTGCTGCCTCCCGGTAGGGCTGAGGCTGCAGGAGTGGGTGAGCAGCAGGAACGCTGCCACCCAGGACATTCACACCATCCCCTGTCATTATCTGAGCTTAAAGCCATCTATACCCACAGAGCCCCAAGGTCCCCAAGGAGGCAGCAGACAGAGGAGCCATTCCGGGCAGTGGAGGAGGGAGACTGACCTGCCTCTGCGAGGTTTCTGGCTGGCTTCAGAGAAGCTGATGCAGGTGGGCTGAGAGAAGGGGAGCGTGGGGGGCAGTGGCAGCAGGAGCAGGGAATCTGCTTCCTGTACACTGGTCCCTTCCATGCCCTGGGGCTCGGGGGCCCGAGCGAAGGCACATCACCCCCTTATGCTTCTGGAAAACTGTCCAGCAGGGCTTTCAGGCAAATGGGGTCTGGTTGTTCGTGAATGCCAGGACCCCTAAGGGTTTGCCACTGAGCAGCTTGGGCAGGACCACTTAGCAGGGAAGGAGCCTGCGGTGGGTCACAGTATGGACCATTGTGCGTCCCCACGGCATTTGCATCCAGTGGTTAATCAGGCAGGTCTGAGCAGAAGGAGAGATGGGCCGAGGACGGCATGCTGAGATAGGGAACAAGGCGATCCCACCTCTTCCCCAGGGAATCCCCTCCACCCTCGAGAGGGCTCCATAGTGCTGGGCTTGGAAGGCAGGAAGGCCAGATGCCCCATGGGAGCAAGCCTAGAGAAAGGCGTGCACTCTCCACCCCTCTCCCCCGACGCACTCACCTCCACAGCCTGTGGCCAGGTCATGAGGGAGGGCCTGTCTGGGGCACCTTCCAAGCATCCTGCAAATTCGCCTCTTCTCCAGCCCTACTGGCCCCTCCCGATGGAGGCCATGGCCTTCCCGGACCTGTCCTGCTACACTGCCCCCTACCTGGCCTTCCTGGTTCTAATCTTGCAGCATAAACAAATAGCCTGGACCTTACCTTTCCCTTCTGGAAAGGCAAAGCTGTTGAAAATGCAAAGCTGTGTTGTGACTCTCTCCTGATGGCGGCCCCCAACCTCTCAATGACCTGGTGCACCATCCGAGGCCACACTGGCCTTCTATCAGTTCCTCAAGAGCCCTCACTTCTTTCTGCCTTTGGGATTTTGCACAGGCTAATCCCATTGTCTGGAATGTTCCTCCCTTGTCCTCGGCATAGCCAGCCCTTTCTCAGCCTTCAGGACTTTGATTCCATATTCACTCTGTATCATTGACCTGAGATACCATCAGCTGTGGGACATACCGTTACTGTATGCACCACTCGGGAGGTTAAAATGCCACTCGTCACCACCCAAGGCCTCATCTATGATAAACTGCGTCTTGATTTCCAAAATATTGAAGCATTTTTTTTTTTAATGCATGTCTAGGGCACCTGGGTGGCACAGTCGGTTGAGTGATGGACTCTTGGTTTTCACTCAAGTGGTGAGGTCAAGACCCTGGTGGGCCTCTGTGCTCAGTGTGAAGTCTGCTTGAGATTTTCTCCCCTTCTCCCTCTGCCCCTCCTGCTTGTGTTCTCTATCCCTCTAAAATAAGTGAATAAATCTTTTTAAAAATGCATGTCCTTTTTTTAATTTGTTTTATTTTATTTTTTAATAATAAATTTATTTTTTATTGGTGTTCAATTTGCCAACATTCAGAATAACACCCAGTGCTCATCCCGTCAAGTGCCCCCCTCGGTGCCCACCAACCAGTCACCCCTGCCCCCCGCCCTCCTCCCCTTCTACCACCCCTAGTTAGTTTCCCAGAGTTAGGAATCTTTATGGTCTGTCTCTCTTTCTGATATTTCCCACCCATTTCTTCTCCCTTCCCTTCTATTCCCTTTCACTATTATTTATATTCCCCAAATGAATGAGAACATATAATGTTTGTCCTTCTCCGATTGACTCACTTCACTCAGCATAAAATGCATGTCTTGAACAGAAATCTCACAGAGGAAGACATAGACATGGCCAACAAGCACATGAGGAAATGCTCCGCATCACTGGCCATCAGGGAAATACAAATCAAAACCACAATGAGATACCACCTCACACCCGTGAGAATGGGGAAAATTAACAAGGCGGGAAACCACAAATGTTGGAGAGGATGTGGAGAAAAGGGAACCCTCCTGCACTGTTGGTAGGAATGTGACCTGGTGCAGCCACTCTGGAAAACTGCATGGTGGTTCCTCAAAGAGTTAAAAATAGACCTGCCCTACGACCCAGCAATTGCACTGCTGGGGAGTTACCCCAAAGATCCAGATGCAGTGAAATGCCGGGACACCTACACCCCAGTATTTATAACAGCAATGCCCACAATAGCCAAACTGTGGAAGGAGCCTCGGTGTCCATCGAAAGATGAATGGATAAAGAAGATGTGGTCTATGTATACATGGAATATTACTCAGCCATTAGGAACGACAAATACCCACCATTTGCTTCGACGTGGGTGGAACTGGAGGGTATTATGCTGAGTGAAATAAGTCAATCGGAGAAGGACAAATATTATATGGTCTCATACATTTGGGGAATATAAAAAATAGTGAAAGGGAATAAAGGGGAAAGGAGAAAAAATGAGTGGGAAATATCAGAGAGGGAGACAGAACATGAGAGACTCCTAACTCTGGGAAACGAACTAGGGGTGGTGGAAGGGGAGGAGGGGGGGGGTGGGGGTGACTGGGTGGTGGGCACTTGATGGGATGAGCACTGGGTGTTATATGTTGGCAAATTGAACTCCAATTAAAAAAAAGAAATAAAAAAATGCATGTCTAAAATTTTTTTTTAATTTTATTTATTTATTCCTGAGAGATACAGAGAGAGAAGCAGAGACACAGGCAGAGAGAGAAGCAGGCTCCATGCAGGGAGCCCGATCCTGGGACCCCAGGATCATGACCTGGGCCAAAGGCAGATGCTCCACTGCTGAGCCCCCAGGCATGTGTCCCTAAAAAAAACAGGTCTAAAATTAACAAACTGTGGCAAGTAGATTTTCCATGTCATTGTCTGTCATTATGCCTTACTCTCCTCATAGCACTTATCCCTATTTTTCCTCATCCCACTTTTTCCCTATTCATCTAAGATCTGGGTGATGCGACACCCAAGGCCCATGTGCTCAGGGCCAGTGTCTGACTCCATGACCAGGAGCCCCCGCCATTCCTGGTCCACGGTGACCTGTCACAAATGGCTGCTGATGGTGTGAGCGACTGGAAGGGGCACGGCCCAGAAAGTGAGACCTTGGATTGTACCCTGGCTCTGCTCTTTCCCAAATGTGTGACCCTGAGCTGGTCACGCAGCCTCCCAGGCTCTAGTTCCTCTTCTCTGAGGACAGAGGATTGAACATGGAACCATTCCAAGGCCTCTCCCTCCTCTTAGCCTCCTTCTTCCCTGGTTTCTTCCCTCCTCAACAGCCTCCTGGGACGAAAGCTGCCTCCACCCGATGCAGGGTCACCAGCGTCTCCCCAAAACCCAGGCAGCCCCCTTGGCTCCTCCCCACGAGAGGGCCCCAGCACTGCCTCAGTGGGACCGGCCAGCGCCTCTCAGGACAAGGGAGGCCCGCTGGGATCGCAGGGTTGTGTTGATTCGACTTTGGTTTCTTGATCACGTCATCAGGGTGGGGCCCTGGGAGCAAATACCGCCCCTGCAGGGTCAGGTGGGCCGGCTGGCAATGGAGGGCCCCCCAGAAGGAGGGATGAACCTTGTCCTTTTCCTGCTCTGTAATAAAGTTTTGTCATGATTAGTCCACGAGAAGAGAAATAACTAAAAAAAACAAAACAAAACAAAACAAAAACAGGGAAGAAACCTTTTCCAACTATTTCAGGTCCCACAGACGAAGAAGCCTTGCACGCTTGCTGTCCTGCTGCCACGTTATCATGGCACTTGACTTCTTCAAATCCAGAGAAATAAAACAAGAAGGAAATGCAGGGCGGCGGGCAAGGCCACTCGCACTGCTCCCCCTCCGCCCCGCTGAAGTCTCCGCACTAAATGAGGGCAGCTCAGCGCCGCAGCCAGGGGTCCACGCCCGCCCAGCGGGGCCATGGACAGCGGTTCCCGAGGGAGGAAGCCCCTCAGCTCCCGGGGTGAGATGCTCTTCTCACGTGGCATTCCACTGCAGAAGCTTTCGATGATTAGTTACTCTCAGTAGCACCCGAAGCTTTGCTGACAGAAAATCGTTATGGGGGGGTCCCCTGGGTGGCTCAGAGGTTGGGCGTCTGCCTTCAGCTCAGGACGTGACCCCGGGGTCCTGGGATTGTGTCCCGCATCGGGCTCCCTGCAGAGAACCTGCTTCTCCCTCTGTCTGCGTCTCTGCCTCTCTCTCTCTCTCTCTCTGTCTCTCTGCCTCTCTCTCTCTCTCTCTCTCTGTCTCTCTGTCTCTCTCTCTCTCTCTCTCTCTCTCTCTCTGAGTCTCTCATGAATAAATAAAATCTCAAAAAAGGGAAGTTAAATAAAATGCAGAATCTGATTTAATGTAGTAAGAAAAACACATGTGCTCAGACTGTGCACGCACATACCCTCTCCCAGTGAGCAAACAAGAATTATTATTAGAGACAGTGTAGTGTTAAGGCACTTTAGGAGAAATTTATGTTTCCTGAGTATTGCACAATCTCTCCCAATCCCTCCTTCCCAGAATGCCCTTTCTCTCAGGATGCAGAGCAATTTCGATGCTTTCAATCCTGCCGACAGACATGCCCAGAGGTCCCTCGGTGACTAGGAAACGAGGGCCACCCCGAAACGTCTGGCCAGCTGGACCCCCACGGTCCTGCTGGATGTCTGCAGTTGACTTAAAACACATACACGCATTTCCAATGTGTCCTTTCCTTTCTCTTGAAACAGAAATTTCTCTTTCCGGGAAGGATGATTTGTGGGGCTGCGTATCCTCCTTTCAGAAGAAGGAGGGTCCACAGATTTAGAATCCTCTGGACTCCTCCACTAAGGGAGAACGGGCAGGCTCAGATGGCTACACGCTGGGGGCTTCAGCTCTTCACCCCACAGAATAGATGGGGAGTGTTTCCTCTGTGGAAAGTGCTGCCACTCCGGGATGGGTTCTTGCTGAGGGGAGATTCTCCATACAGAAGACATCTGTCAAACGCCTCCAAGAACAGAAGAATAGAATAAATGCATACATACTGCCATCATGATAAAAACAGAAACCCAAAACTATGAAGACAGTAGATTAAGACTCTCTTGATTTTCATTGGACCGGTTTCCCTTTCTGGTTAGCCTCGACGTGAAACCACCAGCCTTCCCCTGAGGTGGCAGCAGCGCAGAGGCCGTGGTGGAGCCGCAGGCCCAGGTTATCTCCCCGGGGCACTGGGGGTGTCGTGTCTGTTCCCACTGCCTGGAGTCTGCCCCGCTCCCAGCCCCTGGCCTGAGGGTGCTCCTGGGTGCCGCTCAGGGACCAGACTACCAACTGGCCGATTGGGAGCTGGAAGGGGTCTCACGACCACACCTGGACGCATCTCTCCGAGCTGCTGCACATGTCCGGGGGCCCCAGAGCCAGCACGGCCTGCAGCCGTTGGCAGAGCCAGAGGCCAGGCCAGAGCCCAGGAGTGGGCGGACGGCCCTCTGCACCTGCACCTGTCCCTTGGCTGCCCGAGTCCGCCCCCGTTTCTTACCCTCTGCAGGTTTGGGGCTCCCTTCTCTGCTCCCTCATCTGCTGCATTGCCTTTCAGCTCTCTGCAAACAGCCCGTCCTGACAACTCTGGCTCCAGTTTCTTTTTTTCTAAAACTGGTAACTGGGAAGCATCGTGGGCAGAGGACTCCAGCTCCAGCCCCACGGATTCCACAAATGGTTCCATTTGTGTCCCGACCCGGAGTGATTAGCAATCGCTTTTCTGGGGCGAGGCTGGGATCAAGCCTTCTGGTAACTCTGTGTTAACTGCCACACTAAAGAACAATAGGCAAAAACAGCTTTAATACCCTAGAATACCCAGGACCCCCAGAAGATAATGCCACTGACTCAATCTGACATTTCCAAGCAGGACTCATGAGGGGTCACGATTTTCACAGTTCAGATTCCTTTTTTGCTAGTAAACCTGATATCATTTTAAAGGCATCCAATATAGTGAAACTCCTAAATCTGTCCAGAACCATAATGCTTTTGCCATTATATTTATGGCTCATGTTTTAACTCATTACAAATCCTAACAAGCTGCATTGTAACAGGGCGATGCTATATTTGAAAAGTGACTTCACTTAGCCCAGAGATATAGAAAGACACCGATTTAATGGGGAAAATCCTGGTCTTCCCTTCTGTCTCTGCTTCATTTGGACTTGTCATTTCAAAGGGATGGGATCTGCTAGGATGATGTCATGATGTCAGAATCACGGTCCACAGGGACCCGGTTACTCCGGGATTTTCACCATGGAGTCAAACTTCCCAAGTATCGAAATAAATCTGACCATGGCTTTGGCTGCTCCCTGGTCTTTGGTGTAACGACTGGCAAATGTGTGTAGGCTGCCAGCTTCCTGGTTGCTTCTCATGCCCACATTTCTGATGAATGTCCAATCTCTTCTCACCGGTTTGCTTCTGGACATTATCAGCCTAGGTTCCTAAGCGTGCAGTTGACTCTGAACTGTGGCCCCACCCAGTATTTTTTAAAGAATAACTGCAGTTTTTGTGAAAATTATACATTCTCCTTGAAATTAATTTAACACAGAAGGTATTGAGATAAAAGTATAAAAGTCAGCCGACACTCTACCGCTCAGGGATGTCTGCTGTTAACTCGTTGGGAAACATCTTTGCAGGCATAAAACACGTTATATAACATATAAAATTACATGTGTGTCTATAGATATGTATACGCCCAATTTTATGCAATAACATTTTTATAAACACGCATTTTATAAAATTCTATAAACACAACTTTTCAAAACTTTATATAGTTTTATAAAAATGGGATTTCCCATACATGCAGTTCTGTGACCTGCTTTTCCCCTCAACCGTATTATCTTTACTGGGAGGGAGACTTCTCCACCGGCCTCTGGGCTCTGACACATCTTTCTGGGTATGTCACAAACGTGAGGCCATTTCTCAGGATGAGTTTGTGGCAAGCAGCCCTGAGGATATTGTCCTTGTGGACAAAGGGCAGGCTTGCTTACTGTTGACAACAAAATGCTGGGTTCAACCGAATACCAGTTGAGCCTCTATCAGGACAGAATTTGCATGTCTGTAGACAAGAATGATTTTGCACGGCTGTCAGTTATCTGCAATTTTTCAAGAAGTAAAATCTCTTCCATAGATTCAGATAACCCCAGGGGTGTCTTCTGGAGTCTGGAGAACACACAGGTTTTCATGGAAACATGTTTTTCCCTACAGCACTCAGCAAACAGCAAACTCCAATTGCCTCTGTCAGAGGGTAGCTCCCAGATTTGGGGGAAAACCTGGAAAATATCAAAGGTCAAGGCTGCTTTCAGGTCTCTCCAAGAGTGGGACTGATTTCAGAGCCAGGGGTCACCGAGGAGGGGTGGGTGAGATGTCGGAGACCCACAGAGGTCGTTACACGCACTCTTGCCATACACGCTAACGGACTTCTCTCCAAACCTATTTAAATTTCATGAAGCAAACCTGCTGCCTCACCATATTTGTTAGAATTGGGACTTAATCAATAAGTGAAAATTAAAAGTGGGCAAAACCTAAAAATGGAAGACAATTTTGGGAAAGGGGGCCAGAAGTAGCTGTCTTCCCTTGTACGCGTCCCAGTTTGGTTCCTGGACACAGACTCTCAGTGGAGATGCCCACAGAGAAAAGGTCTCAGAACTTCCATGAACCTCTTTTCAGTGCTCTTTTCCCAGGAAACAAACAAGCAAACAAACAAACAAATAAAAACAAGCAAAAACTCAAACCCCATCGTTTCCTCAGCCTGGCCTAGGGGGGGCCTTCCCCTTCTTCCTTCCATGAGCTACATTTTAGTAAGACCCCAAGGGACGGCTGTGAGGGAAATGGAAAGTCAGCAACTCCAGTTTAGTTTAAGAACCAGCTTCTTTTATTTTTCCCTTCTGGGCCTCAGGCAGCTCCAGGAACTCGGGCTCGGGGGTTTGGCTCATTCAACGCCCCCGTGCTCCCCGTGGGAGCATTGCCGCTGACGGCTTGTTGAAAAGGCCTGAGGAGATTGGGGGGCCTGCAAATGATGTGTCCAGTGACCATATGGCTGCCTTTAAAGAAAAACAGCCATTATAGATCACCAAGGAACATTCTACTCTGCCCCTTGGCCTGAGTCAGCTTCACAGCCCGGTTCAACGACTTCCCCAGTAGTGCTCAGCAACACCTTTATTAGGTGTTTATTTTTATTAGACACCTGTGCTTGGATTCAGAGCTTCAAAGATGAACAACGAGAATATTCGCCTTTAACGAGGCCTGCTGGTGGGTGCAGGGCGGGGGGGTCTGCGAGAGGAGAGGAGAGGCTGTAGCGGTGCAGCCTGAGCTCCCATCCAAGTAACAAGAGCTATTTATACACAGAGATGGAAGGCACACACCCTCACACATGCAGAGAGCATTTCTGGAAGCACACAGGACAGCTGGTTATTTCTGGAGTCTCAGCTTTGGGGAAACAGGCATGGAGGGAGATCTTTACTTTCTACGCCCTACCGCTCCATATGCTACTAAACCATTCTTTTCACGATAAACACACATTACTTATATAATACAACAACAAAGCAGAGTGGCGGTGCCGTCAAGGAGACATACACAGCTCGTTATGGGAGATACAAAACAAAGGCCCAGGTCCAAATTTGGGAATGTTCCAGATTACTTTAGTCACATGTTTTTTTTTTCTGTCTTCTGGACTCTCATAGGTTTTTGCTTACAGATTTACCATTTATGGCACTTATTAGTAACGCTCAATCAATGCCTGTTGGACCCCTGCCTCTCTCCCTTCCTGTCCCATCCATTCTTCCTACCCTCCTTCCTTCCTTCTCATTGCTCTTTTCCTTTCTTCCTTTTCCTTCCTTCTTCCTTCCTTCCTTCCTTCAATCCTTCTTTCTACAAATGTTTGTTGAGATTCTACTTTGTGTAAGGCAATATTGTATTATAATCTGGGACACCTGGGTGGTTGAGCACCTGCCTTCAGCTCAGGTGATCTGGGATCAAGTCCCACATCGGGCTCCCTGCAAGGAGCCTGCTTCTCCCTCAGCTTGTGTCTCTGCCTCTCTCTCTAAGTCTGGGTCTCTCATGAATAAATAAGTAAATCTTTAAGAAAAACATTGTATTATAATCAAGTTTGGCTTCATGTGACAGAAAGAAAAAAAAAACTAAAGGAGTAACTTAAATAAATATAAGCTTATTTCTCTCACACATTAAAAGTAGTCAAGAGATAAGCAGCCCAGGGCTCCTAAGGCAGCTCCAGATCATCAGGAACCCAGGCTTCTTCTCACGTCCTAGTCTACCTTGATTGGCATGGCAACTCAGGATCTCAGAGGGCTGCTCCAGCTACAGCCCTGATGTTCAAATTGCAGTGAGCAGAAAGGAGGAATCAAGAAGGGCTCATGCGCTCCCTGTTCTGGGAGATACCCCAGAACTACCACACTACACTCTGTTTAAATTTAATTGGCCAGAACTTAGTCAGATGGTCACATCTAGCTGCGAGGGAAGCTGGGACCTGTAGGGAAGCTGGGACATATAATATTTTAGCTGGGTGTATTGCTGCCCCCAGTAAATCTAGGATTCTTTTACTAATCAAAAAGTGGAAACTAGGTATGGAGAGGTCAATACGAACCTTTGCTACACATAGAAGCCAAAACAGAGCTCCTGTCCTTATGATACTGAAATGTTGTGGGTAAATTAGACATTAATCAAACAATCATGCAAATAACTATTAAATTGCCCACTGTAGTAAGTGAGGTAAATAAAAAGTTCACTGAGTTCTGGAGATGTATACTTGGAAGACCTGACCTACCCTTGAAAGAAGCCTTCTCTGAGGAGGAAGTGTATAATGGGACTGGAGAAGTAGGCAGAGATCAGCAATGTAGGGCTTGGCTGTCTATGTCAAAGATTTTGATGTTTATCCTAAAACAAAGGTCAACCCTCGAAAGGTTTTAAGTAGGGTATGGGGTGACATTATTACCCTCCCATGGTTATGTTTGGAGAGACCTCTCTGAAAGGTCAGTGCAGAACATGGATGTGGAAGAGTGGATATGAAAGGAGAGGATCCATATCAGCAGAGGGATGACTATAGAACCCTTGCCCACTTCCAAGTAGCTTCCCTTTTGGAAACTGGTAGTGGCCAATGGTGGAACTGCTCAAGGTTGTGCTGTTTGTCTTATTCTGTTCTACCCAAGCAGAGGGGAGGGCTTACAACCACATGAAAGGAAGGTCTGCATTGGGGCATGTGAGGCCACATGTCATCTCCCTAGGCATAGCACAGCCTGGTGAACATGGTTGGTTGCCCACTCAACACCCGTTCTGCCTACATTTTTCCTGCTGATAGATCCCTGATTTACTCAATTGTATGGTTGGTGAACTCAAGAAGGTAGATCCCTCTTCCAGCCCCTGGGGATGACTCATGATTGGTCTAAAATAGATATAGCAATCCTGTATCTCTTCCCAGGTGCTTTCCCAGTCTTTCTGTAGCTAGTGGTAATCTTGTGACTCAATGAGACTAAATTAGGGGAGTTTCTGGCCTCACTGCCCTGGCTAGATCCTCAAGTACCATATGGAGTAGATGTGGTCAAAGTGGGCATCTTGTCTTGTCATTTGATCTTAGAAGGAAAGCATCCAGTCTTTCATCATTAAATATGGTACTGGCTGTGGGTTTTTCATAGATGTCTTTTATCAAGTTGAAGAAATTCCTTTCTGTTCCTAGTTTGTTAGATGTTTCTGTTATGAATTATACTGGAATTAAAATTTTGAAAAAATGTTAAAAAATAAAATCTATGTCAGAAAAATGAAAGAAAAAAAAAGATGTTTCTCTTATAAAAGAGTGCCAGACTTTGTTAAATGCTTTTATTGCCTCAGTTTAGATGATCATGTGACTTTCTTTCCTTTTCATTCTACCTATATATTACATTGATTGCTTTTTTTATGAACCATCCTTACATTCCTGGGACAAATTGCACTTGGTCACAGTTTACACTTCTTTTCATATCTTGTCAGATTTGGTTTGTTAGTATTTTGTTCATGATTTTTGCATGAATATTCATAGCTGTTATTGATCTGTAGTTTTCTTGTAATATCTTTCTCTTGTTTTTTTTTAAATTTTTTTTCTTATGATAGTCACACAGAGAGAGAGAGAGAGAGAGGCAGAGGGAGAAGCAGGCTCCATGTACCGGGAGCCCGATGTGGGATTCAATCCCGGGTCTCCAGGATTGCTCCCTGGGCCAAAGGCAGGCGCCAAACCGCTGCGCCACCCAGGGATCTCCCATTCTCTTGTTTTGATATCAGAGTTATATTAGCCTCATAGAATGAGTTGAGATGCATCCTCTCCTACTTTTTTGAAGAGTGTGTCAAGAATTGGTATTCTTTAAATGTTTGGAAATTCATTCGAGAAGTTTTTTTTGGAGGGTGTTTTAAAAAATATATTAATTCTTATTAAATCTCTTTTCTTGTTAGTAGTCTATTCAGATTGTCTATTTCATCTTGAGTTGGCTTTTTTAGTTTTTGTCATTTTAGGAATTTGTCCATTTTATCTAGGTTATCTCATTTTTTTTTGCATATAATTCCATACATTTTGCATACATTTCCTTTGTAATCTATATTACTTTTTTTTTAAAAGACTTTATTTATTTATTCATGAGACACAGAGAGAGAGGGAGAGGCAGAGATACAGGCAGAGAGAAAAGCAGGCTCCAGACTGGGAGCCCAATGCAGGACTCGATCCTGGGACTCCAGGATCACACGTTCAGCCAAAGGCAGGCACTAAACTGCTGAGCCACCCAGGCATCCCATCTATATTACTTTTGTAAGGTTGGTAACACTGTCCCCTCTTTCATTTGTAATTCTAGTAATTTGAGTTTTCTCTTTTTTTCCCCTTGGTCAATCTAGCTAAATATTTGTTAATTTTATTGATCCCCCCCCCCCAAAAAAAACCACACTTTTGGTTTCACTGATTTTGTTTATTGTTTTTATGTTTCCTAGATCATTAATTTACATTCTAGTTTTTATAATTTCAGTCTTATTCTGGCTTTAGGTCTTTCTCCAGGATGTTAAGGTGAAAAGTTACATTATTGATTTGAGATGGGCATTTTAGAGCTATAATTTTCCTCTAAGCACTGCTTTAGCTGCATCCTCTAAGTTTTGGTATTGTCATATCTTTATTTTTAATCATCTCAAAATATTTCCTGATTTCCATTTTGATTGCTTCTTTCCCCATTGTTTATTTATGATTGTGCTGTTTTTTCCATATATTTTTAAATTTCCTAAATGTCTTTCGTATTTTAATGAACAGAACATGGCGAAATTAAGACAATATCACTGCTGAGATTAGATTTTTAAAAAACTGTGACTTGCATCTTGTTTGCACACGTCTTTGATTCTTCCTGCTTACTTTGTCCAATGAAACAAGTTGCCGTGTTATATGCCCTATATAGAGACCCATGTGTCAAGAATTCACAACAGCCTCTGACCAATAAGACAGCAAGAGACAAAGACCTTCTAACCAATAGCCTATAAGGCACTGAATTGCAGCCATGTGAGAGAACCTGAGCCAGAGGACCTAGCCAAAGCATGCCCAGATTCTGACCTACAGAAATTGTGAGATAATAAATGCTTGTTGTCTTAAGCCATTACATTTTAGAATTTGTTGCAGAGCAATACATAACTATTATGATAAGGTTGATTCAGAAGGAAGGCCTGGGTCCTTTGGATGGGCTAGCCATTTCTTTCTTTTTATTTCCTGTCTCCATGACTTACAAGGCCTAGAGAGGACCCTACCCCACACGTTCTATGTTCCAGCTTCTCTCTGATAGAAACTGAGTTGCAAATCAGGTTGGATCTGCTCTGAGGAACTGACCACCCTGAATTCATGATAGAAGAACCAAAGGCTTCTCCTTAAGTTCAATTCTTTAACTTCCCATTCAGGACTGGAGTAGAATAGAGGGTGCTATTTCTAAAATGTTTCTTTGTTTACTACGTGGTTGTTGTCTCTGGTAAGTAGATTGTTTATAACCTTAAGGGAGGAAGGGGAGTGGAAGATAGATTAAAAACCCTAAACAGAGATCAGAGCATTAGGTCCATGGTAGGTCCCCTCAAAAAATGTTAATTTTTCTTGCTATCATGTTCCTCTATCCTACACAGTCTTCCAATCTCTCAAGCTGTGACATAGAGGAAAGACACTGCTTGCTCTATACTCTGGAACCATGTTCTAATTGGAGGTAGAAAAGCCCCTAATTTGTCTGCTATTGATGTGCTTACTGATAACCCTTAATGGAAGAGGAATTCAACAAAATTCAACTTGATGCTCAGCTGGGTGATGGCATTATGTTGGGATTGCACAGAGATGGATAGAACACCATCTCCGTCCTCAGAGCTGTCATTCTGGAATTAGCATCCAATTAGAGTAAGTTTGTCTTTATAGATCATCTAATGATTTGAAGGCCACCAGTTAAGAATCCATTGATTTATTCTCCACATCTCCCCCAGCCCAGACTGCTTAGTATGTCAAGAAATCTAATAGCCCTTCCATTTTCACTTCAGTCCTGGTGATAGGTCACTTCTGAGGCCATCCATCTGAGTATTGGCTGAGCTACCACACCTGGAACAGAGGCTGGCCTTACAGGAATTCTACAGAAGCCCTCTACTAGCTAACGTGGCAACTTTGTGCAAGTTAGAAAAAAGCTCCTGGGCCTCAAGTCACTTCACAGCCATTAGTCACAAAATATTCACAATAAAAAAAATTCACAACAATGATACAACCCTATGATGTTCTGTGAGGGGAATGACTCCCTGAAGTTGTGTTATACACCCTTGCACAACTGTAAATGGGGTACACCTGGTACGACTATTGGGAGCCAGGAACACTATGGGGAAATGATCTGCTTGGTCTGTGATGCTGGAATCTGGGGATGCTGGACAAAGACAGAGTGGGGGCATAGGAGGAGGAATACAAGGATGGCCCCTTCCCAGGCCTCCCCACCACGTGAACACACCATGCTAACATTAACACATGGGGTTGCCCACTCACGGTTGCCAACCACATGACCACAGAATTTTTAGTCTCCCAATGAATTCTGGTCTCAGGTATGTCCCAGACCATGTTGGTTGGTGCCTCCTCATTGAGCTCTCCGGCCCACGAACCACTTGAGGGCAGTGTCTCCCCACTGCATCTGCCACCAGGTCAGTTCTGTAAGAGCAATGCCTCCTTCCCTTCGCCTGGGCAAAGCCCTTTAGATGCCAACACTGCTGTCTGTTCTCTTCCCTCTCTGCCCATGCATGGCAACAGCCACATTGCCTCCCTGCTGGGAATTCCAACCCAGATCTTCCCTGGCTCTGGCTCCCAGTGCTTCAGCAACAATGCTTGTGGGCCGAACTTCATGCTCTCCCCTCATGAGAACAGCACCTCAAGATCTTCCCTCTCTAATCATTCCCTCTCTTAGACTTGTACTTCCAACTTCCTCTCCGCAGACTAACCTTCCTCCAAACATACCAACTGGTGCAATAGGATGTTGGTGGCATCACTGCCCCACCAGTCTGTTAGATACAACCAGATTTTGAATTCCCATCATAGAATGTCAGAGACACTCAGAAAATCCCATTACAGTAATTATGGGGAATGGACCTTTACTTCGAGGCAGAGATCTCCAAACTTTTTGACTTAGAATGGCGCTCCCTCCCACCCCCACCCCAGCCATGTTATTACTGGTGCAAGAGGTATATGGGAGAAGAGGGCTAAAATCCTTGAGCACGTTGTTCTGTGTGACTGTTTCTGTGTGATTATGTTGACCCACATAGACCAGGATTACCTGCATAGTGCAAGATTATAGGATTACACTGGAAGTCCCTGCCAGCTTCACTCTTTTGCCTTCTGGAAATCCCAGCACACATTGGGGGTCCAGGTTGGGGATAGATCACAGCAAGGATGGCTGAGACAGGAACCACTTTCCAGAGCGACTGGATAGAGTTTTGGATTATGCCCTGAATGAGTTTCTGTGCTGGACACAGAGGCAGTAGTAGGAGACTAGCTTCCAGTCAGAAGAAAATTCAAAGTTCAGTGTTCAGGTAGGCGAATAACTCTGTTTGGACAAATAACCATGACAGTCAGATGCTTGACTGCAAATTTCCTGGCCTTTTGCCTAGTCTTCTAAATACATCCAAACCCTCCTTGAACTTTTCAAGGAGGCATTGGTTCCTATTCTCACATTGAGTCGGCCCAATTAAAAAATTAATGAATGTTAACAAAATTAATGAATGAGCCTGCAAGGAGGGATGGGGGGAGGATGGAAGGAAAGAAAACTGAATAGGGCTGGAAAGGCCACGGCTACAGGCTTTGTCATTAACTATTTGAGTGACGCAGTACAGGTTAAGTTCTCTGTGTCTCAGTGATCTCACCACTAGAGCAGGGGTTAAATCAGCCATTCTGAAGATGACTTCCCAAGCAAACCTTCTCTAACCATACTCTCTCCCTCTCCCTCTCCCCTTCCTCCTCCTTTTCTCGTCCTCTTTCCCCTTGCTGTCTCCTTTCACTCTTCTCTTTCTCTTATGTCCGTTGTTTTTATTCCCAGACCTTTACACTGGCTCTTTTATTTTCATCACCAGGCTATTTGTGCCAACAAGTGTGATACAAATAAAGTTAGACAGGATTTTGGTTCTGACTGAATAAGAATTGCTCCACTTGAATTTTTTAAAAAAACAACCCAGTCCCTCTCAACTGATTCTATTCAAAATTTCTTGGCTTCTGAATTTAAAGAACAAGTTGTTCTTGTGGAAGGTTAATTATAAAATGTTCAATCCACCCCCTTCCCCATGAGTGACCAATGCACAAAATGAATCCCCAGAAGAGTGTGCAAACTCAGAACAGTCTTCCAAAGCGAGGACTTTGCCTTCAGCCACCAGATCAGTGAAACCAAGTTCAAAATTTTAAAAGCCTCTGAAGCCAAGTCTATTTAATGACATGAGTTGAAGATTCTCAGGAACTTTCAGTATTTTCTGGCACATGCACAACAGGTTTTGACCACTGCTGTCCAAACAGACTGGAAGTAGCTACTCAGACTTTCTAAACGGTCTCTCTTGCTTAGAGAAACAGCTGGCAGGAGTGCGGTGGTGAAATCAGGAGGAATAAGAAAAGCCACAAAACTATGAAGCATCTTGAACTGCCTAGCATGAGTTAGAGGGAGAATAGTGGGAGAACCTTAACCATGAGTCCCCATGCCCTGCTCCTCTGAGACTCTGGTGGTTGCTGTCCCATGTTCCGTCTCCGTGAATCTAAGTGGTGTCCTGTAGTATTTGTCCTTCTGTGTCTGGCTCATTTTACTTAACACAATGCCTTCAAGGTTCATCTGTGTTGCAGTATGTGTCAGAATCGTCTTCTCTTTTTTAAAATCCAGACTGTTTGAGGTACAATTTGGGTATAATAACATTCACTCTTTTGAGGTATACAGTTCAATGGGTTTGACAAATAGACACAGTTCTGGAACTGCCACCATAAATCAAGATATAGAACATTTCCATTACCTAAGAAAGTCCCACTGTGTTCAAATGGCAAACAGACACATGAAAAAAATCCTCCATACCTCTAGTCGTCAGGGAGATGCTGATCAAAACCATAAGGAGCTATCATCTGACACATATTAGGATGGCTATTATTAAAAATAATATTTTTTAAAGAATGATTAACATTCCACTGTATATACAACTTATAATTTTTTAAAAAGATTTTATTTATTTATGTGTGTGTGTGAGAGAGAGAGAGAGAACAAGTTGGAGGAGGAGGAGCAGAGGGAGAGGGAGAAACAGACTCCCTGCCGACTGCAGAGCCCAACATGGGGCTTGATCACAGGACCCTGAGATAATGACCTGAGCCAAAGGTTCAGGCTTAACTGACTGAGCCACCCAGACGCCCCTACTATTTGTAATTTTTAAGAATTCAGGGACAATACTGGAAACACCAAAAGGCTACAAATGGACTAGCGTTGTCCAGTTTTCAAAGAGAAGAGCATATTAGTTTTTGTTGCACAGCAGCAACCTCAAAAACTCAGTGGCTTGCAACAACAAACATTTATTTTTGTCACTCCCAGATGTGCAGGTCAGCTGGGGCAGCTCTGCTTCAGGCTGTGATTCTGCTTCATGCCAGTTCCATGTTTCTCTCATTCTCTTTGGACGAGCAATCCCTGGGATAGGTGATGTTTGTGGAGAATGGGCAGATGCTGAGGAGTGAATGGGCATTTAATGCCTCCTGGGGCCAGGGCCTGCATCATCCACAGTCTCTTCTGCGTCTCCTCTTCTCATTGGCTGGAGCAACAACGTGGCCACATCCACCATCAATAACTCTGGGAGTAGAATTTTCCTACTGCCAGCTCCAATGGGAATCTGGCAACATTAAAAAGACATGGACATATTATATAAGTGAGTGAACAGCTAATAGCAATAATCCAATCTACCACAGAGAGTTGATTATGGAAAATATTTTTTTGATTATGGAAAATATTGAGGAGTAATCTTGATGTGGATCCCCAGTTAATTCCAGAAGGAATTATTAAATGGATGGTTCACAAAGACTGTATTTGGAAAAGAAAGTGATGTCTATGAAGAGCCAGCAGAACTTCACTAAGAATTAAGTCAGGTCAGACTAATTGCAGAGCTTTTTTCTTGGATTTGTTTTATAACTAAATCAAGGGAATATGGCAGTCAGACTTTTTTGGATTCTAGAAAGGGCACTTACATTTTTCACATGTTGTTCTTGAAGACAAAATAGAAAAATATAGATCATATAACAGTATAGTCGGATAAAGCTACAGAGGTTTATACAACTATTCTCAGATACTTTAAAGTCTTGTGTCATTTTGGAAGGGAATCTTGTGCAGAATGTTACAGAACTGGAGTCTTTTCCTGACTGCCATTTTATATCAGCGATTTGTGTGAGGACAGAGATGTAAGTGAAACAAGCATTTTATCTGCATTTACAGATAAAAACCAGAAGTTTGAAATTTAACAGAAATAAACGCCAACTATTCTACTCAGATATTTTTAAAAACACCAAACAAAACAACCCCCCCCCCCCAAAAAAGAAACACCAAGCAAACAAAAATTGAATGCAGGATGGAGAACCCCATGAGAATAAAATGAGTGAATGAAGAAAAGTTTGAAACTCTACTTGGGATCAAAAAGGAAGACCTGATCAGAGGGAAAATGTATATCATATCCAAGAAGACTCAAGTGTTATAAAGATGTCACTACTCTCTCAATTGATATATATTTTAATAAATGAGCTTACCTCGTTCAGATTTGGGGGAACTACTGATATATTTGGAATCCTTATTCCCGGTTCTTTTAATTAGGAGGGAAGATGTGGGGGCTTCCAGGGTCCTGGCAATGTTCTATCTGTGGGCTTGGATGGTGTTGTGTAAAGGGGAGACTTGCCTGTGCTTCTCCTTCCCCTCACATAACTGCCACACTTCGCTGCACCAGATCTGTGGGGTTTGTTCACATGGACCAATTCTCCAACACTAGCTGGGTGTCCCACAATTTAAATCAATTCAGATACTATGACCTGGAGGTGACGTAATGTCAGATCCTACAGGTCAGGGCTCTGTCCCACAAGATTGCCCCCCACCCTTCAGATGCCAATCACAAGTCCCAGCTTGTCACCTGTACCTCTGTACAACTGCCTATAAATCAAGGTTCCACAACTCCCTCCTTGGGTTCAATACCACTCAGAAAACTACTAGGGATTTAGGAGCTCTTTGTCAGGAACTGGGGTCAAAGACCAGATATTAGAACAAGAGATGCTCCTATGTTCTTAGCACTTAGGAAATTATAAAATTTTAGGAAGTCTGTGCCAGGAGCTAGAGGCGGAGACTAGTATATATATTTCTATTATTCTGCACATTGCATTATAATAATGCATTATGTTTTACATTTGTTTTATGCTCTTCCAATCACAATTTCTTTTCTCTCCCCAGATGCAGTCATCACCCAAGCTTTCATAGTAATCAATTCCTAGCACTTAGTTTGTATGTCTGAACAAAATTTAATTCTGCCTATTTTTGAACTTTAGGGATAAAATCATACATATTCTTTAATGTTTTGCTTCTATTGCTCAAAATTCTTTTTAAGATTCATCCAAGCTATGGTTCACCTTTATTGCTCTTGAAAATTACATTGTTTAGATATGCACGCAATGTATTTTCTGTTTTACTCTTGGTTACTTTGGTCTGTCTAGCTTTTGAATATTAACATTCCTACTATGAACCCTCTTGTATATGCGTCTTTGTGCAAATGTGCTTGAGTTTCTCTTGCATGTGTACCTAGGAGTATCGGTGCTCAGATACGGAGTGTAATAATCTTCAACTTTAGTAGGTAAAACCAAACTGCTTTTTCAAAGTGATTGTAATACTACCTTTAAAAGTGTCTGAGCATTCTTGTTCCTTCATATAATTTCCAGCTCTTGGTTTTGTCAGACTTGCAAATGTTAGCTAATGTGGTAGGTATGGTTATCCTCAGAGTTGTCACACATACACATTTATTTTTTAAAACTTTCAATGAGTGGGAAATATCAGAAAGGGAGACAGAACATGAAAGACTCCTAACTCTGGGAAACGAGCTAGGGGTGGTGGAAGGGGAGGAGGTGTATTTGGGCACCTCTGGGGGTGGGGGTTACTGGGTGAGGGGCACTGAGGTAGGCACTTGACGGGATGAGCACTGGGTGTTATTCTATATGTTGGCAAATTGAACACCAATAAAAAAATTAATTTACAAAAAAAGTTTATTTTTTAAAACTTTCAAATTAATCAGTATATATTTTCCCCTGAGTCACGACACAAACATTAATATCTTTTTACTTTCTACCATTCCCTTGCTGCCCCAGCAACCTTACACATGTCCACTCATGTTGTTATTAATTAGAATTCTAGGCAATTTTTTTTAAAAGATTTTATTTATTTATTCATGAGAGACATACAGAGAGAGGCAGAGACACAGGCAGAGGGAGAGGTAGGCTCCCTGCGGGGACCCTGATGCAGGACTCAATCCTGGGACCCTGAGATCACAACCTGAGCTGAAGGCAGATGCTCAACCAGTGAGCCACCCAGGTGTCCATGGGCAATTATTTTTGAAAATAATATTTTCGGGGATCCCTGGGTGGCTCAGTGGTTTAGAGCCTGCCTTCAGCCCAGGGCATGATCCTGGAGTCCTGGGATCGAGTCCCACATCGGGCTCCCTGCATGGAGCCTGCTTCTCTCTCTGCTTGTGTCTCTGCCTCTCTCTCTCTCTCTGTGCCTCTTGTGAATAAATAAATAAAATCTTTTTTTAAAAAAAGAAAATAATACTTTCATGAGTGATACTTATTGTATATTTTACTTTTTGTCTGTGTGTTATTGTTTATTCCATCCCTTCTTTCTGGGCTCACTTTCCTTCTTAACGGAGGACAATCTTTGGGAGAGTGGGTGGTAAACTTTCTAAGTCTTGAAATGTCTTAATTTCATGAAAATAATACATAATAATATGAGGTGTCATTTCATATCACAGAAAAAAAGATGGATTATTAACCAATGATGATTTAAAATTAGATCTCTACTTCATGCCTTACTGTTAAATAATTTTCAAATGAATCCAAGATCGAAGTATCCAGAAGGATGAAATCAGGTTGGCTTCACCTGAACCTAGTCATCAATCTTAGCATCAGTAAAAGTGGGGCATCTCATCCTTACGTATCTCCTAATTTGGTATCATAAGAAATACACTTGTCCCTCCAACACTGAGCCTAAATCCAGTCACATTCTAGACCTATTAGAGATTGATCAAAGCCAGAAATGGGAAATTCTAAATTCTACCCCAAATTGCCTATTTTATTAGAGATTATGTGGAACACACACAAAAAGAGGGGAAACTACTGTAGATGAAAGAGACTTCTGGCATAATAGCAAAATGTAATGTAGGGACTTCATTTGGATCCCACATTGAACAAATCACCTGTGAAAGACGTTTCCGCCACAACCAAGAATACATAAACTGACAATATTGAAGAATCATTATGAATGTCATTGGTTGTGACATGCCTTTGTGGTTTTTAAAAAAGTCCTTACCTCTTAGAGGTACACACTTAAGTATTTACGGATGAAATGATACAATGTCTGGGATCTGCTTCAAAATCATTCATTAAAAATGTTGGGGGAAATGCATGAAAATAGAATAACAGAAATTTGATATTTTAATACAAGGGGAACTTCTACCTGTGTGCTTAAAATTTTCCATATTAAGAAGTTAAAACATGAAAACAGACAGTGTATGCTGTCCCTCTCTGCTCCTAGGAAGCTTTTGAACATATGAGCTATAATTAGAATAATCACAAATGTAGAATGTTAGAAAACCATTCTATTAATTTTTACTGACAAAAGACATTGAGGTTAGTAATGACATGATGTGTGCTAGCATATACCTTAACCAGGAGAACTAGACCAGATAAAGTAAAGGTTCCAGCTCCTGATTTAACATATTTACTTAATGTCTTAAATATTGCATATAAATTAGTTCTTGGACTGTGATTAAGAAAATTTAAAGAATAGAATTCTCAAGTTAGCCATTTTAATTTTCTTGGTTTAATATTTCTAGATGACAGTTTATTTCTGACATTTCCTGCTCAAATAATTTTTCCTTTTTTCTTAATGTTCTCACACTTTTGAAACAGCATAAAGAAAGAAAATTAAATAAACAGGAATTTTCTTTTCAAATTACCATTACGAGATAAAAAGCAGCATCTCACGCAATAAATGGATATGAGGTATTTTCTTTAAATTCATATATTTATTTTAGAGACAAAGAGTGTGAGCAGGGGGAGAGGCAGAGGGAGAAGGAGAGAATATCAAGTAGACTCTGCACTGAGCACAGAGCCCAATCTGAGGCTCAGTCTCATGACCCTGAGAGATCATGACCTCAGCCAAAATCAAGAGTCAGACATCTAACCAACTGAGCCATCCAGGCCCCCCAGATATGAAGTCTTTTTCTCTCTTTTTTGGGCTTGTTGCACACCACTCTCTCAATGTACAATTAACTTGATTAACTTCTGATTAGTCCCTAACAGGTTAGGAGGGTTTCTTAATTTTGAGGACTATTTGCCAAACAAGGCAGAAAGAAACCTCCCTGTATTCTTCAGCCTCACATATAGGTCCTATAACAGGGTAGGGGTAAAGAAGACATATTGAGATAACTCTATGGCCCCCTGATCCTTGATATAGTCGTTGGAAATACCTTCCGTGGGCCATCGTCCTGGGGGCCATATGTGAACCTGGCAACCTTAGAGGAGCTCAAGGTAATCATTAATTTCCACCTTTTGAGTCTAAAACCTTCTGGCCTGAAACCCTTGATATTATGTGAAGATAAAATTGTAAGGAATGGAGGGTGGTGTCTGGGTGGCTCAGTTGGTTGGGCATCCAACTCTTGATTTTGGCTCAGGTCATGATCTCAGAATCACAGGATTGAGCCTCCTGTAGGGCTCTGCAGTAGGCATGAAGCCTGCATAAAATTCTCTCCCTGCCTCTCCTCACAACTCTCACTCAAAAAAAAAAAAAAAAAAGTAAGGAAGGAGGGAAATGTTTTCCAACATCACCCTGCCTTCAAGGAACATAGATGCTCTGAACACCAGACATGGCACAGTCTTTGTTAGGCTTCTATACTGGTATGTTAATGAACTCTATTTTTTCAACTGAGCAGCATGATGACTTTTGATATAGGCCTGGTTTTGGGTTGAGGAATAGGGGTTAAAGAGAATTGAAGTGCAGGTCTTAATAAATAATAAGAATTTGTAGTTCCTATGGACAGGAATGGACACTGAAGGAGAAAGAGGGAGCCAGCTAGTTGGGACAAGGACTTCTATGCAAGGAAGACTGGCCAGAGAAACCTGGTGGCACCATGGCCCCATGACCTTTAGAATTGTTTGTGTTTCTGTAGCGGAAATACCTTTTCTTCCCCAGATGCTGCCATACGAACAAAGGCCTTTATGATCAGACTACATGTATATCTTGTCATTTTCTTGGTAGGAGAAGGGTTAAGAGAAGCAAAGAAACAGGTTAAGTTCCCTATCAGGTTGAACCAGTATGGAATAGTGTGAAGTTCATAAACTTAATTCATCAGAAGAAAGGAATTACAGCCAGAGGCGATCATGAAAACACAGGCCTCTGGGAGTTTCCAAACTTTGGAGTGAGAGCTTAGACTCTCTGCACGTTTTGGAATAGGTAGGTGTTCGAGAAAGCCTTCTCTACCTCTTAAGAGGCAGGGCTACCTTGGCTGCTAGTCACATGACCCTGTTGTGTGTCTGTCCTAAAGCGACATTGCCCAAACCTCAAGGAGGTCATCTCTAGTTTCTAATGTTGAAAGTCAAGTTCCTTTCATCGGTTCCCTTCAATCTGTTCCCTTTGAACCTAAGTAGTTACAATCTTTACTATCTATCTGCATATGACAGTCACTTTAGCTCAAGCATTTTAGTTGAACTGCTCTGAGTCACTACTCCTTTCACTTATTTCTTGTGTAAGGCTGTGTGTAAGGCTGTGTTTAAGGCAAATACTACCCAAGTGCAGTGCTTCTAACTGCATCAAGAGAGTCAAGTGTGTGCCTTGGGTTGGCCATCATAACGATACATAGCACTCCAGTCTGGGAGTGTGGCATTCCATGTCTGGGTCTCAGCCCTGCCTTAATTTCCTTATCTGCACCGTAGGCCTGGGAACTTCACTGCTCACCTGATAAGAACCTTGAGAAGATTAAAAGAGATAATTTCTATCAATAATCTTATTCCAAGTACAGCTTATGCCAATTAAGGCTTAATAATTGGATTGATGGGGACACCTCGGTGGCTCAGTGGTTGAGCCTTCAGCTCAGATCATGATCCTGGGGTCCCGGATCAAGTCCTGCATCAGGATCCTCATAGGGAGCCTGCTTCTCCCTTTGCCTGTGTCTCTGCCTCTTTCTGTGTGTCTGTCATGAATAAATAAAATCTTAAAAAATATGTAATTGGGCTGATGATATGCAGACAATAAGGATAAGGAAACGCACCAGACTGGATCATTCCAAAGAGCATGTGACTCTTGATCTCAGAGTCTTGGGCTCAAGCCCCATGTTGGGTATAGAGATTACTAAAAACAAACAAACAAAAACTGAAAGAAAAAAAAAAAGAAGATAAAGAAATGCACTTCTTTTGTTAAGGACTATTTGATTTAGCACTGTACTTGAGAAAAGAAATAAAGTGTTCTTTATTTCTCAATGGGTGACCTGGCAACCGTCCAAACAAACACAAAATTGGGCACCCCTTTAAGCCTTTCCAGTTGTCAGTTGTCCTTCAAACATGCAAACGGGCCAACAACCCAAGTAATTTCCAAATTCTCTCCTCTGAGCAAACTGCCCAGAGAAATTCAGCCGTTACTGCCCTGGGGCTCTTGACTTACAGAGGCCTTCCTCCGGGAGCCAGGAGGCAGATCTTTAGAGAAAGCCAATCTTATTAAATAGCCCCAGGCTGTAGCGCTTTGGCGGTGGAGAGAGAAACACCTGACCCAACAGTGTCTTCCCCCTCTTGGCACCGCAGTTGCCTTCTCTGCTGTCATCACTCTTAAATTCTTGTTCCAGGGAACAAGACCTCCAGAACTCAACTATGCACGTGGTTTGCATACCGGGGCAATCCTCTTATGGTAGAACGGGATAAAAGTCACTGTTTTGACCCAGTAAAAATGCAAAGTAATTAGGGCAGTGAAAATACTCTGTATGATATGATCATGATGTCACCGACCTGTCACAGCAGCTCACTCAGGAAAGGAATGGGTGAGCTCCCTGCTCCGTCTGGGGGGATCAGAGGGCTGGACGAATGCAGGGCACAGTTCCTAGCTGAATTGGCCGACACTGTTGCCGAACAGACTTGGGTAAACTCATCTCAAGAGAAGCCAATAACTCAGGAGAGGAGGGTTTGGGAAAGAGAAAGGGAGAAACATTTTGGGTGATGGCAGCTGGCAGAGGTGGCAGGCTCAAGCCTTAACAACTGACCTCTCTGCAGGTAGGATGGACACCTCGAGTTGTTCTGGGGGTTGTGTTTAAGAAAGCAAGCAGAGAGCACATGGTCATAGGTGAGGGTCTGTATGCGTTCTGCACGTGGTCAGGGGCACACACACACACACACACATACACACGCACATGCACACACACACACAGGCAGAGTGATTTCAGAGCAAGCTCCTCACCTACTCCCAAGGCTCTTACTGGTTCCAGGCGAATGGCTGGGTGTAAGAACACATGATGGCTCTTGGTTCCACTGTGGTTTCCCAGTCTCTTATTCTCGAACATCCAGCACTTATTGTGTGACAGTTACGGCCATGCACTCCCTGAAAGCAGGAGCCTTCTCTTTGTTCTTCCTTCCTCTTTTCCCCCTTAGATATGTCCTTTCCTCAGGCTCATCTCTTTTCTTCTCCTCTTTCTATTTAAATGAAGACTGAGTATGACCTATTTATACATTTCTTTATCTTTATTGTCTAAATATCATCAGCTTAATTATTAATCATATACTCAATCTCTTACCCAAAGCAAGTCAATCAACAGGTGATGATGGCATTCTGATTACTACAAAAAATGTATAGTTAGGAAAATGAACAGTTGGGAATAATGACAAGGCTTTCTTAAAACAATGACTTTTAAATTTTTATAAGAGAATAAATGTTCATTATAGAACATAACCAAAAATAGGACTACCCTTAAAACTCTTTTGCTGGGGGATCCCTGGGTGGCGCAGCGGTTTGGCGCCTGCCTTTGGCCCAGGGCGCGATCCTGGAGACCGGGGATCGAATCCCACATCAGGCTCCCGCTGCATGGAGCCTGCTTCTCCCTCCGCCTGTGTCTCTGCCTCTCTCTCTCTCTCTCTCTGTGACTATCATAAATAAAAACAAAACAAAACAAAAAAAACTCTTTTGCTGGGGATGTCTGAGTATACATTAATTTTGGGACCCAGATGTGAGCAAATATTGACTCACCCAGGACACCTGCTTCTTCACATGGCACCCGTAGGAGGCAAATGTACACAGGAGCAAAGCAAGGCAAGGTGACCCCTTCTATGGGGTGGGGCTCTGGGTCCAAGTTTAATATGTACTATTAGAACTCCCATACCTCTGCTGGATCCCATGGAGTGCTCTTTTTTCTGAAAATAATTGGGCTTAAATGGCCTTGAGCCAAAGAGGGCTTTAAGTCACTCTGTCTGGGGTCTCTAATCCTGAGTCCAAGTGGAGTGATAGCCACTCCCTATTGGAGCCAATGGAAAAGAGGAGTCAGAACAAAGGTCATCCAGGCCCTGCTTAGCCCTTCTCTGGTGGGCGGTTTCCCTGGGCCCAGCTGCAGATGGAGACAGCAATTCTGGAGAAAGAAAGAAGGGGACTGAAGTCCTTACCTCATCCATACATATTGACCCAGAAAACAAGGCCCATTGGTGACCTGGGATCTGACAGGCACAGATTGCCCTTGACTTCCTTAGGATGGAATAAGGGGAGTACGGTGGAGGGAGGGGTGGGAAGATAAGGTCATTCTTGACCCTATAATCCTACTCCAAGAATTTTATGTAAGGGAATAATCAGGTACATGTGAAAAGCCTTGCCTACAAGAATGGTCATCATAGCATTACTCATCATATTTAATACAACTCAGATGTTAAGTGTTAAATAAATTATGAAGCTTTTTTTTTTTTTAAGATTTTATTTATTTATCATGAGAGACACAGAAAGAAAGAGAGGCCGAGACATAGGTAGAGGGTGAAGCAGGCTCCATGCAGGGAGCCCAATGCAGGACTCGATCCCAATACTCCAGGATCACGCCCTGAGCCGAAGGCAGATGTGCTTGACCACTGGGCTATCCAGGCATCCCAATTATGAAGCTTTTAAAGGCAAACACCACATACCGATGTCCATCACCCTATCAAAGCTGTTTTCTGATGGCAAAGTAATTTTCAAGGAGTTCAGCTCCTAGTTCAAGAATAGATATTTTTCCAAATTTCACATGATGAATCCACTTTTCCCACAAGTTAAACATCAAAAAGAAGTGGATGAAATAACTTTCACGGATCCAAAGAGTAGTGAAAAACCTAAACAATCCTCCAGATAGGTGGAGCTGGATAGGAATTTAGAGGTAAGGTAGCCCAACACCTCTCATTGTACAGGTAATAGAACTGAACCCCAATGAGTGGAAGTGACTTACCCAAGATTGGGTGGAGGCCAAAATCTGGTTTCTCTGACTCCTACCAGGCCCCTTCCAGTAGTTGCGGGGTCCTTCACACCCTGGGAGAGATGTGGATCGATTGACGTAATCTCTGGTTCAGACTGGCATTCAAATAGACTGGCTCAGTTGAGCAAAGATGAATATAGGACACCAGTGAAATGCCGTGATCAGAAAAGCAACGCACTTGTTAGTATAAGTATGTCCCATGCATATATATATATGTATATATACTAAAGATGTATTTATATATATTTATATATTTATTTTAAATGTTTATATATATTTATAAACATATTTGCTAGTATATAAGTATATATACATATATGTAATACATAATTTAATGCCACATCTTACTAGGCATTTTTTTAAAGATGCTATTTATTTGAGAAAGAGGGAGCACATGAGCACTCATGAGCTGGAGGAGGACAGAAGGGGAGGGAGAAGGACAGCATGGAGCCTGACACAGGGCTCCATCCCAGGACCCCAGATCATGACAGATCATGACGTGGGCCAAAGCCAAAAGTTAGAAACTCCACTGACTGAGCCACTCAGGTGTTCCATAGGCAGATATTTTAAAAACTGGTTGTATTTTTATTTGCTAAATCTGATGATTCTACATTCAAAAAGAGATAGGAGTAAAAAGTTGCTGACATAAGAAAGAATAACATAAGGAATGTTAGCATAAGAAGTAATCCATTTCATTGTCCTGATTTTTACAGATGAAAACAATGGTAAATAGAGAGAAACTGTGACTTTCTCAGGGTTGCATTGCAGTTGGATGACCAAACGGAGACTAGAACTTGGAGCAAATGATTCCGAGAGCCCCCTTTTAACACACCACAGTGTATGTGCCTCCCCTCATGACATTAGGCAGAAAATTCCAAGTTTCGAGTCATAAGAATGAAATTCTAAGGAGATCGATAGTCTCAGGTTTAGTCAATAACCCCTACTCCCCACCCCACTTGCCCCCACACATGTCTCTCAGGCTAAGCATCCCAGTGAGCTTCCATGTTGCCAAAACAACTTCAGTGCAGCAGAGCACACTTGGAGGGCCTTCCAGAGCAGTGGTTTTCAGACTTTGAGGTGCAAGGGAATCAGCAGGAAGGCTTCACAGATTGTGACTGCATCCCTACCTTGGTGTTTCTCATGCTGGAGGTCTGGGCTGGAGCCCTGGACTTTGCATTTCCAATGGGCTTCTGGGTGCTGCTGGTGCTGCTGGTCCAGGAACCACACCGAGAACCACCGGTTTAGTTGATGCAGTCTTGCCTCTTCTATGTGAGTTCCTTGCTTAAACAAGAAAAAAAGATCTTAGTATTGGGTAATGTTATATTATGACCATATAAAAAATTTTCCTGCCCATTATTAAAGACATTGTTTTTAGGGGCAAAGCCAGGCTAAATAAGTTTGCTGAGGCAAAAACATTGACATTGGGCTACAACCATGAATGACATGATTATGTGACAAATTTAGCTCAGAAAAGGAAAGAGAGAATAAGGAACAATAATTAGTTTCAGGAATGGGAAATCACATGAACAATTTAAAAATGTACTGCAGTCAAAATATTCTGTGACTATTTCATACCTTTTATTTTTCCCCCCAAACTTAGCTATCCAATTTTGTGGCTAATTAGAGCTGAATGAGAGGGTCTTGTTGAGATTATTAAGGCCAAGAGGTGAAGTTTTGAGGCCTTTGTTCAATCACTTTTATGGGAACTCAAAACCCTATTTCTACTCATCAGAGCTGGAGGCTCCAATCCGGTTTTCCTGCTCCCTGTTCCTCCTCTTCACCCATTACCGTGGCCTCCTGTACTGCCCCCTGAACAACAACCACATTGCCACACGTCCCTTGGCTACTGAAGGAAGCCACCAAATGGGAGTTTTCACACCTCCCCTTCTCCCTCAGCAGTCTCGCTGCAGCCCAGAGCTCCCAGGCTGAGCACTCTGTCCACGTGGCAGCGTCTTATCTCACGCTCTGCAGGTAGTGATGCACATAGGCGAGGAATATTTGACTTTGCACCAAATGGCATGGCTCAATTTTAAAATCACAAGAAAATGCTGTAACAAATCAAATTACATCTCCAAACAGAGGGTCTGATAGACACATTCCCATGGAAAGAGCAGTCTTTTCCAGGAAACTCAGGTGGCCATGGTGTAATTCCATGGATGAAGCTTGATTGGAAAATATCCAGAGCTCTCTATTCTGTGTGGAGGTTCCTCAAAGAGTTAAAAATAGACCTGCCCTACGACCCAGCAATTGCACTGTTGGGGACTTACCTCAAAGATACAGATGCAATGAAACGTCGGGACACCTGCACCCCGATGCTTCTAGCAGCAATGTCCACAATATCCAAACTGTGGAAGGAGCCTCGGTGTCCATCGAAAGATAAATGGATAAAGAAGATGTGGTTTATGTATACATGGAATATTACTCAGCCGTTAGAAATGACAAATACCCACCATTTGCTTCAACGTGGACGGAACTGGAGGGTATAATGCTGAGTGAAATGAGTCAATCGGAGAAGGACAAACATTATATGGTCTCATTCATTTGGGGAATATAAATAATAGTGAAAGGGAATAGAAGGGAAGGGAGAAGAAATGTGTGGGAAATATCAGAAAGGGAGACAGAACATGAAGACTCCTAACTCTGGGAAATGAACTAGGGGTGGTGGAAGGGGAGGAGGGCGGGGGGGTGGGGGTGAATGGGTGACGGGCACTGAGGGGGACACTTGACGGGATGAGCACTGGGTGTTATTCTGTATGTTGGTAAATTGAACACCAATAAAAAATAAATTTATTAAAAAATAATACATACATACATACATACATACATACAAAGGAAAATATCCAGAGCAATAAATAAAGAACAAAGAGGGAAAAGCCAGCAGCTGAGGTGGAGAGTAGCTGTGCTCCAAGCTTAGGCATCATCCCCAGGAGCCCATTCTTACCTGCCTGGGGGCAGAGACAAGTGGCCCTATGGAGTCAGGAAATAAAAACAAAGGTAAATGGTTTCCCTAAATTTAACTGCAGCCCAGAAGCCCACCCTAATAACAAGAATGGCACCTTACCTCCATGGAAAGTGCAGTAAAAGCGGATTTCAAATTTTAACTGGAAATTAGAATGAACTCCTTCAGGGATAACCAGTGTGGCAGGGAATTTAATATGGGGCTCTGGTTTCCTTTCTACCTCTCAAATAGCATGCCTGTGACTCCCTGCAGGGAGCGCAGTAGAGATCAGAAATAGAGAATTGGGATGTACTCCTAATAAATGAAACCATAACGAGAAGCCACGCTGGTGTGCAGGATTGCAGCAGTGAGATGCAAGGCCCCAGATTCTCTTGCTGCCTCCCAAGAGCTGCCACATACACTCCTAGGGAGGGGCTGGGCAGAGGCATGCTATTCAGAGGACCGCTATGAACTGTGGGTCACGCTCACTTGCAGCAATGCACTGCTTTGGAGCAGAGCAGCTAAGCAACAAGGTCATGAGACACTTTCACCTCTTCCTGAGGTAAGAGGCTGAGGAAATGAAATATCTTACCCAAGATCCAGCAGCTCTAAGAGGCAGAGCTCAGACCTGAGCCAAGGTCTTCTGTCTTCCCAACTCATCTGTGGTCCCCACCAGGCCCCTGTCATATAGCAAAGAGAATTTTGGAACAGAAAAAAAAAGAGGCAAGAGAAAGGAGTTGATCCTTGGGTTCACAGTTAATGAAAAGGATTGGAATCAGGTCCTTCCAAGAGCAAATGGGCTGAGGATACTAGGAACAGAGCAGGTGAATGACAGATGACAAGAAGGAGGAAACAGAACAGAAGAGAAGGCACAGAGGGTAGGAGGGTGAGGGGGAGAAATGGTGAAAATGATACATAAAAATAATAGCAAACGTATGTATGTTGGCTAGGTGACAGAGACTCTTATTAGTGCTTTTCCTGTGTGAAAGCACTTCACAAGCCTGGGAGGTAGGTAGGTGGTCAATTGTCATCATTTGACAAATGAGAAAATCAAAACCCAGGGAAGGCTTGTCCTAAGGTCACACGGCTTGTTCACACTGCCAGTGAATAGTTTGGACTGGAGCCTGTGGATCTTGGTTCTACTCTCTGTACGTTTAGTCTTCGGGCTACTCCAGCCCTGCTGATGAGTAAGGCAGCTCTGAGAATACCACAGATGTGGAAGGAACACTCAAGTGTATGAGGTCCAGGTAAAGAAGGCCCAGGGGAGCTGACCATCAAAGAGGTTCAGTTGGTGGAAGAGCAGAGTGACGCCTCCCCTTAACCAAGGCTCGGAGCAAGTGTGTCAGAGTGGAAGGAGCATGAATTTGGACCCTGCTCTGCCTCACATGAGCTGGGTCATCTTGGACAAGTCACATAACATTTTGATCTAAGTAATAGAACCTCTTAGTGAGGAATCTGATAGGATCCTTGTTATACCGGATCCATAAAATACCAGCAGGATCCAATAGATCCTTATTATGGTCTTATATTCCTGGGCAATGCTTAGTGAGGAATCTGATAGGATCCTTATAATCCCTAATGTAGTGATTAAACAATATTGCCCTGTTGCTGCCCCTCAGGATATTTAACAGTATTTCCCAGAAAGCCTCACAAAATTGATTAATTAGGGATCAGGTTTTAGATTCCTCTCCAACCCAGAAAATTATTCTTCTCCCTAACAGAGATTTAAATCATTCATTCTATTGCTGCCACATATAGAATAATGCTGGCTGTGAAGAGAGGTAGCAGCTAACAAAGAACACAGGGACACAAATAATCCATGCTACACAGTCAGATTCACTACTTTATCATAGGCAGCCGGCTTCTCCTAGAAGGAATTGGTGGCACAGTTTTTGTAGAAACCACTTAGGAATAAGAACTGAGCTTCTAGGGAAGTTTCCTTACATATTTTGGTGGGAAACTTACTACTGAGGGCTCAGCCTAAAGTATGAAATAGGCATCTCAATATAGGAATTGAATAGATACACATCATGTCAGACGTGGTGGAGAGCCCCAGATTGGACCCCATAGGACATGCTCTTGGCTATACTGATCAAGACTAATCAACAGTTCCTTGGGAAAAAGAGCTGGAGGGTGGTATGGAACTCATGATCCTCTTCATAGTTGCCTCAATATAGTCACATCAAAATCTATATATCAGTCTCCCCATAAACATATGCCCCTGAAAGAGCATGATGCTCAGTCCTTTTGATGTCAGCCCTCCAGTTCAAGAAACCAGCCAGGAATGTTGTTTGTAGCTGTCTAGACTTGGTGAACCCTATTACAGTCACACTCTGTGCCTGGAGTGGATAAAATAGACAAGTGGCATCCCTTAAAAATCCTACATTGGTAAGATTTATTTATGTAATGTTATCAAATAGCACCAAAATATTCTATGCAAAATTCTTATAATAGTATTTTGTCCAGAATAGGTACTTTCTACAAGTAAGTCTCTCAAGCAGCATTATTTCTTAAGTACCCTAAGTCTACAGATACTGTATCTGGCTGGTCAGAGATTACAAAGGGAAACTGGGTAGATTAACCATAGCGAATTACACATCTTTGTAGTTAACGGTTGCTGGCTAGGGTGGTCAGAAAGGGAGAGCCCAGTGAAATCCCTGAAGGAGGACATTGTGTCAAGGAAGTGCTGTCAAAAGGCTGGGAGCTGAGGGAAAGGGAAGGATTCCGGTGAAGATAATGGGGTCTGTTCAGGATGCACATCCTGAATTCTGGCAGAGGCAGGAGGGAGAATAAAACACTACCATCCTGTGAGCTGACTGGAGACGGATGGTATTGGAAAAGCCGCTAGAACGCGTGGTTGGGGACTGTGGTCAGGGTGGTCAGGTGATACACAGAGAAGAGGCTTCCAGCAGGATCTCAGGAATAATCTGTGTCTTAAGTGGAATAGGAAGACAGGCTTCCTGCCAAGGCTGTGATGTACAGGAGACTGACAAACCTGTCTTTGGGAGAAAGGTGGTTGAGTCGGAGGAGGAGCAGAGCAAGGACTTCTGGAAGCCTCTGCAGTAGGATAAGAGCAGTCGTGGGCAGACACTATGTCCCTGGCTGCAGCAAAGCCCAGCATGCATTGCGACAAGGTGACATCACGGGAGGAGTCGTGTGTGTGTGTGTGTGTGTGTGTGTGTGCACGCGTGTGTGAGAGAGAGAGATGGATGTCCCTTTTAGACGTTCTGGGGGCAAAGCGGACATTGGGTTTTTCCACTGAAGGCCCAGTGCCCAGCCAGTAGGTTTGGCCACAGCAGCCAAGATGGAGAAACATATAGATAAGGGAGAAAAGGCAATACAAAGCCAGATCGAATGTGGTCGGTGGTGCAAGGAGGGTGAGGCCAAACAGAGCAAGTCGGGACAAGTGGCAAGGGGAGGTGGTGTGCGACCTGGATTTTGAAGGAAGGGGCAGGAAATGGGCAAAGAAAAGATCATCACTTTGCTTAATGTTCCAATTCTCTAAGCCAGAGGGTCTCAAATTTGAACATGCATTAGAATCACCAGGAGGACTCGTTAACCGCGGGTTTCTGATCTCCAGCCCCAGAATGTCTGATTCAGGAGATCTGAGGTGGGGCCCCAAAGTTTGCCCTTCTGGCACGTTCCTGGTGGCAAGGTCATGGCTGGGCTGGGACTACACTCTGAGGACCACTGATGTAAAACAATGGTGAGGAAATTTGAAATTTTATTTTGCAAACTTGGCACATTAGTTCCCAAAAAGACCAGAATTAGGCTTGGTCAGGGACGGGAAAAATAAAAGGTCACAAACCAATACAATGTTGGGGGAGGAAGGAGCCAAGGAACCCAAACCCCAAACGAACTGGAGAAGCAGAGGGAGGAGGACCAGAAAGGTCTGAGTCTTGGTCAGCCCGGAAGACCAGGCAGATGCGGAGGGTCTCCCTGCACGTTGGGAATTGAAGGACACTCGAGGAAGGGCCCCAAAGCCAGGCAGCTCTTCCTTTACCCTGTCAGGGGGGTCGGGGCTCCATCTGAAACAACAACAGATCCTTGGGTGCTTCCTTCTGAACATGTAATGGATTCAACCAGAGCAGATCCGTTAGAGGCCCGCTTGTGTCCAACCCCAACTCGGCCACGCACCTGCAGGTTCTGATCACCTCCCGCCCACACCCTCGCTGTCTGGGTCAGAGCTCCCAACTTCCGTGACAGCCCTGGGGGCTGACAGGGTTTCTACGACTTGCCCTGCTCTCCGCACAATCCACTCATCCCCCTTCAATGACAGCAGTCATTTACACATAATAGATTCTTTTAAATAGTTAACGGTCGTTAAACATTAATAGTTGTCTAGTTGTCGAATTAAGCATAGATACAGGGCACACTTTCTTGTGAGACAACCTGGTTTTAAATTATTGATTTTATGGGCACATCCATGCTGTCCAGTTTCGTGTGTAGCAGGGTGGACTTGGAAGTCACAGCTTGGCTTCCGGGCTCAGCTGTGACACTGAGAAGCTGGGGAGCCCTCACCTCTCTCAGGTTACATGATCCCTGGCCGGTGAACCAGGGATGCCTGCTTGGCTTATCTCGTAGGATCACGTGAGTGGGTGAAAAGCCCTTTTAAAGTCTAGGGAATGCTGTGGATACAATGGGCTTCTTGAGGCGGGGCCTCTCTCCATTGTTCCCTGGGTGTGAATTCTGGGCTGGTTAGCTTCTTCGACCCAGCCACTGGAGGCCAAACAGAAGATGGAGATACTCCCGCCCTCCCACCCTGTCGTCCAGAAAGGGAATCAGCTCACTGTAAAGCCCTTCAGGAAGACAGTTAGCCTATGTGTGAGCTGAGATCAGGCTGTAGATCACTGATATCGGATGATAAAATGAATGGACTCGTAACACTTGCAACGAGGATCCTTTCAGAACGAGGCAAATTATTACCCCTCAAGAGGTTTAAATGCCATTCCAGGTAAACCATGTCTCTCTTGCATTAGAAGTGTGCAGCTGATTTTTCAGACTAAAGGACAGGACCTTATATTCATCACTATTTAGTTTTTTTTTTTTTTTTTTTATATTTAGTTTTATTAAGTCCTGTCCTTTGGGAAATATACACAATGCAAGGACAAGTAAATTTAATGGTGACAGTGTGGGGACAGGACAGGCTGAACCAGGAGCTCTGAGGATGTCTCCAGAGCTCTGTCTTCAGGTGGTGACAGTATGGACGCTCTTAGGTGCCCATAGTGTCCAACACCTTGTAGACACTCAGATGCACCACTTGGTATGTAATCCTATTTCCCTTGGATCTCTGTTCCAAGGGAACGAGATCAGAGTTTCCGTGCAGATTCCATGACTGCCTCTTCCTTCCACTCAATGCCCACAGACCATGACTTCTACCATCTGAACTGACATCAAATCTGCCACCATCAAGTCTCCTGGCACGAGAGTCTCTCCTTTTCTGAGGTCCTCAGAAGTCACGACATGGGCTGATGAGTGTTACGTGTGGGCCCTTTCACGCCCGCCCTCCCCCCCCCCCCCCCCCCCCCGCAGGGAGGCTCAAGGCACTCAGGCCAGCTCCTCTTCCTTCAGACTGCTCTTCAGTCAGCTCTGACCACCCAGCGCACCATGTTCGGGCCGCCCGTTGCAGTCCAAGGCTTTTTCTCTCTGGTGGGGAAAATTGCAGTGCATGAGGAAGGAGTTGGGAGTCCGTCTGCTCAATGTCATTTCCAACACATCATTTTTAGTTTCAGACATTCTTTGGAAATGATTCTGCACTGCTCCTCCCTGATACCTGTTTTATGCAAAAAATACAGAAATCATTCCGACTCTCAGAAACTGGGAGCCGGAGGAAGGCTGTCTTCAGCCCTCCTTCCATCACCTCCATCAGCTCCCACTCTGCCCCACTGGTGCCACTCCTTCTGGTGTCATGTCTCTGCAGGTTTTTTCTCCCACGTTTGGGGATCCTGCCCGACACACACTGAAGCTGAGAGGCACAGTAGGAAGCAGCCATTCTCTTTGGCATTATAATGTCCAGGAGGTAAGCTGGCAGGAGGTTAACATCCACCAGATGAAAGATGTGATCCTGTACCCACACCTCTCCAGACGTTAGGACCTGCTGAGGGTCTGGCACCTTCCCTCCCCTCCTCACCTCTCACACTGTCGGGTCGCCCCTAGCAGTGAGGCTGGGTAAAGGGAATGAGGGACAGCTGATGCTGGCAGCCTCCTCCTAGAAGACACGGGGCTCCCGGGAGCACCGGGATGGATGGAGGCTGTGGGAGGAACACAGGAATTAAAAATAACTCAGAGGCTATAGGAAAGGAGCTAAGAGAGAAAGAGGACTCCAGAACCAGATGTTTCTTTCCCCCCTGGCCATCAGGAGCACCTGAGAGTCTGGAGAAAAGACACTGAATTGATCAACAGTCTGGGCGGTCAGGTTGAACAGATTGGATAATTCCCTCCATAGATTCCACGGTTCTGGGAGAGTGCGTGTTGTAACCGGACCTGCAATGAGGAGTGGGTATGCCTGACTGGTTCAGAATAGGGCTCCTTGGTGGTGGGAGCATCATCTCGATTCCAATCACCCACCCCACTCCTACGGTGAGGAGAATATTAGCCGGCAGCACACGGGGCCGCATTCTCTCTCCAACAGGTTGTCAGTTCATGACGGGGCCAGCTGATTAGTACGGCACCGTCTCTGACACCTGACTGCATTCTATTATATGAGTTTATAAATACGCGTGGACTTTCTGCAGTACGCATGGCGCTGTGATTGGTGCCAGGGCTACAGCACTGAACACGATGGTACCTGCCCTTGTAGGTCTCACACTTTAGTCGGGGAGTCAGACATTGAGCAATTGATCCCAGAAGTTATAAGAATCCTATGGACCATAAAAGAGGGGCCCTGGCACTTAATCTACACGTGGGAACTTACCCAAGCCTGGCAGGGCCAGGAAGATTTTCCTTTAGGAAGTGACCTCTCTTTAAAAAAAAAAAAAATTAATTTATTCTAGAAAGTAGGGGGAGGTGCAGAAGGAGATGGAGGGAGAGAATCCCAAGCAGACTTCCTACTGAGCTCAGAGCCTGATGCAGTCCTTGGTCCTACGACCCTGAGATGGTGACCTGAGCTGAAATTGAGTCAGATGCTCAACTAACTGAGCCACGCAGACACCCCCGGGAAGTGATCTTTCATCTAAGCTTCGAAAATTACTAGGACTGGGTAAGCGCAGAGAGGAGAGAACATAGAGTGTTCTAGCAAAATGAGCATGTAGATGACTGCCCTGAAGTAGAAACAGAAAACGTTGTTTCTGTGCTGGGAGTGTAGTGACTCAGTGGGGAGGCTGGAGAGTTGGGCAGAGGCCAGGTCATACAGGGCCTTGCAGACATTTCAATGCTTGTGAATTTTATTCTAAGAGAATAAATGTGAAGCCAATTAAAGACTTTAAATGGGGGAGAGAAATAATTGAATTTTCATTTTATTTTTATTATTGAAGATTTTATTCATTCATGAGAGAGACAGTAAGGGAGGGGCAGAAGGCGGGGGACAAGCAGATGCCCCACTGAGCAGGGGGCCTCATGCAGATCCTCCATCCTGCCACCCCAAGATCATGACCTGAGCAAAGAGTAGGATGCTCAGCCAACTAAGCAACCCAGGCGTTCCTAGATTTGCATTTTAAAAATGCAAATGAAGAGTGGCAAATAGCCTGAAAGGGGTCAAGAGAGCATGAGGAGATACCATCTGGTTCTGTTGTCACAGGAATGGGGGTCGCCGCAGTGTTGATACAGAGAAGAGAGTAGATTCAAAAGGCAGGTAGGAGTTAAGTATCCAGACACAGGGATTAACTGGAGTGGGTGTAAGGAGATGTCCAGAATGGCATAAGAGGCCCTCGCAAATGCTTCTGAACAAGAAGTCAGGGGGGGTGTTTTGGAAATACTGCATTTGGGAGATTGTGAAAACCACATACTTCCTGTGACAATCTGAAGCTACTGTCAGGGCCCAAGGTGAATGCCACCCAGAAATAGGCCCCTGCTTAGAGACCAGCCTATATGGTGATCCTGGAAGACCTGGGGTTCCTGAGATGTGTGTCTAAGAGCAAAAGAGGGATTTCTGGAAGGGTTGGGAAATGAGCAAAGCCCTGGCATGCTGCTTAAAACTCCATTTTGTAATGAGTCTTTGTTTTTGAGATAAAAATCATGATTTCAGAGTCTACAATATAGTGTTTTCCAGTATAGACCCAAGACTGTGCCATCACCACTAATTCCAGAACATTCCATCATCCCTAAAAGAAACCCTGTACCCATTAAGCAGTCACTCCTTATTTCCTTTTCTCCCATGTTTGTTTGCTTGCTTCAGAATTTTTGTTGAAAACTAGACGTTTTGAATGTTATAATGTCCTGGAAATCAGATTCCCTTCCCTCCTCGGGGTTTGTTATTGATACTTGTGGTTGCTGTTTGTTTAGCCACTTTTCTGAACTGTGCTTAAAAATAGGTATTCTTGGGGATCCCTGGGTGGCTCAGTGGTTTAGTACCTGCCTTTAGCCCAGGGCGTGATCCTGGAGACCTGGGATCGAGTCCCGCATCAGGCTCCCTGCATGGAGCCTGCTTCTCCCTCTGCCTGTGTCTCTGCCTCTCTCTCTCTCTCTCTCTCTCTCTCTCTCTCTCTGATAAATAAATAAAGTCTTTAAAAAAATAGATATTCTCTGTTGTGTGTGGCCACCGAAGGCTCTGTTTGACTAACAGGCCAGCTAGTAATTTGATCCAGATTTCCTGAAGTGCCTGGAACCAAATACAGAACACTGCCCATGTCGTTACTGATGAGGGTGTGTGTTGGCGCGTGCCTTCAACACTCCGCCGAGCAGTTTGCAGCTCTGCCTTAGCCTTTACTTCCTGCTCACAGAGAGTCTGAAGGTCAGCCAGAGGTGAGAGCTCAGGTCTTCTCAGGTCTTCTCTGAGCATACACCATACATGGGCATGTGCATGGTCTTCTAGATTCCTGCGAATATGTGGGCGCTCTTCAAAGTCCTTGTTCCTAAAGTATCTCACTCCTATCCCTTCCTCTTGAGCTTTTCAGTATGTCTGTTGTGTGCCTCAAGTGTTTCTGACAAATGCCCCTCAGGTCGCCACTGTTCCACTCTGGTTGAGGCAACACAAAAGAAGCCCCTTGTGCAGGTTCTTCAGGAAGGCACCAGACAAGTTGAATCAATCAGCCACAATTCTTTGAGAACAGGATCTGCTCTGTGTCCTCTGGCCCCAGGAACCCACATGGACCATGACGTGGGCTCCATCTTCAAGACTGTTGCTGGTCCAGGGAAGCGGGGATGGGGCCAGGAGAAGCTAAATGCCACAAAGCTTTACTCCTGAGAATCGGTCTCCTTTTTCTTGATTAAACATTCATCTGGTTGCTGTGAATCTTGGACTAGCTTCCAGTGTTCCAATAAAATTGATTTTGACAGCTTTTGCCAGTTTGCTCACTGTTTTTGTAGAGGCATGGTCTCTTGGAGTTCCTCCCCACCTCACCCCCACTTCACAAGCATCTTAACACTGTCTTTGCCTGAAAGGATCACAGGTTCTGCGTGTCTGCAGTTTATGGGGGTTGATGAGAAACAGAGATTCAGGCCTGGGGTGTGACCAGGGTACCATGGTGGTAGAGCTCCTGGGTGAGGTGGTACATCTTCCTGGGTGAAGGAGGTGAAGATAGAGGTGACTTTGTGTACTTCCCTCTCTCCTCTTTCACGTTGTCTACCTTAGTAAATGACGACTCTGGGCTAGGCACTATTTAGGGGACAAAAGAAAGAGCAACGTACATCTGCACCCATGGCAAATGTTTAATTCTGCTGATCAGGTGGCACTTAGTATCCTTAATCAGTTCTGGAATTAACCCAGGGAAGTGGGGATAGGTTGCTGGAACAGGATTAACATCAGGACTTGTAGGGATTTCTTCAGGATGTGCAAGGACTAGACTTGCACTGTGTATTATGGGAGATACTAGCCACGTGTGGCTTTTTAAATTTAAACTTTGAACAGTGAAAATGAAATAAAATCTAAAACTTAGTTTTCCAGTCATTCTAGCCACATTTCAAGTGCTCAGTTAACTACCTTCAATGCGCAGCTGCTGTATGGACAGCAGAGGGTCCCCTGGGCAGTGCCAGGCTGGGGTGTGCAAGACCAACCTACAATGTTCTTTACTGCTTTTGAGAGACTTAAAACTTCTCCAACCAAATCATATACTGAAGAAGAAAGGGCTACTGGCATCACATGCATGCTCACTGGGATCGAGGTTATGTCTTCACCCCTTAGTGACATGGCCCCCACCAAGGTCTTCCTCAGGTTTTCCCTGAGAGATGGAAGTGCCACCTGGGAAAGGGTGCAGGTCAGGTGTCGAAGGGGAGGGATCACTCTGGGTCTTCCAGGAGCCCGTCCTCACATTTGTCCCCCTGCATTTCATAAATTCATGGCCAAGCTGTGGAGAGAGAGGCTCATACATGGGGGTAAAATGAAGACAAGCCTTTTCACTCGCATCGTGGTAATATCCTGGGATACGAAACAGTGAGAACCTGCATCTTAGCAACCTCGAGTCTTCCAGTCAATTAAGATGGTGTGTCTCTCCGTTTATTTGGCAATATTCTGTAATTTTAGTGTAAAGGCACAGAAATCATTTGTTAGGCTTATTCCTGTTCTCTGTTTCTATGATATTGTACCTGGTAGGACTTAGCCATTTTTTCCTCCAGCTCTTTGTGGCTGAGTATTCCTATGAATCTTGTCTTCTGCAAACTTCATAACTAACTCCTCCTGTTTCTCGCAGGTTTTACAGATGCTTTTGGATCCTCCATCTACACAATCGTACGTGTTGATCAAAAAAATGCCTTTTGCTTCTGGTCATGTCTCTGATACTAAAACAGGGAGTTACTGTTTCTATAAGATTATTCTTGGAAACGGAGAAGCTCTACCCTATTCTGCACCTCATTCTTTTTTATTATTATTATTTAATGAACACATCTTGAAAATATTTCCTTGATAGTCTATAGAACTTCTTCTATTTCCTTTTTTAAAGTTTTGTGCTTCTCCATTGGAAAGACGTATCACAGCTGATTTAGCTAATGCCTCCTGAGAGGTCGTGTTGTTTCCGACCTTTCACTATCACACGCTTGGCTGCAGCGAGCACCTCTGAGAACCACAGTCTCTCGTGCGCAGAAGATGGAGGTAAGTTCCTAGAAGTGGAATTACTGGGGCAAAGCGTATACGCAGGTGTGACTTTGGTGGATATTGCCTTGTCTTCTTCCGCAGCTGGTACCAATTCGCTTCCTTGCAGCCCTGCCAGGGGGGCCCGTCAGACGCTTGGGCGATGTGAGAGGTGGTATCTCGGCATTGGCTGCTCCTAGTCCACAGCCCCGGTGCCAGGCTGGCCTCTTGGGGGCTCGGGGCTGCCCACTGCCGCAGGGATGCCCTGCTTCCCACCTCTCGGACTGCCTGAGGGGGCTCGCCGCCGCCCTGAGCTCTGGGACCTGCCGGGTCCTGGTTTACTTACCTCCCACTTCCCCAAACTTTGCAATCGGTTGCCAAGAAAGAGGTGGGGTAGGGTGGAGGAGAAAGATGCCTGCATTCATGAAGGGCTAAATAGAACCCACTTGAAATCTCCTCTGGGCCAGAAGAACAATGGAACAGCCCTGTTATTGCCCAAAGGAGATCAGATGTAAGCGGTAAACTGAGGACCAAGGACCTGTCCCAAACAGAGGCCTATTAAACTATCTCTGAGGGGCACCTGGGTGGCCTAGTGGCTGAGTGTCTGCCTTCAGCTCAGGGTGTGACCCCCGGGGTCCCAGGATCGAGTCCCGCATCGGTCTCCCTGCATGGAGCCTGCTTTACCCTCTGCCTATGTCTCTGCCTCTCTCTGTGTATTTCTCAGGAATATATAAATAAAATCTTAAAAAAGGAAAAAAAAAACTCTCAGAAAAAAAAAGAATTAGTGGCACCCCAATCAACCTCTCCCCTGGGACATCACCCATTTCCCCAACACTGGGAGCTCCCCAGCAGGACTTCTAGGGAAAGCCCTCAATTCCTGTCAACCTGCAGTTGTTTTCCACTCTGCTGCGTTTGCAGGAACAAAGTCCCTGAGAGAATTTCCTCACATCTCTGATTTCCCTGCTGCCTACTCACCCCCTTCCTGGAAAGCACCGATCTGGTGCCTGTGAGCCCCTTCCCACCCCCAGTTTCCCGCCCACTGTAGTTCGAGTGGCATTTACCATCCCTGCTGCTCCGACACAGCTGGGGCTCCCGGGGCTGCCTCAGTGGGAGCTCTGGTGGGGTCTAGGGGTGTGATGCAGCCCAGAGGTGGGTCTGGTGGGGTCTGCAGGGCCCAGAGATGGGTCTGCTGGGGTCTGCGGGGCCCAGAGGCGGGTCTGGTGGGGTCTGCAGGCCTAGAAGCAAGTCTGGTTGGGGTCTGCAGGCCCAATGCGGGCCCAGAGGTGGGTCTGGTGGGGTCCCTGGGCCCCTGAGGCAGGTGTGGTGCTGCCCCACGCCCCACTCGTGGGAATGCACAGCACTGGCCTCAGCTGCATTTCAGGCCCCTTTCATGGAGCAATGGAGACCGGAGTTACCCCCGAACCTTGATCCCCACCGTGGCCCTCACGAAGCCTTCACCAGAGAAGGGCTGACACTCTGCTGCCAGTACAAGCACTGCTCCTTCCTGCCTCCTTGCCTTTACTCCTGCTGCTCCTCCCACCCTCATCACCCCCACCCCCACACACACACAAGCCCCAACCTGGAGCATTCCTCTTCAGACAGGTCAATTCTGTGCTTCCTTGAAGCTCAAGATCTGCTTTAAATCCTGAACGAGGGATCCCTGGGTGGCGCAGCGGTTTGGCGCCTGCCTTTGGCCCAGGGCGCGATCCTGGAGACCCGGGATCGAGTCCCACGTCGGGCTCCCGGTGCATGGAGCCTGCTTCTCCCTCTGCCTATGTCTCTGCCTCTCTCTCTCTCTGTGACTATCAAAAATAAATAAAAATTAAAAAAAAAAAATCCTGAACGAAAGCCTCCCCTGAGCTCTAGTCCCAAGTCATCATCCCCTCTTTCACCTTCCAATTGTTTTGGGGCCTCACTGGTCACCTGCCTCCTACTCCCTTGTGACCTCCTCATTCTGCTGCGAACAGTGTAGCTTCTCCCTTCTGGGAGTGAAAGCCATGAAAGGAACAGCACTGTATTGTTTTTATTCTTGTGGCCACACTATGCTCTGGGCCAGGGAAGGTCCCGTGAACATCATGTGAGCCCAGGAGCAACTAATTCCTGCTCCTCTTAAGACCTGATGGCTATCAGGGCCTGGGGGGCTCCTGAGCGGCTGCCTTCTGCTCAGGTCCTGGCCCTGGGGTCCTGGGATGAGGCCCATGTCAGACTTCCTGCTCAGGGAGAGCCTGCTACACCCTCTCCCTCTGCAGCTCCCCTGCTTGTGCTCTCTATCTCTGTCAAATAAATAAATATAAAAATCTAAAAAAAAAACAAAAACAAACCAAAAAACCAAAACTTGATGACTACTGCAGGGAACACATGTTAATTTTGACTCCGAGTGAGGCTTGTCTGCATCGTTCGCTCCCCGATGGGCCCGGGCCTTCCCTGGCTCACTCAGGTCCAGCCAGCACTTGCCACCTGCCTCTGCTCTTTCATTAAATGCCCCCAGGCCGCGGCCACTGCCCCCAGCAGCTGCACTGAGCTCCGTGGTCCAGGCCGGCTCGCTGCTTGTCCTCCGGGAACTGCTGGGACCGGGCTGCCGTGGGGCGGGCTCCTCTCCAGCACTTGCCCGTCTGGGGTGACAGCTGCGGCTGTCACCACCCTTGAGCTCATGGTATCGCTATGACAGCATAGGATCTGAGCAGTGATTTCAACAAATATTTTGAGGGCCTTCCGCTTAACTGTGGCCAGAGATAGTCCCTCTGAGGGTTTCCACTTGCCACCTCCCTTTCCTTTGTACGAGACAATCACCTAGTCTTTCTTCAGGCCTACAGCAGGGATTTTGGGGGACCAAATAAGAGATTTCCATTCTAAGTGGTAATCTTGGGGCACGCTGTTTGCTGAAATAAATTGGAAGCAGTTACTCAGGTTTTAGGCTCAGCTCTTTGCCCTGAGGATTTTCTCAGTGGCTTGGCATCAAGAAGAGTGAAATAGGACACAACATCCATTTTAGACTTTGGCTCCGGTAGAGTGGTAATAATTAACAGTGACTTACATTTATATGGCTTCTCATTGTTTATGAAGTGTTTGCATATTAATACCTTCATTTGACCCCATAACCACCACGTGGGAAGGTCTGCCCTAGGAGGAAGCAAGGACTTCCATCCAGGCTTGGGCGCCAGGCTCCTTCCCCAAACCGTGTTCCCCGCGTGCCCCTCTAGGAGATTCAGATTTAAATATAGGATGGCTGACAGCCTAATAAGTGCATTCCTTGTTTGTTCTTAACGAGAGTCAGACATTGCTCTAAAATGAAATCTCTCCAGAGAAAAAGAACTTTGGTCACTGGCCTTGAGTCTTGAGGGCATCATAAGGCCCCAGTAACCCAACCTGAGGCATTAGAGCCTGAACCTGAGGGGGCAGCGGGGAGGTGGGCGGACAGGGGCCACACGCACCTCTCCAGGTGTGATGGAGTGCTGCCTCCTACGTTCTGTGCGCACAGTGGGAGACTAGGCACCTCTGTGGCCGGCTGTCATGATCCCTCCAGATGGGCACCAGGAAGAGCCACCTGGGTACCCCTTGCAGGAGGGGCTTGCCTCTCCTCCTGTCGATCTGATATCATATAATGTGCTCTGGGTACATGGGTATTGTCCATCTGCTGTGTATTGTTTTCCGTCCTCATAAAGGTTCTGACTTGCATCTTGCCCTGAGGGGTGTTTGCTGTCTCCTACCCGTGTCTCCTGGCCGCAGGGGCTCTGGGCCGTGTTGGGAGGCCTTGGCCCTTCCCACTGGGCTACATTACTCAGGTGCCTCTTCCTATCTTTGCAGATATGGGACCTGCGGCCCTAGAAGGGATAAAACAAAAGAAATAGCTTGGTTTTTTAACCAATCCATTATGAATATCCCTCCATCCTATTAAAAAAATTCCTTCAAGACCTCCTATATATTAGCTGGAGGAATATTCCATAATGGAGACAGATAATAATTTATTTATGAGAGAGTTGCTGGAGTTGGTGGTTTCAGGTTGTGCCCTCAACCCTGTGCCCCCTGGACTTGCTTCCCTGGGAACCTTGAGCGCAGGCTCTCCTCCTAACCCCAATGTAGTGATGCCTTCACATCTTGGGTCTCCAGCCACAGCCAGCCTCCCCCGGACTTTCTCCTTAGACTCCTCAGGCAGCAGCTCCCCCACACACGCACTCAGAGCCTTCCCCCTGAAACCCACCTTCCCATCCGTGATGGCCTCTCCCAAACTTGTCCCAATATTAAACAGGCCAAGGGCTTTCAATCATGTTTTCATATCAGAACTCTTCTGTCTTGAATGAACTTTACATAGAAAGATGTCCCATAAAACCACTTGCTTGCCTTGTGGTCCTGCTCTTCCTTCACTGAGGAGGTGGGTGTCAGGCCCGGCCCCTGGGGGAATGTTCAGGACCCTGAGAAGCAGAGCGTGTCTTGGTGCCACCCTGGGATTCCCAGAGCAGATCCCAAGATAAAAGCCCCCGTGTTACTATTTGTGAAGAAGTCCAGCACCCCGCACCCCCCAGAAGGGACTGCAGTCCTGCCAGGGAGCAGGTGCAAGAAGCAAAGAGGGAAAAAATAAGCACTTTCGAGATCTGGTGCGACTGATGGCCTGGTCTTGCTGGATCCTCTTGAGTGGCCACGTGAGCTTCTGCATTCTGGAGGAGGTGAACAACCCCACCCCACGTATTACTACGTCACCGGGGCCTTAACTCCCCTGTTCATTTAGGGCCCTCCTGGGTCTTGCAGCATCTCAGAGCTCAGAGGCAACGGGGAAAGCCCATGGCAGGAAGCGAGAGGTGCAAAGCATGACCAGGTGAGGCACTACCCTAGGCCCTGCCTGCAGAGTCCCTGGGTAGAGCCAGACACCGGGAGGATTGAGGGGATTGAGCTCAGCTCACGGCTCCTCTATCTTATAGGACATCATCCCTCGGGCCTCTTGGCTGCTCCTCCCTCTTGACAACTTAAGGAAGCATAATCAGAACTCTGACCCTTCTCAACTGAATTTCCTGAGTGGCTTCAGCGCCAACTTCATCCATCATAGACTCTGTGCACATCTTAATCAGAACATTATTATGATGATGATTTTTTGTCAGCCAGGTTCCTTCATAGCTGGGGGCCGGGGCAGCCCTGTGAAAGCTAAGTGGAAGTCTATTATTACCCACTGCATCTGCCAATAATAGGCAGGGGCTGTCCACAGGTTGGGCCAGAATTGGATCATGGCCATCCTGATTGAATAAAATACCAGTAATAACTGTAAACCAAGACAGATGCACCAAAACTTAGAAGAGCGCTTTATAATTTCACATGGTTTTTAATATTCCAAAGCTCCTCACATCCCTTTCTGTAATCGACAGGGTATAAATCGGGAATAACTATAGTAATCATAAATAGATTTTCTTCTGGAAAACAAAACCCATAGTGGGAAACAGATAGGTGCAATTCATAAATCCACTATGGGTTTTTTCCCAAACCCACCAAGCAAGTCAATTCTCAGTGGACTCTGACTGGTTTCTCTACAATTTAATAATTCAGTTCCAACACTATCTAGAGATAGTATCAGGAGCCACAGGTTAAAGGCTTAGTCACACAACACTGTACCCCCATGCTCACTTCAGATTTCCATGCCCCTCCCCCCCACCCCAGGTTCAATTAATTTGCTAGACTGGCTCACAGAATTCCAAGAAACATTTATTTATGTCTAGCAGTTTATTGCAAAAGATATAGCATTGATTTGGGCCCAGGTTCTGATCTCAGGGTGGTGAGATCCAGCCCTGTGCCAGGCTCTGTGGGGAGTCTGCTTCTCTCCCTCTGCTCCTACCCCCTCCCAACTTACATGCACTCACGCTTTCTCTAAAATAAATAAATCAATCTTTAAAAAATACTAAAAATACTAGAAAGGTCACAGATGAACAGATGAAGCGATCCATAGAGCTAGGTCCAGAAGGTCCCAACGCAGGTGCTTCTGTCCCCAGGGAACTGGTGTTCCTCATCCCCCTGGCAAATGGATGTGTTCTCTAACCTGGCACCTGATCTAATCCTGCTGTTCCAGCATATTTATAGAGTTTAATCTTTCCAGAGGTTGGCACGTGGGGCTGAAAGTTCCAAACCTCTAACCTACTAGGGTTTTTCTAGTGGATGACCAGCTCCCATCCTGAGGCTACAGGTGGGGCCCACTCTAAGTCATCTTATTAGGGCATCCTTATGAATGACAAAAGACACTCCAATCACTCAGGAAATTCCAAGGGGTTGAGGAGTTCTGTGCCAGGAACTGAGGGGCAAAGAGCGGATGTATTTCTTATTATATCACAATATATAAGTCCTATTTGTAGTTCTTTTTTTTTTTTTTAAGATTTTATTTATTTATTCCTGAGAGATGCAGAGAGAGAGGCAGAGACACAGGCAGAGGGAGAAGCAGGCTCGATTTGGGGACCCTGGGGCCATAACCTGAGCCAAAGGCAGATGCTCCACCGTCGAGCCACCCTGGTGCCCCCCCCCTATTTGTAGTCCTAGGGAGAAAGATGGTCATTTGTTACCTCATATTAGATCCCAGCCTTTCCTGAGAAGGTTACTCTGCTGTCTTAGTCAATTCCAGCTGCTTTAACAGAATAGCAGAGACTGAGTGGCTTATAAACCACGAAACTTCTCTCAGTCCTGGAGGCTAGGAAGTCCAAGATCAAGGTGGTGGCAGATCTGGTATCTGGTGAGGGCCTACCCGTACCTCCTGGTTCAAAGATGCTTGTCTTCCCACTGTGTCCTCACGTGGCAGAAGGGGTGAAGGGAGTTCTGTGCCGTCTCTTTTATCAAGACAGTAAGTAATCCCATTCCTGAGGGCTCCACTGTCCTGATTTCCTTACCTCCCCAAGGCCCCATCTCCAAACACTAACACTTTGTAGGGATTAAGTTTCAACGACCAGTGGGGGGAATATACAATCTTCCATCTACGGAAACACTATCTCAAAAACGTCATATCTAAATGCCCTAAAGCAGGTGGCAGGGCATTTCCTGCTCCATGCAGCCGCTCCCCACTCCTGTGTCCTCCAGGATCACTGTGCACAGCATCAGAACCTGTGACTGGGTCAGACCCGGTGGCGCAGCAGTTTGGCGCCGCCTACAGCCTGGGGTGTGATTCTGGAGACCGGGGATCGGGTCCCACATAGGGCTCCCTGCGTGGAGCCTGCTTCTCCCTCTCCCTCTGCCTGTGTCTCTGCCTCTCTCTCTGTGTCAATAAATAAATGAAATCTTAAAAAGGAAAAAAAAAAAAAGAACCTGTGACCGTCACTGAGGTATAGTTTACAGGTATGTAGTCATGGTACATTTCCCCCTGGAAAACAGAAGTTCTAAAACAACCTGGAAACCTTGCCACCCTGTGGGTTCTGTGTGGTTATTTTCTACTTACCCCATCTAGGCCAGCTGTTTCTTTGGCAGTCTTCTGGTTGGGGTAAAAATAAGGAAAAAACCGTTTCCTAACAACAGCATCCATAGGAGAAGAACCCATGTGATGCTGATAAGTCGGAAGGGGCCAGGATAAAATATCCCAGTTCCTATTCATTCTACTGGCATTGTGTGGTAATGGACTCTGATATTAAAATGCATATTTCACACCCTCATCCCACAATTTGGAGGACAGCCATTCACTATGCATGAGCCATTCACTCATGCTCATCACACGGAGAAAATTACATTTTCCCAGTTGCCAAATGGAAGAGATAAATTATCTCACGTGGACATGCACATTGCTCCCAAGAGCAGTTTCACAGACCCAAGACACTGATCTAAAACACCCAGGAGGGAGACTGGGAGCTTTGGTGGTGCTGTTCTGAGTCAGTCTCTTTATTCAGACCTACCAGATTCTCAGCTCAGTGGGTGTGCTGTGGCAGGACATTTTTGTTTCTGGCTTTTTTTTGACAAAACGAGAATCCTTGGGGCCTCTTGTTCCCTCTTTCTAGAAAAGATGTTATAAAAATGAATAAATTAACAGAGTATTTCATATTTATGCATACCCACTGAATTGATAATACTTATTTGTAATGAAAATTAAAGAAGCAAATGTTAAAATGTTCTCTTTGGGAAAGATACACAGGAAAGTCTTACCACAGATGCACACACATTTGCTTGTCACACACTTTCTCCTTATCCTTACCTGTTCTTATAGGTTAATGAAGGTTCAGATAACCGCTGTCTTTAAGTCAATATGTAACCTTAACCTATTACCTGCACACATACAATAAGTAGCATTTCTATCTACATACTACTTAGAGCTGGCATTGTCACCCTTCACACGGCCATTAGTGTTCCCCCCACTTGATGCATTTCCCTACATGATCCCACAATTTAAAATCTTTATGTTTTGCGCACGTTACAATCAGCACAGTTGCATGAATATTACACACCTGGAATGGCCCCACGCCCTGGAGGCAGAAATGGGGTGTGAAGCAGAAGCAACCATAGGCTACAGCTGACTCTGTGAAGCCTGGAGGTAAGATTCTTGCTCAGAATGCTTTGGGAGTTGGGAGGAGGGAGGGCCACAGGCAGCTAAAGCCGCTAGTGACCTCATTACACACTATTTGGATATTTTTCTCTGCCTAGGAAAGCGGCTCCTCAGCCATTCCACTGCGGTGAACCCATGAAGTGACGCACCTAATCCGCGTGGACCACTTTGGATTTGCTGGAAGGTGCCATCTATCTAAACTCCAGTTACAACCAGTGTTCCTGCGGGGCTGGCAGCTTCCAAAGTCAGGTTCCCCCTGCTACTCAACCCCCCCCCCCCCCCCCCCCCCCCCCCCCCCCCGCCCCTCGCCCTGCGAAAGAGCCGGCACAGCTCACAGCCCAGGTGGCCGGCTCTGCACCCGAGCCCGCCCCTCCCCCCCAGCGCCCCTTCCAAGGCCCCCGGGTCCTGCTCCCGCGGCCCGGCAGCGGCCCCAAACCGGCCCCGGTCGCCGCCCCCCTCCCCCCTCCCCTGTGCCCTCACCCGCCAGGGGCTGACCCGGCTGGGAGGCCGGGCTTCAGCCGGGGTTAGGGAGACCCTCCTTCCCGCAGCCCCCTCCCTCCTGGCCGGAGCCCGACAGCTCCCCTCTCCCGGGCAAAGTGAGGGCCGCCTTCCAAGGTGACGTGCACCCCGGCAGGGAGGCCAGCCCCCCGCACCCCGCCCCCCGACGGCGGCTCCCCTGCTTGCAGGCGCCGGGCCCTCAGGTGAGGTCGTCTCTGTAGGGGGCTGCGCGGGCGGCGGGGAGGCGGGAGCGGGGTGCGCGGGGAGGCAGCAGGCTCCCCAGGCCGGCCCCCCACGCGCGGCTCCCCACGCTCCGCTCCCCACGCGCGGCTCCCCAGGCCGCCCCCCACGCTCCGCTCCCCACGCGCGTCTCCCCACGCTCCGCTCCCCACGCGCGGCTCCCCACGCTCCGCTCCCCACGCGCGGCTCCCCAGGCCGCCCCCCACGCTCCGCTCCCCACGCGCGGCTCCCCAGGCCGCCCCCCACGCTCCGCTCCCCACGCGCGGCTCCCCACGCTCCACTCCCCACGCGCGGCTCCCCAGGCCGCCCCCCCACGCTCCGCTCCCCACGCGCGGCTCCCCACGCTCCGCTCCCCACGCGCCGCTCCCCCCGCTCCGCTCCCCACGCGCGTCTCCCCACGCTCCGCTCCCCACGCGCGGCTCCCCAGGCCGCCCCCCCACGCTCCGCTCCCCACGCGCGTCTCCCCACGCTCCGCTCCCCACGCGCGGCTCCCCACGCTCCGCTCCCCACGCGCGGCTCCCCAGGCCGGCCCCCCACGCGCGGCTCCCCACGCTCCGCCCCACGCTCCGCTCCCCACGCGCGTCTCCCCACGCTCCGCTCCCCACGCGCGTCTCCCCACGCTCCGCTCCCCACGCGCGGCTCCCCAGGCCGCCCCCCACGCGCGGCTCCCCACGCTCCGCTCCCCACGCGCGGCTCCCCAGGCCGCCCCCCACGCTCCGCTCCCCACGCGCGGCTCCCCACGCTCCGCTCCCCGGCAGCCGCAGCAGGTGGGGGCCCGGCGGCCCGGGGGCGGGGCCGGCGCGGGGCGGAGCCGGCGGCGGCGGCCGCTGCGGCGAGCGCGGGGCGGTGCGGGCGGGGGCGGGAGCGGAGCAGGAGCGGAGCCGGAGCCGCGGCGGGAGCCGGGGCGGGAGCCGCGAGCCGGGCTGTCCGGACGCCCGCGGGAGCTTGCCGCGCGCCGGGGCTGGGACCTGCCTGGCCGAGCGCGCCGGCGCCGCGACCTCAGACAAAGGCGCCGCTTGCGCCCGGGCCGCCGCGCTCTCGGGCTCTGCTTTGGGTGAGTGGCTCCCCCTCCGCTTTCTTTCTTCTCCGGTGCCTGCTCCTCTCGGAGTTCGGGGGCCCCGGAGAAGCCGAGCGGAAAGCAGAGACGCTCCTTCCCCCTCTCTCCGCACCCCGCCTCACCTGGGGGAGAAAACCCCGAGCGGGAAAGCAAGCGGATACCAAACTAGCGAGTTCGCGCGCGGGGGGCGCCTCCCTTGGGACCGACGTCGCCGCCCTCCGGGACCCGGTCCTCCGCCACCCGCGCGCCGGGCTGCCCCGGATCTGCGGTCCCGATGGGAAGGTTGCAGTTGGGCATCCCCGAGGGGTGCATAGGGGAGGAGGATTTAGGGACCGGGCGCCGTTGAGGGGACCCCACCCGCGCGGGCAGTTTGGCGCGTTTGGGGGCGCCTAGGGGTGGTTCGCATGCGAGTTCAAATTCGGAGCTCGGTGGTGGGGTCTGCCCCAGCCCGCAGCATCTTCCCCTCCGGCCTCCTCCGCGCTACATTCCAGGGTTAATATGTCGCCCGCCCCACCGATCCCGGGGCCCCTCTCCGCCCCTGCGACCCAGGGCGGGGGCTCGGGGCGCCCGAGAGGGCGGGGAGGGAGGGAAGGAGCGAGCCCCGCCGCTTTCCCCGGCGCTGCAATCTGGAGCCTGGATCTGCCGGAGGGCGGGTGGCCGCGGGCCGCGGATCGGGTTTAACCCCGCAACCCGGCCCGGGGCCGGCTCCCCCAGCCTCCTCCGGGGCTGCCCTCCTTCGGAAAAGCAATCGGATTTGCTTTTGTTCTGCCCACAACTCTCCAGAATCGGAGGAGCCGGGGTGGGCGGACGCGCCGGTGGGGGGCGGGTATTGCGCGAGCTCCAGGTGCAGCCCCGAGGTGGTATGGGGGGGGGGGCTAGGGAGGGGGGGGACCGCCGCGCCGGGGTGGGGAGCGGGTCGCGGTCGCTCGCCTGCGCCCGGGCGGGCGGTGAGTCCGCGGCTCCCGGGGAAGCGCGCTGTGCGCGGCGGCCGCGCGCTGTCACGCGCCTCCCGGGCACCCTCGGAAGCGCTGCCTGGAGACGCGCATTTCCATTCACGGATCTCCGCCTGGGATTTGACTAACGTCAGCCCTGCCCGCTTCTTTGAGCGAGCGGTTACTGCTGTTCGATTTAATAGTCACTTACAGGGGACCTACTATGTGCGCGGCAAAAATCAGGATCATCTTAACTAGGTACAAGGTAGACGTGTTACAGACTTTTCAATTTAGTAGGTATTAATGGAGGACTTTCTGTGTTCTGGTTAGTTGTGCTCTGACCTTATTTTAACAAGTTTTTACTGAGCACCTTCTATGTACAAAGGTTTTTTTGTTATTGCATATGTGTGTATTTCTGCAGGATTGTCCAACCTACTTTTGGGGGCCACGTGGAAACAAGGAAGAGAGAATGTGTCTTTGGACCCTTGAGTCTTCACTTCCTTTAGTAACTTGCTTTTTAACCTTTCTGGACTGCTTGTCCATGTGGAGCTGGGCTTCTACACCACAGCTTGGGGGTGGTTAGAGGGGAGCCGGGCAGAAGAATGAAAAAGCCTGTTCTGGGACCCCCTCCCAATTCACTTTCCTTACACTGAAAAAAAAAAATAGTAAGAAGGAGGCAGTTCCTTTGTGCAAAGTGCCACGCTAGTTACTGCAGTGAATGGAAGGTTAATAGGGCAAAGCCCTGACACTCAGAAAGATCGGAGAATCTGTGGTGTGGACAGAAAGACAGACAAAAGGACAATCGACTAAACCATGAAGGGGGTGTGGGGGGAGGCAGAAAGATAGGGCCAGCTTGGACCTTCCAGCCCCTGATTTCAAACTGGTGACGGCAGGTGGGGTGAGCATGTCTTTAAATCCCATCGTTTGGGTGGCTTGGGGACTAAGTGGAAGAATGAAGTAGTACTTTCTGCTAAGGGATTTGATGCCTCTTATTACTGTGATCATCTTAGGAGCCTGAGACACACTGGAATATCCAGGTTGCCAAGCAAACTGTGGTTCATCAGTCTGTTGGCAAATATTTGAGTACTTATATTTAATATAGGCTGTTACCGGGGAGATATAATCTAAGATGTATTCTGTCCTAAAGGACCTAACAGTTCTTGAGATAAACACATAAAATGACAGTTTGTGCAGCAAACTTGAAAAGCCAGGAGCCAATTCCTCCTAGAATTTAATGTCAAAGAAAATTTTGAGGGAATTGTCAGGGAATTGTGGCCTTCCTCTTCTTAGTGAGAACCTTCCATATGTCTAGTGTGTTCATCTTTTTACCTTGGCCTCCAGTGATTCATGGTAACTGCTTCATTCCAGCTTCATGGTACAGTGATCTTTTTCTTCCCAAATTATGTCCAGTTTCCCACTTAAATTCTTTTTAAGCTACATTGTCTGATTTCTTTGGATATGAACTTGAAAGCCCCTCTCAAATCCTTTCTGGAATTAGGCCCATTATAAAAGATACAAAGGAAATATGGTAAGCTTTAGGTGAGTGGCTTGGAGGCTCTGTCCTTAAGGGAAGAGCAGAGGAAAACCTCACAGAGGCTGAAATCAGGAATGTACAGAATACCATAAACTGGCCTTGTGAGATGGAATAGGATCCTCAGGGGCAGAGAAGACTTCGACCAAAGCTTCCTCCCAAATTGAGAAAAAGCAAAGGTGTGAAGGAAAACAAACCAGGGATTTAATAGTTCTTCATCTAGCATAGTTCCCGTTCATTTAAAGACGTGCTGCCTGAGCATTTTACTCTGCGTCCATGACCTGGTTTGGTGTCTGGGGTGGGGGCTTCACCCGGTGGGCCCGGTTTGGGGTTCACTGTGATCCCGGGGCTGGTGAGGACCTTTGTCTGCTGTCTGCTGCAGGGATAGCACTGCATCTCTGCCATTCTTTCCAGCATTCCTGGAGTTTTTTCACCTGAGCTGAACTTGATTGTAATCTTCTTCAAGGCCAAGAATGTGCCTTCTTTTTTCCCTCTCTGCATCCCTGCCTCCCTGCAGGCTCGGGCACGGTCCCTAGGTGACGTTTATGTCTGAACGCCGGATTGCCCATTTCTTCACCCTTTTCCCTCCCATCAGGGCCTGTTCTTTCTTTCTTTGCATGCGCCACTTGGAGCTGCTCAGAGCCTTTCACTGTATGAAAACTCAGGGGAAAAACAATCTGTCATCAGTCACTTTCTCTTGAGTCTGAATGGAAGAGGGGTTCCCTCTTCCAGGGGTCTTTGCACTTTAAGCCTCATCATGGAATGAAAGGTTTTGTCCATCATGAGAGGAATTCAAGCACAGACAAGGGCGTGTTGGAGGTAATAGGGGAGGCCAAGTGCCCTTTCTGGTGCTCCTGAAACTATGCCACTACCTCTTCACGTAGCCACTCTTGGCAAGGGTCTTGTGATCCGTCAAAGTCTAGAGCCTTCCATGCTTTGACCTTCGTGTGGCAGCTAAAGTCAGGTAGCAGCTGTGCCTGAGCTGCCTGTCGACCTGGTCTTCACCTGCTCTCGTGTTTAAAGGTTAATCGTTTTCCAAACAGAATCCTTGCTTCCTTACCTGTCCGTACCTGCCCATCATCATAAGGCAGGGATTCTCAGCCTGAGCGCTATTGTTGTTGTGGGCTGAACAATATTTTGTTATGGGGAACCGTCCTGTGCATTGTAGAATGTTTATCAGTCTGCCGGTTTCTGTCCCGTCAGTGCCGGTAACGTACTCCCCCCTCCCAAGTCCTGACAATCCGAAATGTCTCCAGTTGTAGCAAAACCACCCCTGACTGAGAATCACACTCTCTTAAGGGCTATTGGTGAGTATGTGCCATTCTGTATAACTTCCCACTTTTCTGGGAGAGGCCTTATTTAACGTAACTTGGTTCTTTTCAATAATGGCAACTTAGTAAATGTGAAATTAACTTTGTGGAACTTTCCATATGGATAATTTCATAAATCAGCAAGTGTCCTTTGTCATCCCACATAGCCTAATCTGCTCATGATGTTAAGTCAATCTTTTGAGTCCCCCCCCACCCCTCAAAAAATTAAATCTCAAATTCTTCCCCTAGTGTGTGGCTGACTAATATACCGAAAGTGTGGGCCGCAGAACCACCATTGCCCACAGGGTCATCCTAACTGCTGCTTGGGCCATGGCGGGGGGACAGGAGTGTGGAGGGAAGTGGGGAGAGGATCTAGTGCTGGTGGGACAAGATGCTTGTGTAAGAGGGATCCTCTTTCAGACAAGGACAGAATGACCAGATGAAGAAGTTGTAGGGCATTGGAAGGGTCCTGCAAGAGGGGTTTCAGTTTCCTTAGCTGCAAGTAAAGCCTCCTCCGGGAATGAACTGCGGAGTGACAGGAAACTGTGGCTGTAGGAATTGGAAAGTAGACATTTACCTCTACCCATGACAGGCAGGGTTAAGAGAAGCTCCTCAAAGACCTGACTGACATAGAGAGCATGGACCGAAATAGAATATGGTTAAGTGCAGGGTGGCCTGTACTCCTCTTGCCATCTGTCCTCAGAAATAAACTGCCATAGCTTCAGCAATTCCAGGTCTGCATCAGCACCAGCAGCATCTTGTAGGATGCAACTGGGGGCAAGGTTAGTTCAAGTTTAGCAGGAGGCTTCATGAGTTCTCCCAGGCGATAGCAGTGAGGTTGGCCTGGTACCCAAGTTATTGATTCAGAAAGTGAAGGAAGCTCTTTTTTGGCGTATCGTAATGGTGTGTAGAAAGTTTACAGTAAGATTTCATTGATTCCAGCTTCCATTTTGGAATACCCAAGACTGGGATGAGACTTTTCCTTGCATTGCAACAGGCTGGGTAGGAAATACCTTTTGGGGATGGGGGTAGGCAAATAGTCGAAGCATTTGAAAACTGAAGATAATAAAACAAACCAAAAAAAAAATCTGTGTATTTTAGACTTTTCATTCGTGCACGTATTTTTCCTTAATCTAAATCAATGTACCTTCAGTGAGGAAGAGAAAGTACTATGATTATTGCTTTGGTGTTTAAATGTGTCTGACTGTATGTGACACTGAACTGTCAATATGTCAATGTCTAGATTTAACAAAAATAAAGACTGTTTACTAGAAGATGTATTGTAGGAGGGATTTTTTAAAAAATAGCTAGTTTTCCATTTGTGTTTAAACAGATTTGATTTTTATAGAGTTTTTCAAAAGTCAAGATCTGTTTGGAGATTTTAGATCAAATTTACATGCCAGCACAGAGATTAAACCTGCAAGGGATTTTTAGGATCATGAGCCCAGCTCTCCTTGGCCCATTGTATTAATGGAGAAACTGAGACTGAAAGAAGTTAGGTGGCTTGCCGAGGTTACACAAAGGTTAGTGCCAGTGCTGGGCTCGGGGTCAGGAGTTTGTCCCATACCCTTTGACATTCACAGTCACTGGAACACTGTTCTGACTTCCTGGTTCCTAAGAGCATGTTGGGGGGTGGGTGGTGGGTGGGGGGGAATCCAGGCAAGAGAAGAGTTTCCAGGTCTTCTAATCCGGGTAGAAGTAATCATTAATTCACACTGATTACACCTGTTCCAAAGATGTATGCATATGAGTAGTACCAAACGGAACCAGGAAAAAATTGAAACAATTGGATTAGTGGAATGAGATTATTTCACAAAACTTCCTATGTGAGGAGTGGTGACTGCAGTAATAATACTGTATTGTATACTTGAAAGTCGTTGAGAGAGTAGATCTTAAAAGTCTCGTTACAAGAAAAAAAATTCTAACTATGTGTGGTGATGAATGTTAACTAGACTTACTGTGGTGATCATTTCACAGTACATACAAATATTAAGCCATTACATTGTACCCCTGAACCTAATATAATGTTATATGTCAATTATATCTCCATAAAATGTTTTATTTTTATTTTAAATTTTAAAGATTTTATTTATTTATTCATGAGAGACACACAGAGAGAGGCAGAGACATAGACAGAGGGAGAAGCAGGCTCCCTGTGGGGAGCCCAATGCCGGACTCAATCCCAGGACCCCGGGATCACGCCCTGAGCCCAAGGCAGACACTCAACTGCTGGGCCACCTGGATGCTCCAATTTCTATGTTTTTCCACGCTCTTGGTAAACATGACTTTTAGTGGCTACACAATTCACTCAATACTTTGGAAGCCTGTTAATTTATTGCAATATTTTGTTATTAGCAAACATTGTTTGCTCCCAGTTTCTCACTGCTGTATGACTGCAGTGAGCAACTTTGTGTTCATACTTTTCCTATAATTTGGGTTGTTTTCTTGGCATATATTTCCAATAGTGAAATTATTCAACCAGGAGTGGAAATGTACCATGCTAACTAGTTGCATTCTATAAATGGAAATGATTTTTTCATATCATTGATAGTACAGGCTATTTTATTTTATTTTTAAAGATTTATTTATTTTAGAGAGAGAGTGAGCATGCAAGAACAGAGAGGAGGGGCAGAGAGATTCCCAAGCCGACCCTGTGCTCAGCGTGGAACCCCACTTGGGGCTTGATCCCAAGACCACGATCCCGCTGAAACCAAGAATCAGACGCTTAACTGACTGTGCTACCCAGGTGCCCCTTGGGTAGCTTATTTCTAAAAATTATTAATTTGATAAATGGGAAATATGCCACTATTGCTTTCATTTCCATTTTGGTTACCAGTACAGCTAAACATTTCTCTATAGGACTGTTACCCTGTTTGTATCTTTTGTTAATCATCTAGTTTTCTATTTGTGGTTAGGGGTCTAAAAAATTGATCTAAGTGTATAAAACCAGTTTTTAAAAGGAAAGGCAATGAACTTCCGATCGCCTGGATATTCTATGAAGAATCTCGTGCGATCCTAACATTCCACAGTTCTGACACATCAGGTGCCATGTTTTAGGCTAAACTCCTTTTGTTCATAGTGTGGAGCTGCGTGTTCAGTTCCTGTAGCAAGGCTAGGTGGATGGGAGCCCCAGCGCGTCGGTATCAAGCAGCATGCCCTTCAGTCCGAGCCCTTGCTCAAGTGTTACTTCTCAAGTCTTCCAGCAGCTTGTGAGGTGGTGTCCACTCACCTACGAGGAGAGTGATACACAGAAAGGTAAAATCACCATATTCGCCTCTTCTTTCTTTCTTTTTTTTTTTGGTATGTTAATATTCATTATGTATTTGTACTTGAAAGTTTTTTTTAATAAATTTATTTTTTATTGGTGTTCAATTTGCCAACATACAGAATAACACCCAGTGCTCATCCCGTCAAGTGCCCCCCTCAGTGCCCGTCTCCCAGTCACCCCCATCCCCCACTCTCCTCCCCTTCCACCACCCCTAGTTTGTTTCCCAGAGTTAGGAGTCTTTATGTTCTGTCTCTTCTTTCAAAAGAGTTCCGTCATCAGTTCTGGGGCACAGGGCTACTCTCTCCACACATTCAAGCAGTTCTTGGACACCAGCTGGCTGTCCTGCAGTTCAACTCGATTCTGCCTCCATGTCCTGGGACAGAGCATCAGATTCCACAGGTTAAGGGCTCAGTCTCACAAGACTCCCTCTCCCACCCCCTACCCCCAAGCTAGTTGCAAGCCCCACTGGTTCTCTTTGCTTCTGACTGGCTGTAAATCAGAGGTTCCCATTCCCCACTCCTTGGGTTCAGTAAATTTGAAGTGGCTCAGAGCTCAGGAAACCTGTTGACTCATTAGATTACTGGTTTATTACAAAGGGTATTAAAGAGTATGAATCAACAGCTAGATGAAGAGATACATAGGGTGAGGTCCCAAACAAACAAAGGAGTTTCTGTCCACATGGAGTTTGGGGCCAGGCGCCCGTGGTATGCGGAAGCATTCAGGTTTCCCAAACAGAGGCACTCTGAACCCTTTTCCTTTTGGATTTTTATGGAGATTGCATTACATAGGCATAAGTGATTAAATCATTGACATGGGTGGCTGATGCAGCCTCTGGCCCCCTCTCCTACTCGTTAAGTCAGGGGATGGAACTGAAAGTTCCATCGCTCTGTTCATGGTTAGTTCCCCTGGCAACCAACCCCATCCTTCGGTGCTTTCCAAGAGTCACCGGATTAACATAAACACAGTCACTGTAAGGAGTGGGGCTTTTTATGAATGGCAAGATACCCATCTTACCTGTTGGCTCTGAAGTGATATCAGGAACAAAGGACAGAGACTACATATTATGCCAAAAGATGTTCCCATTGTTCTTCTTGCTCAGGAAATTTCCTAAGGTTTGGGGAGTTGTGAGCCAGGAACTAGGGACAGGGACAAAGACCAGATATATGTGAGAAATGGCTTTTGGTCATCTGATTGGCCAAATACTTATTTCTTATAAAATGCAACATTGCAACTTGTAACCAGGGTTATACCATCTCCGGGTCTTCACTAGGGTGACCTACTACTGTGGTGCAGTTGGTTGTTGAAAAAGCTGAGGGTTATTAGGGTTATTAGTGATGTCCTCTGAATTCTCTTGCCTATTTCTGGGAGAACTTTGGTTTGTAAGGTTGTTTTACTCTCTTAATTTTCCTTACTGTATCTTCTTTATCTCTTTCGCTCTTTTCTGTATTTTCAATCTTTTTTATATCTCCTGGCTACATTCCAATAGTTCTTCTGATCTGTCTTCTAAATCACACGGTGTCTCTTCAACTGTATCTAATCTGAGATACATCCATCTGTTGCATTCTTAATTTTAGTTACTGAATTTCAATTCTAAAGTTTCTTAGTTCTTTTTCAAATCTTTAATGTTACATTTATATAGTCCTGTTTCCCTGTTTTGAAATGTTTAAGCCAACTTTGTATCTCCATGAGCATAGTAAGTATAGTTGTTTCACATTCTGTGTTTCTTCTGTCTATCCACATGGAGTGGATAGATGTGTTTCTTCTGTCTATCCATATGGAGTGGATCCTATAAATAGGATCATGCTGATTCCTGTTTATATCTCCTTATGTGCCTGATTATCTTTGAATGTGTGCTAGATATTGTTTTGAAAAAATATTTGCATAAATGTCATCTCATCAATTTTAAGATGTACTTTCCCCCCCACACTTTAATGTCAAATTCAGATGTGGTTTATAGTTGATGGAGTCTTAAATTTATAGTTCTACCTAAAATAGTAGGTACCTGACTTTTTTTTTCTTCTTCACTGGTACCTAAAATAGTAGTGCAATCATATAATTAGTGATATTTAAGATTGATGAAATGCAGTAATCTGAGGCTTTGAGTGATGCTGATAAAAATGATGGGAAAAAATGACAAGAATTTCAGAGAAGATTTTAAATAGCTTCTTCAGGCTTCTTGGGGGGACTAGCAATCCTGGGACGGTCTGGGGACTTGAATTTTTTTAGGCCACCCACATGATGTGAAGTCAGACCAGTTTATTTTTTGTTTTCTCTTACTCCTAGGGTCCCAAATGTAAACATGAAGTGGTTTACTGGGCCTTAGTCTAGGAATGTGCTGGCCCCCAGGCTCTAGAGGCTGCCGAAAGTGCTGCTCAGCCTCCTAACTTCCTCATTTGGATTCACGGTCCATTTGACTAGGTAAAAGTGGCCCCCTAAGTAGGCTTAGGTCCACGTCTCTGGACCTCTGTCTTCCAGATCTTAAGTCTGAAGTCCCTCCCAATCTTGTTAGTTCCTCTGTGCTTTTAGGACGAATTTCAACAAATATTTCATCTAGGTTTCTTTGTTGTGTTCTTTGGGAAGTTTGGTTCGTATTACCCAGTTCACCACTCTAGTGGAGACGAGTGTGGTCTACCCTAGAGACAGACAGGAGAGGAGCACAGAACACCTGCTGCCCTTTGCCTGCCCGTGCCCAGAGACCTTTCTCCACTACTCCTGATATATCATCCTGGTGACAGCTGGAAAGCCAAGGTTGGGACGAATACGTCCCTGCAAACTGGATCCAGCTAAATGTAGATATATTTCCCTACATAGAAAAGACTAATCCCTTAGGCTTTTCCTAATAAGGCAGGTGAGCTGGCTGGGTAAGCAGTTGGAGGAGTGGCACCTGGAGCGCTGTCAGTCATAAGTCTCCATTTGGTTTCTTCCTTCTTATCCATACTGGCCTGGCAGAGAGATGCAAATTTAGGACCAAGGGACGTGATAAGAAGATGCTTTCTATGCCAGAAACTGTTAAGAAGGAAAATGAGTAGCCTGGATTTTAGCTGGGTAAGATTTCTTCCCTTTAACCTGGTCCCAGCATTTTTCCATGGAAAGCAGAATTTTTCACCCATGGCCAAGTCTAGTCCTTGTGGAGACTGAACTATTTGTGTCCAGGCTGAGGAGTCAGGGTGGCCTTTCCAGGGGACTCTTGTTGAATCTAATGTTTCCAAAGAAGCTTATGTAATCCTGTCTGGCTTTTAGAAGTCACATGCTTATCCATGTGTTCTCAGGATCACTAGCCAAATGTATTTTCCCCCTACCTTGCTCCAGCTCTTTGCATAGAGGTTTTCCCCAATCTTCCTGAAGCCTTTACAATGAAAAAAATGCATTTGCTGAGTTTGAAAAGCTTGGGCATAGAGGCACCAAATGGCGGGAAGCCCCTCTCCACCAGCTTCCTCCACTTACCTTATCAGAGCATCCATTGCCTTTTTTTTTTTTTGAGGGAGGCTCTTATTTTTATTTTGGGGTACTTTGTCCCCGGAAACCTCAAGAGCTGTCCTCTCAGGAAGTGGCTATCAGCCCGGGAAAACACAATCTGCTCTCACTCTTGAGATGTGGAGCTGTTGGGTAAAACAAAGGCAGGTGTGGCCAGCAGGGATCTGCCCCTCTGGAAAGGACTTGATTTCTGGGAGACTATTCCCACCAATTTTTTGGAGACCATTTTATACCAGGGAGCTATTTTTGTATTCCATTATGACTTATCCAGCTTATTTTTATTTTTATCTTAAAATATTTCACACATAGGAAAGATTATATATAACATAGTCTACCCTTAGCTAGAAATAGAAATCCTTCAATTAGGCTTTAATAACTGTCCTTAAAGGAACAAAACTGTCACTCCACTCCCAGGTAGTTCTAGATTGTGACTGATGTCTTTGGAAGAAAGGATAAATGACTTAATTGTGAAGAAGCAAATTTTCTATTCTCCCAGAAAATGACCCTTCCATGATTATTTTTAGAGGTGGAATTACTAGAAAGCCCTACCAGCTATAAGAATTTATGAACCATGATGTCTGAAAAGTCTTCAGCCTGAAATGAAGTAAATTAATTCCTGCAGCATGATTCGCTTTAGGGACAAGTCCACATTTCTTTAATTTATCAGTAAGTAGGGCTCTTGAAGTCTTTTCTAAAGAGGTACAGTTATTTTGAGATCCATCAAGGCCATTTCTATATTTCTATTGTCAATTTATTATTTATTTGAATTTGAGTTTTTTCCAGTCATTTTGAGACCATTTTGTCTGTTAATAAGATATAATATGCTATGATTTCAGTAACATACGTGAGAACCACAGGGAGTTCAGACAAAGTTAGATGAGCAAATCTTTGTACTTGTCACAGAGACTAGGACTTTGCCTTCTCATATGGTGGCAATGGCACTTTTTACCAGATACTCAGAACTTTTGAAGAGGACTCAGGACAGTAAAGTATTTATGCCACTTTCAACAGGAAAAAAGGGACAAAGAGATTCAGAAATCTGAAATGATTATATTTGTAAGAGAATCAGGAAGAGGATTGCAGTAACCACTTGAGGAGAGGAGGTGAGATATATATAATACGGTAACTACACTGGATTGCTTTGAGCTTTCCAGATTGGAGGAGAGAAAAGGAGCAATGTCTTGACCAATTATTATAGAGTTTTAATGCCCATTAAAGGGCACCAAAGAGGGCTTGAGCAACCCACCCATCTGCTGTGTAATAAAGCCAGTGACATATGTCCCATCAAAATGACAGAACCTCACGATGTGCAGAGTAAGGAGAGAGACCATTGGTTAACAGCATGGGTGAGAGTATGTCTGGTGAATAGTCCTGGGCATGTCACGGCCTAAATAACTATTCATTCTTTCTCTACTTTACCATATTCTTGAGCTGAATTGAGATTAAAGACAAATAAAAAGACTTGGTCCTTATTAATTTCGTTGGATGAAGGATGACAGGGAGTATGCGGTCCAATGTGAAAATGCTTTTGGTTTATTAAACTACTTTAGCTAAAAGCTTAAAGTCTTGTTTTTAAATTTTTGTGTATGCCTTCATTCTTCAAAAGTTATTCAGTGAATTTGTTAATCCACCCCTTTTTTTTTCGGTGAGCTGTCTTTGAAAGTGAACCTGAAATACATTTATGGAACAAGAGGAGGTAAAAAACCCCTTGACTTCTCTATTCAGCTTATTCAAAAGTAGATCCACAGAACCAAAGGTTTATTTATCTGTCCTTTCACAGCCGACTTTTCTCTTATTTAACCAACAAACAATACAGTGTTTTGCTCGACACTCCTGAATTCAGGAATTGGCTTTCATAACGTATTAAATAACCTTCTTGTTCTGTTCTTCCCCCTTTCCTATTGCTAAGAAATAATGATAGCACCATTATTTAATTATCACCACTAAAAGCAATGTCAGATTTCAGTAATCTAAAACTGTATTGCCTTAAACTGAGATTATGTGAAATAAGATCTTTCCTCTCCAGTAATAGATACCTGGAAAAGAAGGTATCTGGCTCTAGAGAGAGGGGGCAGGTATAGGAACATGTTCATGTACAGTTATGATTATGAGCTACTCGCAAGTTTTTTTCTGGAAGGACACAGAAGTCATTGTTACTAGTGGTAAGAAGCAAGAAGCAACTGGGGGTTGAGGGGGTGAGGGCAAGGACTTTTTATTTTTGTTTTATACCCTCTTGTACTATTTAATTTTAAAAATAAGCACAGATTTGGGTTTATTAAGTAAATAAGGGGAAAATGAAGAAGATGAGAGAAAGGAAAGAAGCCATCATAGGAGAGCCCATCAGCTCTGAGTATTATCTCGAGGTGCTTTCTCAGTGGGCCAGGTCAAGACCAATAGGGACACACACTCACGTACATCTTCCTCAGCTTTGCATAGTTCTATGAAGCCGTATTAAATCAAGCCATCTCTGTAACCGGGGTGCCTTCCTTGAGCCTCCAGTGGTCCGTCCGGTACATTGGGTCTGTATTATATGATTCCCACTTGACAGATGGGAAGCCTTGAGCTTGGGGAAGACGAGTGGCTCGTCTTAGGCAACACGGGTCACTACCTGGGAAGTCCAAAAACTAGAAGTCACGTTCCTTGTTCCTTTAACCCTAAGTTCCCTAGAAACTGTAGGAGAAAGAACTTTACTGTTGCTTCTGGACATTCTTTCCTAAATGTCCCAAGCTGCCTCCTTGTATGTTCCTGCCACAACATCTGTTTCCTTCTCTGAAATCATGGTTAGATGTGTGATTGTTTTCCTCATTAATATTATCAGCATACGCTGTCTCTCTGTTTTCTGTAGGCTTATGACATCTGGGATGTTATGGTGTATTTATTAGTTACTTAATCTTTGTTTTATGGGATTGGTTACTCAAGGTACTTTCTCTCAAATAATTATCCATTTTTAGGGAAACAAAGTAATAAGCTTATTAGCCTTTTCCACCAGGCTAATGTCATTGTCCACAAGCAAATGAGAACCACATGATGTTTGAACTGGAGGAAAACCATCCCTGTGAGGATTTATTCTCTTGTTTTATACATGAAGAACTTGAAGATCAAATAACTTGTTCTGGGTCACACAGGGGCTTAGTGGTGATGTGGGACCCAGAGCCCACTTCTCTTAACTTGCAGCCCAGCTCTGTTCCTGATGCAACAGAAATTACAGAGAATATTTCTCTTGGTCATTAGGCATGTAGATGAATGGTCAGTGCTGGCAAAACAGTAGGTCACGCTAAATTAAAATGGCAACTGTGCAGAGGTAATCTGGAAAAGAAGAGGAGGTGTTGAGCTTATTTTTCCAAGTTTTAATGAGTGATTTTGCAGGCTTACATCTTTTAAAGTGCTCACTTGTCATATAAACATCAGCATTTCCACAAGAGGATTTGTATTAGGAATCCTTTAGATGCTGGTATCCCAACCACATTCTTTTTCCCACTTGTTGGATAAATCAAGGCACACAGCATCAAAATTATGAAATAAGGGTTTTTAAAAAATACTTTTATTTATTAGTGTGAGCACAAGCCAGGGGAAGGGGCAGAGATAGAGGGAGAAACAGGGTCCCCACTGAGCAGGGAACCCATAGGACTCCATCCCAGGACCCTGAGATTGCCACCTGAGCTGAAGGCAGACACTTAATCACCTGAGCCACCCAGGCACTCCTGTAAAATGAGGAATCAAGAGTATTTTCTATCTTACCTGTTGGCCATTTCTGGCCTGGTGAATGGGCCACCTATCTTCTTCCTCAGTAGGGAGCAGAGAGCCCTCCAATTCTTAAATTTAACCTGGGACACTGAGTGACCAAAAGCCATTCCCAATTTTCAAACATGGTGAGAAGGGAGCTGGAAAGGTATTTCTTTTGTCTGAAGGCACCCAAAGGAAAAACAGCTAGAGAAATTCCGGAGAGGGAGACTCCAGTACCCAGAGTGTGAGGACTGTGGGAGCCCTGAGGGCAGGATTTACTGGTGAGAATGCCATTTTCATGAATCATGTGCCATTTGTGCCTTCCCTGTCAGGTTCATACAGCCCTGGAGGGCACTAACCCTATAGGCAGGGCTGTAAAGACTGTTGTGGGAATGGATGCCTCTGAACATTCCATTTTCATGTGTGTATTATACATGCATGCCCAGGCTCCAGCCCTCAGACCTGATTTCTGTGGTTTGGGTAGGATCCAGATGTCAACATTCAAAACTGTGGTTCCCCAGATTGGCTGCCCATTGGAATCACTCCTGGGGAGTTTTTAAAATGCTGATGCCGGGATCCCTAGGTAGCTCAGCAGTTTAGCGCCTACTTTCAGCCCAGGGCGCAATCCTGGAGTCCCAGGATCAAGTCCCATGTCGGGCTCCCGGTATGGAGCCTGCTTCTCCCTCTTCCTGTGTCTCTGCCTCTCTCTCTCTCTCTCTCTCTCTCTCTGTCTATCATAAATAAAATCTTTAAAAATAAAAAAATAATAATAATAAAATGCTGATGCTTGGGTCTGACTCCAGGGATTCTGGTTGAATTGGTCAGGGCTCTGGACTGGACATCAGAACTTTCTCACAGCTCCTTGTATGATTCTTATATGAGGCCAAGGTTGTAATCCACGGGTGAAGGAGACCTGGCTAACCCTGTGCATAGCAGGTGTCCAATTAAAGTAAGGTGTGAGATGAAGGCTAGATTGAAGGGTCTACAAGGGAAGTCAGTATCTGGGTCTTTGGGCCTTTCTCTAGGCTTGAATGTGTTCGTGATGATTGGAGGGGGAGTGGGCTGTAAAACCTCATGCGTTCAGCTCACAACCATAGCCTTTGTTGTGATGACCCATGGAACTTGTGGCTGAAACCAACCACCAGGGTCTTCTCATTGCTCTGTTGCATTGTATCTGCGTGTTGCAGGAGTGGCAGGTCCGCCTGTCACCCTCCCATGGTGTCTAACCACTGTCCTTTGGAGAAAAACAAGCAGAAACTGGCTTCTCTGAGAGCAAGGTGCTCCAGCCATGGAGTTAGCCTGAGATGAACTCTGGCCAGCACAGCAGGCTTGTGCTGAGGGTTAGTGAAAGCTCCCTGAAGCCCAGAGCCAGTTGCCTGGTTTCCTTTGTTCCCTAGGTGATTCTTGTTTAGTCCGAGGGGGACAGGGCGGGGAGGTATTTCCGCATCTGGCCCCAGTAGTGCAGCTGCTTTCGGTGTGGAGAGGCTCCCGTCCCAGAGGAGGGGAGCTGGCCGGGCAGAGGGCTCAGCGCAGCTGCTTGTTGAGCGGGATCTGAGCTGCTCCTACAGGGTCTCTGAAGGCTCTTTGGGTACTGACTTTCCACTGTGCAGGCGCGTCGGAGTCCCTAGAGAAGTGTCAACCTGCAGACTCTCTGATTCACCAGGACTCGGGTGGGGCCTGAGAATTTGCATGTCTAACACTTTCTGAGGCAGCTCTGGGGACCGCCCTTTGATGGAAGGACCTGGAAGGGACCCATGCTGTTTAGGGAAAGGACGTTACTGGGTTGCTGCACATCTACCTGATGGTCACAAGATCAGGAGTTACAGTGATGCCAACCTGGGGCTCCCATGGCTTGCACATGGGCAGGGGGTGGCGGGGCTCCGAGGTGGCTCCAGGAGCAGGTGGTGCTGGGGTGGAACCTTGAGGATGAGTCAGGGTGCGCCAGGTGAGGAGCATGGGGCCATGTTCCAGGAGCAGAGCAGGCAGCTGAGGGAGTGTGAGTGAGGCTGGGTGGGGGCACACATGGTGTGGGGGGACTGCTGGGGAGGGAGCTCTGCGTGAACAGGGAGGCGAGGGCCAGGATCTTGGTGCAGGTCCTCCACGGGGCGGAGTCGGGGCCTCCCTGAGGGGTTCCAGGTGCTGAGCCATGTGGTCAGATGTCCTACAAGCTGCTGCGTGCCTGGAAGAGCATGTGGCTGCAGGAGACATGGAGGCCGATGTGGGCGACCGCTGGGAGGTGATGCGGCCCCAGAGGCACAACCCGTATGTCATCTTGTCCTTGCTTCGCGCTCTGCCTCTGCTGGCTATTCCAGGCTTCCAGAGCCATGGCTGCTAGGTGCCTTACCTGGCTTCTCCTGCGTGTGCTTTTATGTGGAACCAGGCCATTGTTCTCTGCTCCTCCTGCACCACTTGTTTCTCCAGGAAAAGTAAGTTAAAATAAATGTAGGGGCGGCCTTGGCGGTCCGCCCCTGCTGCGCCTGGTAGGGCCCTGCGGCGGGCAGCATGTCTTCTTGGGAGCCCTGGGGTCTGCGTGGGAGCCACGTTTCCCTTCCCTGTGCGGCAGCATGAGGACAGATTACAGACCCGCTCAGAGGGGCCCGCCTCCCCGCCCTCAGGGGCCACTTCCCCGTGTGGTGTCCCGTCTCTGCCCCAGGCCAGAGCCCTCTGCCCACCGTGGCCGAGTGGTGGCCGCAGCAGAGAAGAATCCATGCTGATGGATTCCACTTGTGCTCCTTGTCCCTTCGTGGTAATGAAAATTTGATTCATGGTTTCCTCTCTGGGGCTCTCATCACCCGTAACTGATAGATCCCCAACACTTGGCTCATGGGAAAGTGATACTGCCCATCTCACCATGACCCAGACACATGCTTGGACGTTTCTGCAGGCTGTCTCCTAGTTGTCTCCTTTTTCTCAGGCGGTGGGGTTTCATCATTGGCGGAATTCCTGCCTGCCCCAGAAGCCTTGAGAGGGCTGCTGTGGGGAAGGCAGGGGTCTACCCACATGACCAGTGTCAGCAAGCAGTCTGTGCTCTGACGTAATGTCTCAAGGTTTATAGGTCACCCACGTCAAGGTGGCTCTTGCTGCTCAGACGGACGTGGTAGATAGGAGAACAGAGGTGCAGGATGGGGAGCCTGCCTCAGCTTGGGGGGCGGTAAGAGCAGAGAGTAGCAGGCCTGACCCGCTGTCCGTGTTTGCTGTCGTGGCTGGTCAGGGCAAGAGAAATGCCAGACACATGGTCTAAATGCCTTGCTGATTGCTGCCCTAAACATTTTGCTAAGTGACATGCCCAAATGGGACTCTTTTGCTACAGACTCGCTGAAGATGTTTGGTCAAATGTCCAAGGGAACTTTCCTTGATCATTAGTTAGCTAATGCAAAGCTGCTTTTCTCCTGATCCCATCTGCTTTTTGTCCCTGAAGGAAGTTTGCCATGTGTTAGGTACCATCTTGGAAGTCTGTTTTCAGGTCATTTGATGGGGGCTGTGCCTTCTCTCTCTCTCTTTTTTGTGACGTTTACTGTAAAAATTTCAATCTGAAGAAATAGTTACGAAATGTCAGCTGGTAGGAAAACAGCACCATATTTTTAAAGCTCATTTAACATACACCACCTCGTTTGGTTACTACAAGTCTGTAGAGTTAAATAGGCAAGGTGCTATTATTTTTTTTAAAGATTTGTTTGTTTATTTTAGCCAGAGATTGACAGAGAGAGAGAGAGAAAGAGAGAGAACATACAGGGGGGTGGGTCGAGGGAGAAAGAGAGAGAAAATCAAGGAGACCCCACGCTGAGCACAGAGCCTTACTTGGGGTTTGATCTCAGGACCGTGAGATCACAACCTGAGCTGAACCCGAGAGTCAGATGCTTCACCAACTGTGCCACCCAGCACTCCAGGAGAGGTATTATCATCTCCCTGTCATAGGTGGGAAACAGGCAGCAGAGAATGAATACCTTGCCCAAAATTTGGATTAATTCAAAAGATCACAGTGAGTGCTGGAACTCAGGCTTCTCAGGTCTCTATCATGAGCACCTTCCAGCTCCCATTAGGTGTAGCCCCTGCATGAGGCGTGATAGAGGACTTCCAGAGAGTGTTTATCAAGCCAAGTGGGAAGTTGGAGCACTTGAAAGGCCATGTAACTTCTCAAGACTGCTGCTGAAGAAAAGATTTTAGCTATTTGCTACATAGAAGGGTTTGGCATTCTCTGTCTAGAGAGCTGATGATGTCATTTATGTCAGTATTTCTGGGTGCTCTGTGTGGTAGAATGAAGAGACACTGCTATTTCATTTATTTACTGCTGTGTAACAAACCACCTGAAAACTTGACGTCTTAACTCGACAATGACTTACTATTTCTCATAATTGTGTAACTTGAGCAGTGCTTGGCTGGATGATTTTCCTGCTCCTTGTGGCATCAAATGGGACTGCTCATTTGGGTGCTCTCAGCTGCTGGCTATGTGGGGCTGGGCCAGGAGGCCCAAGAAGGCCTCCCTCACATGTCTCATGGCTCCATACTCCTCCATGAAATCTCTTTCTGTGTCTGGCATGGGCTTATTCATAGCATGGTGGTTTCAGGGTAGCCAGACTTCCTCATAGGAGTAAACAGAAGTTGCCAGTTCTCTTATGACCCAGGCTCAAAAGTCCTGGAATAAACACTATTTCTACCACTGTCTCTTGGTCAGGGAAGTCAAAAGGTCAGCCTAGACTCACAGGGAGGAGAATTAGAGACAACCTCTTGCTGGGTGAATGGCAAGCACATGCAGTGTTGGGAGAGGTTGTTGGTGGCCTAATCAGGAGTCTCTCAACCACAGTGACATTCATATGTCCACTTGCTAAGAGAAACAAACGTTTTTGCTACTATGTACTGTCGCTAAATACAACGAAGACTATCTGTTAAGGACACCACGCCTGCATGAAGTGTTCAGGAATAGCAAGTTGAGCCCGACATGAAAATATGGTTAAGGAGCAGCCCTAGAACATGAGTCCTCTGGCTGGTTGCCCATCCAGGTCCTCCACTGGGCTCCTCTGTGGGCCTGCCCATAGTTTCAGGAATCATGGCCTTGGTCCTAAAAATTACTTGATGCACCTAACCCAAACTCAATTCAGACAGACATTTATGGATAGAGTAAAAGTTTGGAGAAATGACCAAAAAGCTGGTAGAGAAATAAGAACCCTAAATGTCATAATAGTGGTGCATCCAGAGCCTTTTGGACCCAAATGACCATTCAGATCATAATAACATGGTCAGTGCACTTCTCCAACTGCTCGTAGCTGGAAAATGGTCCTCTCTTTTTGTTCCAATCCATCCATCTGACCCCATTCTTACTTCCTGAGCAAGCTTTTCTTGGCTCCTAATTGCATTGAGAGCATTGGGTATAAGACCTCAAATTGCAGCTAACAGAGGATTCACAACTGGTGCTTCTATTGTTCTGTGTGGTTGTCCTCTCACCCGCAAATTTGCATTGCCAATATATTTGGAGAACCTTTTGTTATTTTTCAGAGAGTTTTCATATGGATTATTACATTTCATTTTCATGGCAACTCTGTAAGATAACACTGAGTAAGGTTACTTTCTTGTAGAAGATAGGAAATTTGAAATCCCAGAACAGTGAGTTCAGGGCTCCATCAGCAGTCCTATGGGCCCTGCCCAGAACACATCACACGAGGTAATGAAGAAACTTGCTCAATAGCAACTAATAGGCTTCACCACTATGCTAAAATTAGAGCTGAAAGGTAAACAGAAATAGTGTTGGAATGGAATAATAATGTCATACCATATGGGAAAATTCTAGTGTGGATTAGTGATTCTCTTGTCCTTGGAGTTCTTCACAGCTGTGCTATGAGCTATGTGGGGATGAGTGACAGTGCGCCTGGTGCACTTTGTTGTCCTTGCATAATTAATGTGTCTCCTTTACTCCCATAAGTGTTCAGGTTTGGGTGGTACGTTTGGTCCCCCAAAGCATGGAGCTCCACATATCATGGGCACTCAGGAAGGATCAGTTCCCTCCCATGACAAGCCAGTAACATCTGCACAGGAGTAACCATACAAGCAGTGTATATTTTGTGCTTTTAATTTTAAGCTATTCTTCTTGACACTAGAGGTCAAAATCAGGGCTATTTCCTTGATTAAGTTTTTCCTTTTAAAAAGTGATAATGCAGGGACGCCTGGGCAGCTTAATGGTTGAGCATCTGCCTTTGGCCCAGGGCATGATCCCAGGGTCCTGGGATCGAGTCCTGCATCGGGCTCCCCGCAGGGAGCCTGCTTCTCCCTCTGTCCGTTTCTCTGCCTCTCTTTGTCTCTCTCATGAATAAATAAAATCTTTAAAAAAAATAAAAGTGATAATGCTGAAACAGGTGAAGGAGATGAAGAATAAGTATACTTTTCATGATGAGCACTGAATGAGATATAGAATTGTTGAATCACAGTATTGTATACCTGATACTGATAGAACACTGTATGTTAACTGTACTGTACTGGAATTAAAAAATAAATAAAACGGATAATGCTTATTCAAACTCTTACTGGTACCCTAAAGGGCCTGACTTCTGCTGGCTTTGGATTGGTTGAACCACAGGGAAATGAATCTCTGGTTATTTGTAAATGAATCAGTAAAACCATCCTGATAATATTTTCCCCACTGTATTTCTAACTTAGTAAATTATTTGTCATGTAGGATTTGATCTCATAGCAAGCCTCTTCAGTGGGAGAGTCTGGAGAACTAGAGATACAGAGAAGATCCCACAACTAATGAATAATACGCAAAAACTGGAACCTTTTGATTCTGTGTCCTTCCTTTAATCCTACCTGTTGTGGATGTTCCTGTATCTGGCCACAGTCATGTTGACTTAAGATATCTATCTATCTATCTATCTATCTATCTATCTATCTATCTATGAGAGAGCTCATGAATCAGAGGGTACTAGCTGGGGGCAGAGGGTGAGGGAGAAGCAGAGTCCCTGCTGAGCAGGGAGCCCAACTCAGGACTGGATCCCAGGACCCTGAGATCATCCTGAGCCGAAGGCAGATGCTCAACCATGGAGCCACCCAGGCGCCCCAAACACCTAATAAAATAGGATTTAGTGAAATTGTAGATGTATCACACTGACCTAGGTGATCATGCGGAATTTGATGACTCCAGAATATGCACTGCTGCTGGTTTATTCATCCAGTGTGGCCAAGGGCAGCCTCATTAAATGAGCCTTGTATTTGTTTAGGGCATTCATGGTTACAAAACATTTTATCTACAGTATCTCTTTGATGCATCATAAGAGGAAGCATAAGGCACGGATAAATGTTAAAGGTCTTGCTCTCACTTTTTCCCTAACCAAGGAGGAAAGAGGCTCAGAGAGATTGAGTTGCTCTAGAGGACGTGTCTGGTAAATGGCAGCACATAGTTTGGATATTTCAGAAATATCAAATATTTCTGATACCTGGTTCTCCACTGGCCCCTGATTCCTCATTTCCAGGAGCTTCTCCGGTAGATCATCAAACTTGGGAGAGATGGTTTGATTCTAAGGCCATAGGGCTCATAATGAGTACCTCATAAAACGCCAAGATTGATTATCCTCTGTGAAGAGGGACAAACATGGTCACTGTCTGCCAGAGTCCTGAGAAATGCAACAGCCTCTTCCAGAGCAGGGACAGTTTTAATCTGACAAAATGGCCTGGGAAGCTAATTAAGCCACTCGTTTTTAACTGGAGCCTGTGGACAGGGGGCAATGAGAGACAGGAAGGGGCTCAGGAATGAGAGTGTTTTCCAAGCTTGCCGCCGCAGGCTTGTCAGGTGTAAGAAATCCGGCTGGGAAAATGCTAGAGGTCCACAAGAGTTGAAGATGAAGAAAGGCCCAGGAAAGAGTTCTAGGACATGCCAGATGACCCAACTGCTTGGCTCCTTATTTGGAGCAGGGAGTACTCGAGAGGCAACAAGTTTTTGGCATATAAATCTCTGAAGACTGGGGCTGGAGATGAATAATCCCCCATGTGGAGCCGAGGATAGTCAGACACCCACTCTCTGAGTCAGAAGACTGCCGTCGGCCTCACCATGGGCTTTGAGAGATCTCTACAGGTGAACCAAAGACGCAGGCCCTCAGAAATGCAGAAGCTACCAACTTACATTGTGAGCAAATTGATCCTCACTCCTCCTCTTCCATTCTGTTTTGTTTTCCTTCATGTGCGTGTGTGACGGAGGGCACGGCATGATCTAGAATTCCTTCCATCTAAAAAAAAAAAAAAAAAAAATAGAATTCCTTCCATCAGTTAGAGGCTTTTGTTTCCAGGCAAGTCGGCTCTTCTTGATTGAATGAAGAGAGAATGTATTGATTGACAGAGGCAAGAGGAGAGTCATGTCTTCATGACTTTTGAAGGAATTGACTTAGAGTCATTGGATCTTCAAACTGAAAAAAAAAAAAGGGAATCCCAGAGACTGTGTGGTCCAACTTTTCATGTAATGCAGGTACCTTTTCTATAGCTACCAGAATAGATGGCAGTTCAGATATTTTTGGAACACTTTGAGAAGGGATCCCTGGGTGGCGCAGCGGTTTGGCGCCTGCCTTTGGCCCAGGGCGCGATCCTGGAGATCCGGGATCGAATCCCACGTCAGGCTCCCGGTGCATGGAGCCTGCTTCTCCCTCTGCCTGTGTCTCTGCCTCTCTCTCTCTCTCTGTGTGTGTGTGTGACTATCATAAATAAATAAAAATTAAAAAAAAAAACACTTTGAGAAAGTTAGAATATACTGGCTGTTGAGATTGTTCCATCCATTCTCCATTTTTTTTACCCACTAACCCTTACATAGTACCTGCTCTGTACACCATGCTGGCATGAGTCCTTTATGATCATTAGGCCATTGATCCAAGACAGTTTTTATCCTTATGTTACAGATGAAGAAACTGAGACACAGGGAGATTAAGTGACATGCCCAAGGCCACACAGCTAGTAAGTGATAGAGATGGGACTGGAACCCAGGCAGCCTGTCTCCTCAGTCTGTGCACTTAACTGCCAGCTTTGCTGCCTCTTTAAGACATTTCTGGTCATTAAGTTTTTCTGAACCAAAGTTGGTCCCTTGGAGTTTCTACCCCAGGGTCTTTCAACATGATGATTCATCGAATTATTTTCAGACAAGCTGTCATTTCTTCTCATTATCTTTTCTTCTCCAGTTCTTCCAGCAGTTTCTCATGTGGCATGATTTCTATGCTCCAGGTGCTTCCCCTGGTTGCATGCCAAATTTGGACAGCTTGGTAAAGAGCACCTGAGATTTAAGGTTGGACCTACCTGTACTGGGATCTCCGCCTCCCTGCTTACCAGCTATATATGCTTGAGCAGATACTTTATCGATCTTCTGAGCAGAGTCCTCCATTTGTGAAATGGGACTAATTCTAAACTCCCTGACTCACTGTTGTAACTATACAGCTGCAGTGACGACTATATTCATTCCCCCCCCCACACACACAAATTAATCTGTAGGTTCATACAATCCCAATCAAAACTTTTGCAAGCTAATTTGAAGAAATTGATAAGCTAATTCAAAGTGTATATGAAAATGCAAAAGATCTAAAATGGTAAAACAATATTTAAAAAGGAGAACAAAGAGGATTCAACTTGATTACAAGACTTCCTGTAAAGCTAGAGTAGCATAGTAAGGTACCAGCGTAGAGAAAGACAAATAGATCAATGAAATAGAATAGAGTCTACAAATAGACCCACACATCTATAATTAATTGATTTTTTGACAATGATAAGAAGTCAGTTCAATAAGAAGGACTATTTAACAGATGGTGCTGGAAAAAAAATCTACCTGTTAATAAGGTCATCTACCTGACTCCATTGGACATATCAGAACTAATGAGTTAGATGGTAGAAGTAATGTGGAAGCTAAACAGAAAACTTGAAGAAGAAAATATGGGAGGAGCACCTGGGTGGCTCAGTTTTTGAGCATCCGATTCTTGATTTTGGCTTAGGTCATGATCTCAGGGTTGTGAGATTGAGCCCTGCATCAGGCTCAGCACTGAGCATAGAGCCTGCTTGGAATTCTGTCTCTTTCTCTCCCTACCCCCCACCTTAAAAAAATAAAGAAAGAAAAGATAGGAAAATATCTTTGTAATTGTGGATTAGTTGGAGATTAGAACCCCAAAACACTAATCATAAGACAAAAACTATATTGGACTTTATCAAAGTGAGATATTTCTTTTCATGAAGAGATGTTACTAAGAATATGAATAGGGAATATATAGATTGGAAGGAGATTTTGCAACACATAGAAATAAGTAAGACTTAATATGTAATAGTTACTGAACTCCTATAAGTCAATAATAAAATACCAATCACCCAGTGGAAAACATGGGCAAAAGACTTGAACAGATATTTGACAAAAGAAGATATACACATGGCCAGTAAGGAGGTTACATCATTTGTTGTAAGGGAAATGGAAATTAAAACCACAATGAGATGGGACGCCTGGGTGGCTCAGGGGTTGAGTGTCTACCTTCGGCTCAGGACGTGACCATGGGATCCTGGGATCGAGGCTCGCTTTGGGTTCCCCACAGGGAGCCTGTTTTTCTCTCTGCCTGTGTCTGCCCCTCTCTCTGTGTGTCTCATGGATAAATAAATAAAATCTTTAAAATAACAACAACAACAGAAAGAAAAGCCACAATGTGATACTATTCATAACTGCTAGAATGGCTAAATCAGAAAGACTGGCAATATCCAATGTTGGCAAGAATATGGAACAACTAGGATGTTTGAACAATGCTGGTGGGAGTGTAAGATGATAGAGCTATCTTGGAGAACTGGTTTGGCAGTTCCCATAAAGTTAGACCTGCATCTACTGCATGGTCCCCCTATTTTGCTCTTAGATCCTTATGTGAGAGAAATGGAAACAGGTATCTGTAGAAACACCCATTAGAATGTTCCAGCAGCTTTGTTCATGATAGTCCCAATCTGGAATCAACCCAAGAGCCATCAGCGGGGGATGGGCAATATGAATGATATACAGATACATGAGACAGAATCTCGAAAACATAATAGTGGGGGGAAAGCCAGCAAATAAGGTACTTCATAAATGATTCTATTTAAATGAAGTTCAAGAGCAGACAAAACTAAGGGTGAGAGAAATCATGACATTGGTCACCTCCGGGAAAGGGATGGGAATTGACTGGAAGGAGGCATGAAGAGACCTCCAGGGATAACAGGAACATTCCGTATTTTGATTGGGGTGATGGTGATATGTGCAGATGTGGTCACCAGAACTCATTACCTTAAATACTTGACATCTAGGTGAATTCCACTTCAATATTTAAAAATAATAGTGATATCTGAAATGGAATATGTTGTAATTTACTCTAAATACTGTGAAGTGTTTAGGCTCTTATTCCTATGATATAAACTTTCTAGTTCTACTAATGTGGCTTGAAGTTGCATTGGCTTTTTTTTTTTTTTTAAGTGGGAATTTCCATTACGTTCTTGACATTTATGGAATTTGTGGCTAAAGAAAACTGCCAAGACTGTCTTCCTTTTAAGCGTGAATTGCTACCAGCGGTGCTTCTTTCTCAAATACGTCCTTTGTCCAGGTGGATCTATAGGTAGCCCTGGAAGGAATCAATAGAACTTAGATAAACAAAGGTGATATTTCAGGAGAGTGGTGCTGTAAATAATAATAATAGCTTGTGACTGGATAGTACTTAATGCCAAGCACTCCTCTAGAGCTTTACACACGCTCACTGAGGTAATTCTCAGTAACTCCAGGGGAGGGGATCTGTCATCACCCCCATTTTATACGAACTGATCTGAGGCACAGCGAGGTCAGGTGACTTGTCCAAGGCTGTGTGGTCAGTAAGGGATGGAGCTGGAACTCAAATCCAGGGCTTATCAATGCCGAGATCTGTGCAGTTAGCTCCCGGGATACCCGGTGCCTCATCTCCGGTTTGCTGCTTCTGCGTGACGCTTTGACTCTAATTGGCTTGATCCGTCTCTGGTTAATCTGCTTAGAATAACTCACCCCAGGTAGCACCCCTGAGGAGGATCATACCAGAGCAGAAATTTCTTGCAGGACTCTCATGGGAGAACCTGATATGAAGGAGCAGCGGGGCCCGGTTAGGGAATGGCCCTCATTATCTCCAGGTCTCATTCTACCTCCAGCCTTCCCGGCCTCTTTCCACACACTACAGCTCAAAGAGTTCCTTCAGTAGCAGCCATAATCCCTGAGGTGCTTGCTTCTGTCCCGTGTGTCCACCAGAATAGCCATCAGTGGCAGAAGGTCAGACTGGGGAGGCACCGCTTGGTGCCTAAAGGAAGAGAGATTTGACAGTTCTCATTTACTGCAAATTCCATAAATGGCAAAGAGTGTGATGCTGCTGAAAACATCATCAAAACAGAAATGTGGCCTCAGTCTCAAGCCACATTAATGGAAGTAGAAGGTTCAGACATGAGGAGCACTTATCACTGTTTAGAGTAAATCTCAGCATGCTCAATTTCAGATGTCATCGTTATTATTTTTAACATTTGGGTAGAATTTACACAGATCTGGAATGTTTAGGTCACTGTTTTTTTTGTTTTTTTTTTTTTTAAGATTTATTTATTTATTCATTCAGAGAGAGCGAGAGAGGCAGAGACACAGGCAGAGGGAGAAGCAGGCTCCATGCAGGAAGCCCGACGTGGGACTCGATCCCAGGTCTCCAGGATCACACCCCAGGCTGCAGGCGGCGCTAAACCGCTGCGCCACCACGGCTGCCCCAAGGTCACTGGGTTTTGATAGCCGTGTCCACCCATGTCACTTCAATCAAGACACTGAAGACTGTTTCCAATTACCCTGGAAAGTTTCCTCGTGTCCTTTCCTAGCCAGTTTCCATTCGCCCTCACCAAGGGCATATTTTGATCCAGAAAGAAGACGTCTTCTGGACCGGATTGGGATTCTTCTTTACTAACTTTTACCAGGCACTTTGTACACATCACAAACGCAGGGGAAGAGTCCTCTAGCAGTGGGTGGCATAGGCTGGAGGTAACTCACCTCTGAGGCAGATCCAGTCTTACCAGGTGGAAACACTAAAAGCCTAATGGCTAACCCTGGATAATGCTCACCTGCACCGGAATCATGACTCTGTCCTGCTCATCTTCTTTCTAGACCTGTGGTCCCAAGGAGTCTTGCTAGATCGAAGCATAGGTTTCTGGTTTCTCATCCCCGGGGACCTGTCACGAGCATTTAATTAACTCAAAAGGTCCAGGTGGCGAGTTAGGATTCTTATTTAGAACTTTTGATGATCTACTTTTTAAATAGTCTATGTCAGATTGGCCTTAAAGTCAAACAAAAAGAAGACATGAGAACAAGTTGGATCGGGAGGCACCCTCAGGACATGGGGTGTGCTGCATATTGGGGAGGTGCCTGATCCAGATGCTCGTTCTCAGAAGGCATATCAGGGTTTCCCTGCAGCTCCGTCCAGGGGTCAATATTGTATATACTCTTAACTTCTTTGGCCTGCCAAGTCCTCATCTAAAAGTTGGGATTAATGCTGTGTCTCTATCTCAAGATTAGTGGTTAATGGGATAGGGCTCTAAAACTAATGTGACATTAGGGAGCATTGCCTGGTGAAGCTGTGGCTTCAGCTCCTTGAAGAGGTGAGCTGGTGGGGGAGAAAAACCAGTAGTACAGTTTGGGACCAAAGAAAAGCTTTTCTAGTCCCTCTCTGCTTGAAAATTCACCTTTAGCCCTTCATCCTACAAGACCTCCTCCCTCATTCGTCACCTCCCATACCCCGCCCCCCCAGGCTGAAACCTCTGAGAAACGTTAGACTTTGAAACTTGATCTTCTAAACCGAGTCAGCTGACTTTAATATTAAACATCTCCTGCGCGTCAAGCACTGTGAAGGTTATAAAAGGAGCTGCTGCCCTCCAGGAATTCACAGCCCGATCACATCACTCATATCAGGAGAGTCCCAGACATGTTGTGCCCTGTTTCATTCACTAACCAGCACTTCCTACTAGTTCATCTCTCTTTGCCCAAGTCTTTGCTTTTTCACACATCCAATAATTCCTGGGCTTCCTCTCCACAGTGAGCAGTGGCCTCATCAAGAACAAATCCTCTTATGAACTTCGAAGACAAGACCAAAAAAAAAAAAAAATCAATAATTACTGTGTGTTTTGACAGAGTTATAAGTAGACTTGATATTGCTGTGGTACCAGTTCGTGCATTGCTTTTGTTTAAAAAACTTCCATACACCTTCACTTCGGAATTTATGCCTTAAGCTATTTTAATTTTTTTTTTTAAACTAAACATGACACTTTCTTTTGAATTTCACCAGCTTCTCCATTAACATCCGCTTTCTGTTCCAGGATCCAGACCCTACTTAGCTGTCATGCCTCCCCAGTCTCTTCTGGTCTGTGACAGTTTTCAGCCTTTCCTTGTTTCTTGCCCATGACCTTGGCCGTTTCGAGGAGTGCTGCTGGCTCAGTACCATGTGGCCTGTCTGCCAGTTTGGGTTTGCCTGCTGTTTTCCTCATGATCAGCCTGGGGTTGTGGGTTTTTGGAGAGAACCTCACAGCAGTGAAACACCCCTCCCAAAACAGCGTCTCAGGGGACGTGTGACGTCTACAGACATCGCTGATGACGTTGACCTTGATCACTTGGTGGAAGAGGAGTTTCCCAGGCTTTTCCCCATAAAGGTGCCCTTTCTCCCATTCTGTTCTCTCTGCTTTGGAAGTGGGCCGCCAAGTCCAGGACAGCGTCAGCTAAGCGTCAGCTCCTGAAGCAGCGTCTATGTATATAACTTGTTTGGATGTTTTTAGCAGGATATTCAGCCTCTCTGCTACAGCACCAGTCAGCCTTGTGCTAAATTTCATCCGTGCTCTGTGCTTTGAGAACATTAGCTAATTAATCCTAATTAGACATTATAGCAGAATCTCACTAATTCTCGCTTTACTGATCTGTAAATAGAAGCTTCTCTACAAACCCGTCAGTCTTCAGTTCCCTGCTAAGCGGAGATTTACATAGCCGAAAGGCGGTGGTGTCAGCAACGGCTGGGGCTGGGCTGTATCTCTGAGCGATTCCTAAGGAGCTTATCTACAGAGCCTTCGTGTGGGTGACTTTCTGCAAATGTTTTACTTTGTGTTTTCTACTTTCCTGTGGAGCATTATCCTAAGTCATTTAAAAGAAAATGTTTGTGAAAGGCGCCTTGGATTTTAATCTATTTATTATATCACAACCTGTAACGGAACTCCGAAGGAGCGCAAAGCCAATCATGACACCTAATTAGGCGGTGTCTGGGTTCTCCTACAGCTCCAGTCTCCTATGATTTGGTCTACAGTAGGACAGGTTGGGTTTAAGATGAATCCGCCTTGGGTCTCTGTCTGGTAGAAATGCATTGTATTTGGTACTTAACATACATTGCCTCATGCAGTATGATTATTCTCCACTTCTGTGCATCTGTGCTTCGCCCCAACCGTGCAATGAGACATCTTCAGAGAACAGCCCGTGACTTCCAGCTCGTCTGCAGTGGTGACCGGCATATGGCATTTGTAGTACACATTGCAGGTTGTCTGTTCGACTTCCGTTTGCCTTTCTCCTCCTAGTCAAGAATCCCCAGTTATTTGAACGCCGTCTTCCTTCTGAACCACCTATCTCAGGAGAAACTGGCCCACCCTTGCTCCATTGGTGGGTCTGATTGCTTTGAGGGCATTCATTCTCCACGCTCTCAGGATTAATTTAGGAGGTGCATCCGGCCCCACATAGGGGGGCCGGATAGACATAGACAGCTTACGGGGGGCTTCTCATAAACGTTTCCTCCAATTTGAGGAAAACTACAGGAGGAAGTGAGGTGGTTCCCGTGCCTGGGACATTCTCCTGTGTAACTATGACCACTGGAGCTCAGGAGCAGTCACCTCCGGGGAAGCATGACACCAGGACAGTGTCGGGGGACTGGTTGGGGCCGGGCTGTGCTGTGCTGCCAGTTTTGTGAAACAATAAGTGTACTTACTGCTGAAGCCACTTGGAGACAAGGGTCTTGTCACTTGCAGCCAAAGGCAGCCTGAATGATGCAGAATTGTCAATAAATATTTTTATTTGGTGGGTTTTAGTGCCAAAGGGAGTCTTTGGCCTCTTTGAAAGAAGAGATGAAAGTTGAACAAGAAGCACGAGGTCCCTTTAGGAAGGTAATTTCATACCAGTGAGAAAAATTTTTTAAATATGTGGTTTTTATTCTTATTCATTCCTTTTTCATAAACTTGTTCATTAAATGTTATGTACTGTTAATGGCTCAAAGCTATAAAGTAAAACAGAGTGCAGGAGGTTGGGCTGTTTTGGGATCTTTTTGTTTTTTTCTTTTGTTTGTTGTTATTTTTACAGTAGATTCCACATCCAGCAGGGGCTTGAACTCATGACTCTGAGATCAAGACCTGAGCTGAGATCAAGAGCTGAATGCCCAACCAACTGAGCCACCTTGGCGCCCTGGTCTGTTTTGTTCTAGAACGCCCGTGGCATGGGTTCTAGGTTCACAAAATGGTCTAGATTGTAGCCTCCCCTGAAACACATGCAGTTCTCTCTTCCACAGATCTCTTTCTGTCCTTGCACCCTTCCCCTGAGGCATCCCCTCTTTCCCTTTGTCCGGGCCATCCTCTGTGGGCGGCTGTCTCCACATGCGGGGCTAGCCCACCCGGGTCTTGGTGGTAGGATGTCCCCCTTCCCCAGCACCCGCCCTCCAGCTTCCCCCGACTGTTTCTCAGAGATCCTGTTTGCTGCTTTATGGCATCAACTCAGGATTGTCTTGTTTCTTATCAGGGCTGTGCATGCTGACGCTTCCCCAACTCCAAGCCCCAGAACCTTGTTTCTCACACTTTCCAGTAATTTGCGGGGTCACCAGACACTGTCTACACTCTGCTCACCTTCCTTTGCCGTAGTTACTGCCCCCACAGGTGCTCGTTATGGAGGGTTATGGGGAAAATTCTCTCCACCCCCAGGGACACTTCAGTTTGTTTTCTCTCCATCCTAAACAAAATCTTAACCCACTAAGTGCATTTCTTTTTTCTTTGCAGTTCACAGGCCCGTATCTTCCCAGGTTGGTGTGATCCAGCTTTATCCTCTTACTTTTTTACACTGCGTTTTTCAAATTATCATTTTCAGACTCTAGTTCCTTTAAAGTGCTCTGTAGGGACGCCTGGTTGGCTCAGTGGGTTGGGCTGTGCTTTTAGCTCAGGTCATGATCCCAGCATCTGGGGATTGAACCCCTGCATCACGCTCCCAACTCAGCGGGGAGCCTGCTTCTCCCTGTGCCCCTCACCCTGCTTGTCATGCTCTCTCTTGCTCTCTCTCTCAAATAAATAAAATCTTTTTTAAAAAATTAAAGTGCTCTGTAGACAAAAGATGCCATAGACTAAGTCACTTGAGAAATGTTGCAGACCTTCCCGGACTTGCCACGCATATCAGCACATTATAGGGTCCGGGATCCTGTGACACAGGACAACTGGGTCACTTATTTGGGTCTCAGCTTGCCCCACCACTGCTGCCCTGCTCCCCTTCCCCCCTGCCCCAGCCCCAGGCTCTGTTTAGTACCTTGCGGAACCCATGGAGTAGAATTTAGAATCTCCCGAGCTTGTTTGAGCTTTGCTACCTCTAAGCCTCCACTTTGGGGGGAGGTTTCTTACCTGGACACCCTCGCTGCCTGTCTTTATAACAGAATGGCCAGTCATTCTGCCCCCCCCGCCCCCGCCCCCCCAGCCTAGAGCAGTGGAGCGTCCTTGTCATTGTTCACTTTAAAACATCTCCATTTGAAAGTTGCAGCAAGAAGCAAGGACGCAATTTAACTTCATTCCATACCTCAGGGTAAGTGCTTAGCATTTGAAACATATCCTGATCAGGAATCAGCATTCCATAGGTAGCTACTCAGCTTCCAGGTACCCTTGAGAGCAACACCTGAGGCTTCATTAGCATAAGGTATGTAAGGAACCATTTGTCCCCTGTGTAATGAGGGGTGTCTGAGGTCAGTGATCCTTGGGGAAGGTCATCCGGGCTGCGCCTCCTGCAGGATGAGGTTGATGAATCCCACAGGTCCAGGCAACATTGGGCACCTGGGGTCCTGAAGGCTCCAACCCTTGGAGGCCTCCTGCTGTGGCATCCAGAAACTGGCCTGGTTTGTGCAGCCTTCCAAGAAGTGAGGTGCTGGCTGAGGGCCAAGGTGGGGACTTTCCTGAGCTGCAGGAGCCGCTCCCATGACTGTTTGCAGGCCTGCTAATGAATATTCAACAGTCGGCTGAATTTTATCTAAGACTTGCTTAAATCGAGTCATACTCAGCAAGGTGGTCACAGAGAAAGTTCCCCGAAAACCTGGCAGACACTTTGGTCTGTCAGCAGAGGGGTCAGTTCCCCACAGGGGGTGACAGCGGCCTTAACCCCTGAGCCTGTCCCCGCTAATGCTCAGGCTGGTGCTGAGCAGGGCAGAGTGGTCAGCCGCCCCGGAGCTCTGCCAGTGCTGTGGGCTTCCTTGGCCCCCTCCCTGCCCCAGGGGCTCAAGTGGCTGTCCCCCCCCCCCCGCCCCCGCCACTGAGGCCCTCTGCCAAGGGACACCCACATCTCCTCCTCCCCTATGAGCAGCACACACAGGTGTTTCTGGAGTGTGCTGCCCTCCTCCTCTTCTCCTCCTGGCCCCATGTCCTTGGAGCTCTTGCAGGAGCCGTCCCTGTAGCAGCACATGCCACACTGTCCCCCTTCCAGAGCCCAGTCTTCCAGCCCCTGTGGTCAGTCTCCCCTTCTCTGTGCCTCAGAGTCTGCATCTGCAGGATGGGTGTATAGTAATAGGGTCGCCCTTGTGGCCTGTTGTGGGGGAACCAGCTCATAGGGACAAAGCCCCCAGAACGCTGCCCAGCGGCTTGTGAGCCTCTACATGTGTCCATTTCCCCTCCCTCTGTCTCTGTCTCTGATTATCAAAGCTTCACACTCACAGGCAGGCTCACTACAGCGTGAGGAATGAATGAACTCATTCCTCCATTGAGGTTTTAACAGGCTTCCGGGAAGCACGACAGACCGTGTGTGGACCTGGTGCTAGCATTCACTTGCTTGCTCAGAAGAGTCCTGTTGGCCCTTACTTAGAGCTTACTTGCTTTTGGTTTACATGCTTTTTTCTTTTTTCAAGATTTTATTTGAGAAAGAGAACGAGTGGTGAGAGGGGCAGAGAGAGAGAGAGAGAGAGGCTGACTCCCTGCTGAACAGGAAGCCCAGGGTGGGGCTTGATCCCAGAACCTGGAGATCATGACATTTCAAAGGTAGACGCTTGACCGACTGAGGTTCCAGGCGCCTCTCCATGGACTTCTAATAAGCACAATTTGCTTTCCTACTCACAGAAGATTAGAAACAGTGAATTAGGAGGAATTTGTGTCAGACAAGAAATGACTAGTGGCCAGTGAAGGAATAGTCACATAAATATGAAAATCAGACAAAAGCACTCTGAATTCTGGGATCCTTTGGGTAGAAAAAAAGACAAAATAGCCCCATTCCTCGAGGCTTGTGAATGCTGCCATTGTGCTGAAGCCCTGTAACCATGTCCCCCAACGGCTTTGAAGAGAGGAGGTGATCGTTAGCACACTTTGCTTAATGAGGCGGGAAAGTATGTGATAAGCTTTAGAACTTCCAACAAAGTGGTAAATGTCAAAGTTGTGATGCTGAAAATGGTTACTCTCAAAGGATGGATGCGGCACAACTGGGCCCAGGGGTCTGGATGAGTGGGCGTTCCTTCATGGGGCCGCAACAGACACTCCCCTGGGAGATGTGCAGTCGCAGCCCCACACCTGATGCTTGTTGGCGTTTCACAGACGCCCATGAGAAGGCCCGGGGATGGGGTCCAGACCGGAGGGAGGGACCCACGCCTGTAAATAGGGCGGTTGTCTTCTGAGTCCTGTTTTCGCCATCTGCTTTTTGTCTTGCCGGATAAGGCCTTTCCTGGTTATGTTTTGCTGAGCTGGGATCAGATACACTTTAGACACACGAGGGGAAGCCTGTGGAATATTTTGCTTCAGGCTGTGGATTGTCAGAAGACCCCTGAACCAAAGCTTGCTTGGTTTTTCATCTGAGGCCCGTCCTGAGGACGGGTGGCCTGAGCAGGCTCCTGGTTTGCCCTACCGGGGACCCGGGAATGACCCCGTGTGGGTTCTGACTTGCATCTTCCAAGGAGATACCTAAGCTGGTAAACAGGTCAGGGAGTTGAGGGTCTGTCATGACTGATATGGCAAGAAACAGAGCCCTAGGTGCTGGCCCTGCTTGCCCATCTGAGAGGAGGATGGCCATGGCAGCTGACATCATCACCGCCAGTTGTCAGATTCTCCTCTCTGCCAGGCCCTGAGCACACGTCAGTGCTCCGTCTTGGAGGCCAGCAATCTGACCCAACACATACCTTGTTTAATAAGAAGATCGAGGCTCAGAGAGGTTAGTGTCCATCTAAGGGCACGTAGCTAACCTGAAAGGAGCTGACGTCGAACCCGGATCTGTCTTGTCCCCAGTGGTCATGCGCCAGGGACCATCTCCTTCCCTGAAGAGCAGCCTGGCCTTTGTGTGGAGGAAAAAGCCAAGAGAGGGCTCCTGGGAGAAGGCAGGTACTGCCCTGAGGCCGCCAGGTCAGAAGGCTTCTCCTGGGGGGGGCGGGGCCCTGCCCTAGATGCCAGAGCTGAATGCAGCCACAGCAGGAGCGCCCCCAGCATGAAGGGATGCTCTCTGCATCCCCGCTACCCTGGCCAACTGTGCACTCGGGGTTTTTTCCAGGGTCACTTCTGACCAAGCAGTTTGCTGATCTTAGAGATTCAGTTCAAGTGTGAAGGGTTTCTGTTTGGGGATATGTCTCTTGGGGCCACCGAGCTGATTCGTCCCAGGAGGAGGAGAGGGGAGAATGGGCTGCCTTCCCCAGGCCAGAATTCCGTAGCAGGTGCCACACTCCGGGGAGATCCTGGCCTCTGTTCCCCCGCTTCTTCCCGGCTCCCGGGAGTGCAGCAGCCTTCGAGCATTGCCCTTACCTGGTCCCAGCTCCTCGAGCTTGTCTGTTAGGTAAGCAGCCATTGCGGAAGGGGCGGGGGGGTTGGACCGAGATCTTGAAGGGTAGAGGGTGCAGGCAGAGAGATGCGCTGAAGGCATCTTGAGCCACTGATGGGAACTCTGGGCTGTGCCACGAGTGACGCTTGTGTTTCCCTTGGGATCCAAGAAAGGAGGAAGCAAGGGGAAGTAGCAGGTATTGTGGGATCACTGAGAGCACTGCTGAGAGCCGGTCCGTCCGGAAGGCAGGCACAGCCGGGAGAGTGCCACCTGCCACTGCATAGCCGTGGTCGTTTCCTCCATGTTTGAGGGACATTAGACAGGAAGACGCAAGGGAATCCCGGCCAGGAACCCTGTGGGTACTTTACAGGTTCGGTGAAAGGGGCCAGCCATGTGAGGTTGTAGGCGTCAAGCAGAGGGGTTAAAGTTTCATCTTTTCTACCCTAGGGATCCATTTAAGGTTCCCAAGCAGGGATGTCACCGGGGGGTGCTCAGGTGAGGTTAGCCCTGCAATACCTCATTCTGCCGAAATCCGTGTCTGCTCCCGGGGAAGGAGCTTTCCAGCAAGCTGCCCTGTCCGTAGCCTGGTACGAGCCGCATGCGGTCTTTGGGCTTGTCCATCATGGACTTCTAGTTTGGCACGGTGGGATTTGCATTTCTCATCTGCCTCAAGGTTGGTGGCTGACTCCCTCAGACCACTGTAGGGGTCAGGAAGATTTCTTTCTTTCTGCCTTTTTTTTTTTTTAATATTTTATTTATTCATGAGAGACACAGAGAGGCAGAGACAGAGGCAGAGGGAGAAGCAGGCTCCCTGTGGGGAGCCCAGTACGGGACTCCTGGGACCCCAGGATCACGCCCTGAGCCGAAGGCAGACACTCACCCACTGAGCCACCTGGGGGGGTCCCAAGATTTTTCTTAAAGGACTACACAGTAGATATTTTAAGCTTTTGGGCCCTGGGGCTCTGCTGTAACTTGGCTCTGCTGTCCTGGTTGGGAAGCGGTCACAGACTATCTGTGAAGACTGGGAGAAGCCGTGTTTCAGTAACACTGCATTTAGGGAAATAAGCCCCCGGCCGGTGGGCAGGAGCGTGCGGCCACCTTGCCTCAGGCGTGCTGAGCAGAAGCGAGCCTCCTGGACGGACACACTGGCTGGTGTGCAGTGATCACGGAGCCACGCGCACCTGGGACCCTGAGCCTGAAAGAGAGGGCAGCTTGGCGGCGTGATGCCACTGAGATTTTGACGTCTCTTCCTGGAGCTGACGTGTCTCTGCTGGAGAACGCCGTGCTGCCTTGCAGGGGACCCCTCCGGGCCTCTCGTCCTCCTCCTCACAGCTAGCACGGAGCAGGTGGCCAAGAGGGATGGGAGGCCTGTACTGGCTTTGTTCCAGTGACTCCTTCCAACAGCAATGCCCCCTGTGCGGTGTGGCAATATCCACTGGCACAGAAATGGGAGGGGAAGTAGATGGAGGCGAAATACTGTGCCCACAGGTCTCACAAACCCTTAAGTGTTGGAACTGGGACCTGAGCTGGTGTCTTCTAATTCTAAATCCCAGGTCTTTAACTCCTGTGTGTCCTGCCTTGGGTTCAGCTCTTGGGATTATTTTTTTCTTTTATCCTTTCATCTCTGATGGCTGCTCTTGGCTGCGAGTGTTATTTAGACATGACTTGTGGAGGCCCTGTCAGCAGGGAGAAGAGCCCCAGCCTGAGCAGTGGGGCAGGTGGGGCAGGTGGGGCAGAGAAGCCAGAGGGGTGAATCGGGTTGGCAGCACAGACACACATGGGCAGGTGACCGACCGCGCTGGAGACAGGCAGATCTCAGGAGTTGCTCTTGGTCACGTGTTCGTACGTTTCCATCTGTCACCTCCACAGCACGTTGCCTTTCTATTCTCAATCATGTTCTTGCCTTTCTTTGAAGGGAAAAAATTAATCTATATCCTGGAAGTGTTTCAAGAAACTGTGTGACTCCCATTCCTGGCCTGGCGGAGGATGGAGCAAGCTAGAACTGTCATCTTTGATCTCTCCTACAGATAACTACCAGCCTCATGCTGCAATGACCTGACTGTTTGCTCAAGTAGTCAGCCCCAAATTGAGTTCTCATACCTTCTGAAGAGTGACCACTGAAGGGACGATTCACTGTGTTAATGCAATATTCCCTACGTAAAGTCTCACTTAATTAAATTTCCTTATTTAGTGTCATGGAAAATTTTCTGCCATTAAAACAATACCTTCCCCTAATGAAAAATGAGAATTACATAAACGATTATGATTCCCTTTTTACTTTGGCTGTTGGGAAACAGGATTTCTTTAATACTTAGAGAAAATACCCATTTTGACACAGGATCAGAGTAGATTATCCATATCCTTCTCCCCCTTCACCTCTTGGTTCAGATCTCTGTTTCTGACCTTAAGTTTCCATCTTATAACATTCTATTATAGGTACTGAAAATCCTTCTTGGAAGTAGAGAAGATGTAAATCATAGTTAAACTTCCCATGGCCATGTTATAGCAAGTCAGTGAGTATTGCGGAGCTCAGACTGGGAGCCGCTGACTGTGTCGTCCTGGTTGGACCCCATCCTTGTGTGTCATCTAGGAGTGTGGCGAGAGTTTGAGGTGTCTTGAGAGCACAGACTCACTTCCTTTTCCATGATGACAACCCAGGGCATCTTTGTTCTAAACTCATTACATGCCTGTCCCAGTGATCTAGATTTTTGGTCCATTAGACCAAAATTTTGATAAAATTAGTACCAGCAGAGATAACCTTTCATTAAGTACTTGGTTGCTGAACCTTGAGAGTGTCATGTGTTTGTCTTGATTCTTCCTCTGTGAGATCTGCCTCACGATAGGGACAGGCCACCAAGCTCAGATAGGTGACGTGGCTTGCTGAGGACACACAGCCAGTAGGAGACAGAACTGAGATTTAAACACTGATCTTTGTGACTGAGGACTATACTCTTTCTGCCATGCTGCTTCTTGGTGATGATGATGGTGATTATGGAGCCAGGACTATTCCTTATACCAGTCCTGTTCTCAGTGCTTGACATGTGTTAACACCTCACAACATCCGTATGATGGGTTCTGTTGCCATTTGTATTTTACTGATGGGAAAACTTGAAAAACAGAGAAGTAACTTGCTGTAGGTTCTAGAGCTAGACCTTGCTGGATGCAAGATTGGAATCTGGGTAGTTTGACTTTAAAACCCAGTTGATCGTTTTGCTGTACTGCCTTTGACCATTCCAGTCTGCAAATGTGGGTAGAAAATTAGGATTTGGGATCAGGGAGCTTGGTTCCTGGTGCCAGCTGTGCCCCTGAGTACCCGAGAGGTGTTGGGCAGGTCACCTCCCTTCTGACCAGGACCATGGTTAGGAAAGCAGAACATACTAGTTAATGTTAATACAGTTGAATGGAGGAAATTGGTTAAATAGGTGTGAGAGGCCTGCAAAGGTGAAGGGAACTTGCACAAAACAGAAGAGGTAACTGCAGAGGCAGCCACTGCCCCCAAAGGGTTGAGGGAACAAGGAAATAAGCCTGGAGTAGGAGGCTTGCCATGCCATGGCTCAGAGTGCAGAGGAGGGACTGTCGCTGGCCTGGTGTGGATATCGTGGGGCATTGGAGGAAGGCCTCTCAGAACGGAGACTCTGACCTTGGAGAGGTGGGCCCTGCCCAGATGCCGCTGGTAGCTCTGGCAGGTGTGCAGAGCCAGTGTGGGGATCACAGTCAGGAACCCCCTCCTTCCACTTGCAGGCTCGGTCTAAAGCCCCCTGGTGGTAGAAACAGACAGGGCACCAATGTCAAAGGACAATGTGACTTGCATTTTGCTAATTTCCAGCCCAGCATTGCTGAGCAAGGTACAAAGAGGTGGTTCAGAGCTGATAGACAAGGGCTTCGTAGTACACTTCATTTGTAAAGTGATGTGCAGGGAGTGAATGGCACCCCACTTACCTCTCTACTAGGCTTCTGTCATGGCAGAAAGATGCATCCTCTCCTGACCTCTCCCCTCTTAGCAGTGGACATCTTGAGACCTTACATGTCCTTTTTCCTTGTCTAGGCCAAGGACAGTGCTTGAAGGGCATTGATTACATGTTTGAATTGTTTACTTATTGGATTTTGACACGTATGTAAGTCATCAAGTGTTCAGTGACCAGACGGTGCCCAGCCCTAGGCCAGGGACTCTGGGGAAGCAGGACACACACAAGGCGTGGCTTGGCTATGAGGGAACTTACAGCCTTCTAGGAGTGAGATAGACCTGATGAGCACACAGCAGCTTTTGGGCTAGGCTCAGGTGCCATTTGAATTCACAGAAGGGAGATAGGTCCACATTGCTGGAAGTCATTTTCAAGAGGGCCTGGTTTCTCATCAGCCTCCCATACACAGGAGACACAATTCTCCGGAGACACAATTTCTGGAGACACAATTTCTCCAAACACATGTGCTTTGGGAGGAGCCATGTAATCTGCAATCTTTGTCATCTGGCATCTGATGTCGTGCTTTCTCCCCTGCATCATGAGCCCAGTAGTGTACAATTAACTGCTTTTTCAAATGAATGTGGAGATACAAGAGAACAGCCAGCACAGTTACCTGTTTGCAGCTGCAGAAAATCTGTAACAGAGGAGTCCCATTGGGAGCAGCCCTGGACGCATCCTCACATACCTCTAGCAAACGAGCCCGTGGTCTTTGTGCCGGAAGGCGTCACAGAGCTCCTTGTGCAGCCTTGGACCAGAGTATAGCTTGGCGGATGTCGCCCCAGAGACAGGTGCATGTCTCTCTGACAGCTGGGATGATGTTCCCTGGCTTTAAGGTAGACTTCAGGGAATCATTTAATGAAGCAGTACCTGATCTTCAAGGTCCACAGAGGAGGATAACGTGACCCAGAGGAAATGGTAGCATTCCTCCAGCGGCACCTGCCCACGTCAGCAAGTCATGCGAACCCTGGGTTAAACAACTGAGGAGGACTCTCATGCTGATCCCTTCAAGATGATCACACTGCCAACACCACTTTCCCTGATAGGACTCCTAGTGAAGTAATGGTGCTGTGCTCTACACAGAGCCCCCAGACACAGTCCTCTCAGCCTCTTTTTAGTTTAGATTTTTTTTTTTTAAATATTTTATCCACCTATTCATGAGAGACACGAGAGAGAGAGGCAGAGACACAGGCAGAGGGAGAAGTAGGCTCCCTTGGGGAGCCTGATGCAGGACTCGATCCCGGGACTCCAGGGTCACGGCCTTGGCCGGAGCCAGATGTTCAACCACTGAGACACCCGGGGGCCCTAATTTAGATTTTTAAAGATTTCAGTATGCTACATAGTGTACAGCTCACAGATCTTACGTGAACAGCTTGATGTATATTTAACATATGCCTACACTTGTCTACAGACCAGGCTTTAGATTATTTTTCTAGCAGAAGTTTTCTTCATGTCACTCCCAGGCAGTTCTTCCACCCTCCCATTCTGACTAAGAATTAGTTTTGCCTGGTTTTGAACTTCCTATTAGATGGAATCACAGGAATAAAAAGAATTTTATTATGTCCAGTTCCTTTGCTGAATATTGTACAATTCCATTTTTTACTAATGGGAAAATTAGAAATAACTTCAGAGAAGTGGCATGGCTTGAACAAGAGTTTCACCCCTGCAGTCCTATACTGTTTACCATCATACAGCTCATCTATTATCAATCTGTCCATCCATCTGAATCATGTGGAGAGATGGCTCCATGTCAGGGGTGGTTCCAGGGGCTGGACATGTAGATATGAGTAAATTGCCCTGCCCTCAAAGATATCCCAGTGTAATGGGAGAGAGATTATAGGGGGATAGTCAAGATGTAGAGGGTGCAGGACTCTGTACAAGAAGCTGTGTTTGTATGTGGATTAATAGAGGATAAGGAGGAGGGAGGGGAGGAGGCTTTCACTGGAGGCCTCAGGGAGAAGATGATATTAGAATGAAATTTCATTCTTGGATGTGCGTCTTGTCTTTCCTTACCAACAGGGCTGCAAATGATAATAAAACAGTGTTGGGTTCATCTTCTGTGTATATCTTATAGGACCTTACAGTTTGGATCTAGCAGGAAATTCTGGAATTTATGAATTCGTGACTAGAAATGTCTTCTCTAAGAGTATGTATAGTATACCTAGAACTTTGTAACTAGGCAGAGAGCAGAAAATGACTGGTTGCTACTTTGATTAGACACCTAGAAAGATCTAGGGCAAACAACAGCAGTTTTAGTACAATTCATGGTGTGGAACCTTCCAGCTGGGACAAATATACGACCCGTATGAATTTCTGAAAATTGTGTCCATCACCTTTCTTCTCTAGGTAGATGGGAATTTTTAAAAAAAGATATTTTATTTATGTATTTATTTGAGAAGGTGGGGAGAGAGAGAGAGTGTGTGTGGGGGGGTCGGGACAGTAGAGGAGGGAGAGGGAGAGAATCTCAAGCAGACTCTGCACTGCGTATGGAGCCCAACACCAGGCTCAGTCTCAGGACTCTGAGATCATGAGCTGAGCCAAAACCAAGAGTGAGAGGCTTAACCAGCTGAGCCACCCAGGTGCCCCTACGTGGGAATTTTCTCAGGATCTCACCATTCTGCCAGAACATACAGATAGATATACACATTAGCAGACATATCCTAAGGTGACCCCCCCGAAGAGGATAACCTCTTTGTCATCCCCTTCTCTTGAACATGGCAGAATGTGTAACTTGGCTTCTAACCAATAGAATATGGCAAAGTGATAGGATGTCATTCCTTTAATTGTGTTATATAAGTCTCTGCCTTGGCAGGTTGTACATACAGGGTCAGCTGTTGGCCTTGAAAAAGCTTATGGGCATATTGTAAAAGAGCCATGTGGCAAGAAACTGGGTGGCTTCTAGGATCTGAGTGGCTTCCAGCCAATAGCTGGTAAGAGGTTGGGCCCTAAGTCCTTTAGCTGCAAGGAAATGAATTTTGCCAACAACCCAAATGAGCTTGGGTTCTTTCCCAGTCAAGCCTGCAGATGAGAATGCAGCCCATCTGACACTTTGATTACAAGCTTGAGGCTCTGAGCACAGGATCCAGCTAAATTGTATCTGGATTCTTGACCCACAGAAACCGTGAGATAATAAATGCATGTTATTTTAAGCTGCTAAGTTTGTGGGGATTGGTTACATGGCAGTAGATGACTAACACACACACTGTCTGCAAACGTTGGTTGTGTCAGAATAGTCCCTTAGTGACTGACACATGGCTCTACAGACATTGAGTCTGCTGTACCACATACAGGATGTAGAGATAGCCAACAAATTCCTTCAGTGATTGCCACTCAGCATCTTATTTCTCACTCTTGTGAGCTCTGACTTATCTGAGAAATAAACAAAGGCACCACATTGTGTGGGACATAAGTTGAGTTGCTTGAAGAAAGACCCCTTTTCTAATATCCGTCAGACCTCAGGCAAGGCTGCAAATGGCTGACATACCATATGTCTAAAGAATGAGAGTTATAACTCAGTGTTACATATACTATGTTCTGTTGCTTTGACAAATGTGCTTTTATAATAACAGAATATAGATAAAGCCATGGTCTTTATGTCATTGAAAGTTGGCAAAATATTCCTGATAATGGAATTTAATGATTACTTTGCATGCTCTGGTATTATGCTGATGGGAAATGTTTGGATGGGGTAATAAAGTAGACATTTAGGGGCGCCTGGGTGGTTCAGTCAGTGAAGCATCTGCCTTCGGCTCAGGTCATGATCTCAGGGTCCTGGGATAGAGCCCCACGTCGGGCTCCCTGCTTAGCGGGGAGCCTGTTTCTCCCTCTCCTCCCCTCTTGTGCTCTGTCTCACTATCTCTGTTACTATCTCTGTCTTTCTCTCTCAAATGAATACAATTTTTTTATAAATTTATTTTTTATTGGTGTTCAATTTGCCAACATACAGAATAACACCCAGTGCTCATCCCATCAAGTGCTCCCTCAGTGCCTGTCACCTAGTCACCCCCACCCCCTGCCCACCTCCCTTTCTACCACCCCTAGTTCATTTCCCAGAGTTAGGAGTCTCTCATGTTCTGTCTCCCTTTCTGATATTTCCCACTCATTTTTTCTCCTTTCCCCTTTATTCCCTTTCACTATCAAATGAATAAAATTAAAAAAAAATAGACATTTAATTCAAACATTATTAAATGTTTCATAAGATACATTTTTTTACCTTCATTAAAAAAATCACTCATTATGTTGTTTACCATACCTGGTTTTCAATTGACAATAAGAATCTAAAGTATTAGGGGCATCTGGGTGGCTCAGTCAGTTATGTGTCTGCCTTCAGCTCAGGTCAACCCTGGGACCAGGCTGGGGTTGGGCTCCACGCTCAGCAGGGAGTCTGCTTCTCCCTCTCCTTCTGTTTCCTTCCTACCACTTGTGCTCTCTCTCTCTCTCTCACAAATAAATAAATAATTTTTAAAAAAATCTGAAGTATTAAAAAATGCATGTCAAATTTTTTTTAATAATAATAAATTTATTTTTTATTGGTGTTCAATTTGCCAACATACAGAATAACACCCAGTGCTCATCCCGTCAAGTGTCCCCCTCAGTGCCCGTCACCCATTCACCCCCACCCCCTGCCTCCTCCCCTTCCACCACCCCTAGGTCGTTTCCCAGAGTTAGGAGTCGTTATGTTCTGTCTCCCTTTCTGATATTTCCTACCCATTTCTTCTCACTTCCCTTCTATTCCCTTTCACTATTATTTATATTCCCCAAATGAATGAGAACATATAATGTTTGTCCTTTTCCGATTGACTTACTTCACTCAGCATAATACCCTCCAGGTCCATCCACGTTGAAGCACATGGTGGGTATTTGTCGTTCCTAATGGCTGAGTAATATTCCATTGTATACATAGACCACATCTCCTTTATCCATTCATCTTTCGATGGACACCAAGGCTCCTTCCAGTTTGGCTATTGTGAACATTGTTGCTATAAACATCGAAATTTGGATGTATTTTCATCAAAATATAAATTTAAAGTCATCAAAAATCATTTTAAATGAGTCTTCAAAAGATTACTAAAATATTAAAAAAATCTGTTAAAAGGCAATACAAATCATAAACAATAAGTATTACATTTTAAATTAAAATAATTTAGGCTGAATTGTTATTTAATTCCTTGAACCTTAGTTCAATTATTAAATATTTTAATAAAAATAGGCATGCCTGGCTGGCTCAGTCAGTAGAGTATGTGACTCTTTCATTTTTTTAACGTTTTATTTATTCATGAGAGACACAGAGAGAGGCAGAGACACAGGCAGAGGGAGAAGCAGGCTCCCCGCGGGGAGCCCAATGTGGGACTCGATCCCAGGACCCCAGGGTCACGCCCTGAGCCGAAGGCAGATGCTCAGCCCCTGAGCCCCCCGGGTGCCCCAGAGTATGTGACTCCTGATCTCAGGGTTGTTGTGGGTTTGAGCCTCATATTGGGTGTAGAGATTACTTAAAAACAAAATCTTAAAAAAAACATAAAAGTCTTTTAAAAAATTAAAACTACTTGTAGTTATCACTTTCAAAGACTATCTGGTTGCTGGTGTAGAGACACAGGGTCACATCTCACATACATTGACTTCAGACCTACATAGATTTGTGTAGATTTAAGAGTCACATAAATTGTCTAATACTGAGCAACTACTGCTCCACTTTCGTATGCAATTCACAAATACCACGCTTAACCCAGTGGTGCTGCTGGAACCAAGAATTGGAAGATGAAGAGGAACAACAACAACAAAAAAAGTAGATAATCTGTCCCGCTGGGAAGCAGTACTTGTTCATTATGCAGAAACCTGCTGCGCTGACGCTGAGAGGAGCATGTGATGAGCTGAGGCCCGAGTGCTGGCGCTGCTCAGGTTCTCCTTGTACCCTTGTTGCCTCTGTTCCTGACGTCGGTCGCGGCCAGGCCCCAGTCACTCAGGACATGTGGACACAGTGGCCTTTTGTTTTGAAGACAAAGGCAAGAGACGGGGAGAAATGTGTTCCTGGGGCTTGAGTGATGTTAGTCGTGCCAGAGGATGTTCTAGGTACTGGTTGCACAGTGTCAGTGGTCTCGAGTGACTGGTATGTGTGCGTGTGCATGTGTGTGTGCTTGTGTGTGCGCATGTGTTGCGATACTGTGAGCTCTCTAAAGTGTGGGCCTGGTGCACACGGCCTTCTTGCATGAGTCCAGGGCTGAGTCTCCATGCTCTCATCACTGAAATGCCCAGCAGTCTATTTCTCTGCCCATGGGGCTGCGGCAGCTCCCGAGAGTCGGGGCCCAGGCTTTCTCCATCTGGCTGTGCCCCTTTCCCTCCGATAGTGCCCTCATCTGAATGGGTCAGGAGGGGTCACCACGTGTGCAACTCAGCTAGAAGGAAGGGAAAAGGATGAAAAGCAGGGCATTCCTCTCTTTTTAGGGATCCCTCCCTGGGTTTGCACACATTAGTTCTGCACGCCTCCCACTATGCGCAGATGGCTGACAAACGAGGTCTTTCACTGGGTGTCTTGAGTCTTAAGTGAGTGAACGTATTTGAGAGGGCATATAGGTAAGGGTCTGGCATAAAGGGAGTGTTTAATATGTGGGGATAATTGTCACCATCATTGTCATCCTCCTCTCTGAGGCTCAGCTTCGTGCTCTACGTGTCTCTGTGAGCTGGTGTGCAAAACGAAGGACGCTTTTATTTATTTATTTATTTATTTTTTATTTTTTTTTTTTAGGACGCTTTTATAAAGTGAATAATTACCCAGGGTTTTTTCTCTTTACTCTTGGATTTTTGCAGATTTTCTCAAAATGAGGGCAGAGTTGGCCCGTTCTGGCTAAAGTAGTTTCAACTAAGTAACATGTAGGGTTCTGTAACTTCAGAGGCAATACTGAGATAGCCCTTTTTTTTTTTTAACAGAGAAAACAATTTTGATCTTTTAAATCAAAGAGAAAAATGATTCCATTATTTATTTATTTATTTATTTATTTATTTATTTATTTTTGATTCCATTTTTTAAAAAGTGGTACATGGCAGGAACTAAAGTGTAGGGTTTAAAAAGCACTTTATTTTTTGACTTTTTCAATTTTCTCCATTTTAATGTCCTTTTTCGAAGCTTTTATTTAAGTTTCAGTTAGTTAGCATACAGCATGACATTGGTTTTGGGTATACAGTATAGAGATTCAGCACCTCCATAGGACACCTACAGGACATCGCAGGAGCCCTCTGCATCCCCATCCCCCCCACCCCCTCCCCTCCAGAGACCCTCAGTCTCTCCAGTGAATCTGTTTCTTGGTTTGTCTCCCTCTCCCTTTCCCCCCTTTGCTCATTTGTTTCGTTTTAAAAGCACTTTCAATAGTTAATGGTAAGCCCATGGGAAACCTCATGATAATTACTTTTTGTCAAACTTGACTTTCCAAGGATTAGACCCTCCTTAGAGTTGCGACCCCTTTTTATTCCATTTGGTTAAACCTCTAACAAACTCCAGTCTGTTGCTCCCACAAGGGGCCTCTTTTCCAGCTCTGTCACAGAGCTGAGGATGTTCTCACGCAGAACTGGATCCTGGAGCAGAGAAGGCCCAGAGCTCGGTGATTGCGCCTGTCCTCGTGGATCAGTCCGATGTTACACCAGGAATCCAATGCAAGAAATGTCATAGGCCTTCGGATCCACCTGCCCATCTTAGGATTTAAAATCCTCTCTAGAACATTCCTGTGAAATCATACTCAGACTTGTGACCACAGACGTTTACCTACCGCCCATCCATCTTGTGCTCCAGTTCCGTGACTACCCTTGTTTAGATGCTCCTGACATTGTAGCACCGAGTGCCAGAGCCGTCATACCATCTGTGACAGATTGTTGCCTCTCCTGGAACATGTCCCACAACAGGGAGCTCACTGCTTTGTGAGGAGCCAGCCATTCCTTTGGACGAGAGCATGCACTTACTTGCAAACTTTCTTCTTTGAGCCTGAAACTAACTTTCTTTCTTTCTTTCTTTCTTTCTTTCTTTCTTTCTTTCTTTCTTTCTTTCTTTCTTTCTCCTTCCTTCCTTCCTTCCTTCCTTCCTTCCTTCCTTCCTTCCTTCCTTCCTTCCTTCTTCTTTTCTTTCTTTTCTTTTCTTTTCTTTTCTTTTCTTTTCTTTTCTTTCTTTCTTTCTTTCTTTCTTTCTTTCTTTCTTTCTTTCTTTCTTTCTTTCTTTCTTTCTTTCTTTCTTCGTTTCTTTCTTTCCTTTCATTTTTATTTATTCCTGAGAGACATAGAGAGAGAGAGGCAGAGATACAGGCAGAGAGAAAAGCAGGCTCCATGGAGGGAACCTGATGTGGAACTCGATCCCAGGACCCTGGGGTCATGCCCTGAGCCAAAGGCAGATGCTCCACTGCTGAGCCACCCAGGAGTCCCCTGATACTTTCTTTTTTTGATCTGTAAGTAAGGTGTGTGCATGTGTGCTCCCTGCAGCCCTTTTTACCCCCTGCACCAAATCCACCTGTATCTCTAGCATTAACATGTTCAGCTCCCCTGACCCTTCGCGTGGTGACACCCCTGTTCTGCTGGTCATCATTGTCTGAGCTTCTTTGGCTTTAAGGAAGGTATACTTACCCAAGTGAGTAAACCAAACTAGTTACAGTACCCTGCACCTGCTCTCACTATACTCCCCCCACCCCCTTTATTCCTCATTTCACTTTTAAAACTGAACAGGATACCCTGAAAAAGGGCTTGAGTGATGTGGGGGAAAATAAGAGGAGAAAGATACACAGGCTCTGAAGTCATATTTTTCTTCATATATGTCTGTGGTAAGATGGCTTTTGCCATGATGATTCCGATGTTAATCTGGGGTCCTCTAAGACCCTCAGGCCTTTTCCGGTGGCCATGCCTGTCCTTTGTATCTCATAATAAAACTGAGGGTAAAGGCTGTGTCTTCTATTTATTCCTGCTAATTTCCCTTGTCTTGGAGGACGCTTGTGTTTTTGAATTATCTCTAAAATGTATCAAGGTGCTTTTAAAATCTCTTTCTATCTGTAGAGGTGTTAGAGACCACAAGCAACGAGGAACCATTTACAAGCCTGACAAGGAAGCATTTGCTCGGTTTATAAGAGCGAGCGTCATCATCGTACTGGGGTGAGCCCATGTGGGACAGGTGCTTGAAGAGATGGATTAGGATTTAAAAAATCCCAAACCTGGAGAGAGAATACAAAGACTGTGGCCTACAAAATACTGTCGGAAAGCCAGTGTGCAGGGGCGCCTGGCTCAGTGGGTCAGCATCTGACTCTCGGTGTCACCTCAGGTCATGATCTTGGGGTCATGAGCTCGAGCCCCGCTTCTGGCTCTGCACTGGTTATGCAGCCTGCTCGAGATTGTCTCTCTCCCTCCCCCTTTGCCCCCACGCCTCCCAAAAAGAGAAAGTCGGTGTGCTGGACACTTGCTGTCTCAGGCTCCGGGCGGGGTAACTGCCTCCCTACAGCATGTCTTTCTGCGCCCCAAGGAAGCTAAAGTCTGCACATTACCACTGCAAGCAGGTGAATGTAAGTGCAAAATGTCTTATCCTAATGAGAATCCCCCCCCCCAGCAAAGAGAAAGGGGTATTTAAAGGATCTTTCGAGTCGACATAAAAACTCGACCTTCTGTGAACCTGGGTTAACATCCAGGCAGAGCATCCTGGCCTAAGGGGTACGAGCTCCTACATGCTGTACCAGGCAGTCTGCAAATAGGATATTTGTTACTCCTTCATTAGAAGGAATGAAATGATCAGCCATGGTCTGTTTTTCTGTGAGTCATGATGTCTACTCAGCAGGTGAACGGGCTCATCAGGTCCTGGGCGTTCACATGACGCTGGACGTGGGCTCCGACTGCCCCAGGGAGGTGAGTACAGCTCGGGGGTCTCTGGTGGCTGCCCTCCTCTCCAGTCTTGCCAGTGATTTTTTTCTCCCTCAGTGCAACCAACACTTCGCCCTCAGGGAAATTTCCCATTTGTAGCCATGGTGGCCTTTTCCCAGAGCCGGGAATGTGAGCTCCCTCTCTCCTCCCACAGTCCTTTCTCTCTGTCTCGGCTCCTTGGGGGCCTGGCAGGAGAGGAGGCTGGGCCCTGCCGCCAGCTGCCAGCTGTGAAGCAGAGCTGGGTCCTGGCTCTCCCGGGGAATGCAGGCTGTGCGGTGGCGTTATTTGGCTTGGCAGACGTCACCATGCATCTCACTTTTGCTGAGGCCTGATCACTTGCTGAATATTTATTTGTCCTGAGGATTATTTAGTTATCCTCAGGAATCTGGGCTCTCTGGCCAGCTTTTCTCCTTTGTCCTGGGTTCCCGATGGGGAATGTGACTGACCCCTTCTCTTTTAGGACGGATCTCAGTGATCATCCAGTTGGAAGCATTACAAGCAGAAAGCAAAAGGGAACCCAGGAGGATGTGGGACTTTTGCTAAAAGACAGCTGCAGAGCTAAGACTAGAACTTGGATCTTCTGATTGCAAACCCAGAGTTCTTTCTAGAAGCTCTCAGACTTTTGGGCGTATAATCCCCTGAGGAACTTATTTAATAAGATGCAGACTCTTAGGTCCCCTCTTTGGAAATTCTGGCGTGCAATCTGCCTGTGGAATGCGCCTCTTTACAATCCGAGGTGCCCTGCGTGCACTAAGATGAAACTGGCTTCTCAGCATTTACTTTGTTTGCAAACGGGGCGGGAAGTGGGGCTACATAGTTCACTATGAAGATCACTCTACACCCCTACTCATTTTTCAGAATCAGCACAAAGAACCATAACGACACTAACATAACTTAAAGGAAGAAGAAAAATCCACCTGTAGGCCGCCCCGCCCCCCCGTCCACTTTCCTTCCCCCTTTGGAGACCTTATCTGTGTAGTTAGGTAACTATCGACTTAATCATTATGCCATCTTATTTTTACTTCTTTTGAGCCAAGTAGCCTTTTTGTTATGGGACTTGCTAGGAAACAGGATCCTGGGAGGCTATTAAAGAGGAAGAGCAGTATTTAATTTTATTGACCACTCGTTACATGACTGGAGCCTGTGTTCAATGCTTCTGTATGTGTTCATTCACTTAAGCACATCACGGAGGCCCTATGATCACCATTTTCCAGATGGGCAAACCAAGCCTTGGATGGGCTAAGTAGCTCGCACCTAGTTTTCTGGGTAGTTGGCAATAAAGCTGAGATTCAGACCCTCTGACTTCTTCACTGTGGGGCCTTCCAAACCTGCAGGCAGAGAGAGAAGATGTCTGCCCCTGAGGGCCTTTGGATCCCAGGGAGGGAAATGGACCTGGTCCTTGTGGCAGAGAGGTGCTTACAGGTCTGGGGGTAAGCGACTCTGTGAACCGAAAAGTCATGAGAGCCTCAGTCCACCACAAAGTCATCGATTTTGGCCGACTCCCCACGCTGACCATTTGCTTTAGCCGCTAAAGGTTTGAGGTTTGACTCTTGTCTCCATCCAGAGCTGGTAGTCAGTGCCACCAGGAGCCCACACAGTGGCAGAGAGGGTTGGCGAGCTGGAGAATTGAGCTCTTGATAATTCAGGTACCGATGCCGCCAGGAGCAGAGTTTTCCCTGGAAGTGAAACCTGCATTGTCCCTGGTAGGCTGGTTCTTGCCAACACCTTTCTTAAGATTTCCCTGGAGTTTCTTCAGTTTCTTTCTTCGCCAAGTATGCCCAAGACTTTATGTCTGTGGTTTCCATGTGGCACAACATTAGAGATGCCATCATTCGAAGAGCAACTCCTTCCCGCCCGGATGTCCACCGACACTTACTGCCCGTGTCCGGCTCTGAGTCCCCGCTGTGGGCCGTTCAGGGCCTCTGGGGAGACAGGATGTGTGCATAGTACCAGTTAACCTTGGAGTTCACGGTGGCCTCGGGGGACTTTAGTATAAGCAGAGGCACGATGGTGGCCACAAACACAAGGAACAGCAGAAGTGGGCCAAAGAGCAGGAGGAGGGCCTTGCCTTCCAGCCAGGAGGGCTTGGGGGAATCTTCTGCGGGGAGACCCGGTGTTTCATGACAGCAAGGGTGCACCCGCAGGTCTGTCCCCTGCTGGCCCCAGGGCTTTGGAGGGCGGGGAGCCCATGCCCATCTCCCAGGGGCTGCCCTGTGCCCTGCCCTTGTCCCAGGGAGGCAGGCTGTGGGAGAGGGCTCAGTGTGGAGGGCGTTTGTGAGGACCCCTGAGGACAAGCACCAGGCTGTCCTGTTGTCCTGCCCCTCTAGCCAAGGGCCTCCCACAGCTGGAATGGCCCTTTAGAGCTGCGGGGTCGGAGGCCCTTACGCGCTCCTGCCATGTGTCCTCGGATGTGGTTTGCCTGGGGAGGGCCCTGGGGGTGTGTGGGTCCATGGTGCCAGTGCTAGACACTTGGTGGGAACGGTCGCCCTGGGTGGCACTGGGCCTTGCCCTGCGGCTGTGACAGGCCCGGAGGTTTGGAAATGCAGCATCTGAGAAACAGTGATTTATTTCAGGCAAGGAAAGACTTTTATGGATGATCGAGTAGCAGCCACCACAAACTGCGAGGTATATGGGTTTAGGGCTTTAGAACAAGAGCATCGGGCGCCCGGGGAGCTCAGCCGGTGAAGCACCCGCCCCCAGCTCTGGTCATGATCCCAGCGTCCTGGGGTCAAGTCCAGTCCTGCGTCGGGCTCCCTGCTCGGTGGGGAACCTGCTTCTCCCTCTTCCTCCCTCTGCTCATGATCTCTCTCTTTGTGTCTCAAAAAAATAAAATCTTTAAGAAAATATAACAATGAGAAACATCCCTTTTAATCTATGCGGTGTCCTTGCTGAGGGCCGGGTCTGGACTGCTCTTCTGGTGCGGCCTCCTGGGGAGCCTTGGCTGCCTTGGGGCCTGGAGGACGGTGTGTTCAGGACACGACACTGGAGAGCAGCCAGTGTGATGCCCTGTCTTCCCCCTCGGCCTGTGGCACCGAATTCCAACCTGATTCAGCCTCGGGGACCCGGAGGGTGAGAAGTGTCTGGAAACAGCCCGGGCCACGTGCAAGGAGCTGCTGCTTGTAAGGAGCTGCCGCTCAGGCTGCCTGAGGCTCCGCCAGTGCCATGCCTCCCTGTGCTGATGGGCACGAGGACAGGGCTGGCCCCGGGAGACACGTGGTGTGCCCAGGGGCAGCTGGCCTGCGACCTCGGGAGCCCACCTTGGGCGCGGGAAGCCTGGCCGCCGATGGGGGGACAGTGCAGGTGTGGGCGTGGCAGGCGGCCAGCAGCACTCAGAGGGTCACTCCTGCACCCCTCCTGCCCGCCGTCAGGGATGCCCCGTGTCAGCCCCAGGCCTGATGGCGGGTGTCAGGGCCTTGCTGGCGTCCATCAGCGTGTGCCATTTTTCACATGCGGGCTGCCCCTGGCGCCCGGCACCCTGACACGAGTAGGTATGTTCTCAGGCCCTGTGGCCAAGGGGGCTGCCTCGCCTTCCCAGCCCCGCGCTCTGGCCCCCCAGCCCTGCCACACGGCTTCCATCTCCACTCCCTCTGCATTTCCTCAGCTGGGTCTTGCCTGGCCCTCCCCCGGGGGGGTCATTCCAAAAGAAGGGGGTTGAGGAAATCATTTGAGGAGGGCAGGGCGGGGGCCTATGGCCCCGTAAAGCCACAGGCTCCCCCTCCTGCTTCCTGCCCCCAGCATCAGGCAGCCTGGGCCCTGGGCGAGGGCAAGGCCCTGGCTCCATGTCGGAACCCAGTCTTGAGTTCCGACAGTCCTTCTGATTGACAGTCAGGCCCACACGCCCTGCCACTAGGTACTGCGTCCCTCAGCCGGCTGCTTGTGGCAGTCCTGGAACCTCCGTCCTCTGCACATAGCATGTATGGTGTGACCCTGGGGAGGTGAGGTAAGCCCACGAGTGGCAGGACTCGAACCAGATCCATGCCCTGTTCTGCCTGCCGAGGGCTGACAGACGGGCAGGGTTTCACGCAGCTGTGAGTTTGGGTGGTATTTACTGGCCACACTGGTGACCTGGGTGCCTCGGGTGCTCTCTCCCAATTTCCTGGGGGGACTAATGGAAGAATGTTCACGGGGGTAGCGATGGCAGGCTTTTCCCTGAGGTGTGAGCCTGGGCCTGGAGCGTGTGTAGGATCAGCCTGAGGCCATGGGGGGCCTACAGGCTGGTCTCTCGAGCAGAGGAAGCAGTGAGGGCATCCTTGGGGAATGGCCCCACCAGGCCACCCCCCCACACCATGCTGGCTGCTGACTCTCACCCTGGGTGGGGGCCAGGGGGCAGGGAGGGCCGGTGCCCACTGTAGCTCTCCCCAGATGCCAAGGGGCAGCTAATTGGCAAGAAAAGGAGAAGCAAAAATAGTGAAAATCTGTGAATTAATAAAACAGCCTTGACGCAACCGCCAAAATGTGTGTACAAACCATGAAGTAATTAGAAGTGTGAAGAATTTGATAGTGTTAGCTGCTTCCAAATCCAGCATCTGATCACGTCAGGAGGCCAAGGGCTGGCGGGCCACGGGGAGTACGAATTCTTTCCATCCAGTTTGAGCTTGCCTCCCCCGGCTGGGATTTCTCGAAATCCTCTCAGCGCAGTTTCCTTGGGCTCTGCTGGAATCCAGGGTAGACCTTCCAAAGGCCCTTCAGCGCATGGGACACCTGGGCCCAGGGGCCTCGTCTGCCTCAGAGCAGGACCAAAGGGTCTCACAAGGGCTTTCTGGGCCCGGGGCCTTATTTGTTCTCACTGTCACCAAATAAACCTTTTTACAGATGTATTTATTTATTCTGAGAGAGGTGGGGAGGGAGGGGCAGAGAGAGAGGACCCCAGGCAGACTCCAGGCCCAATGTGGAGCCCGACACGGAGCCTGACCCCAGGACCCCGCAGTCCTGACTGGGGTGGGAATTAAGAGGCAGCCGCCCAACCGACGGAGCCATCTGGGCACCCCTCACAGTGACCAAATTATCTTTATGTCAGTGTTTTCCAAGGGAGGAAACCCAGACCTGGAGAGTGAAGTGATATACAGCCAACTCCATGAGCTACTCGGTGACACAGCAGGGCCTCCTGCAGCCCCTCCGGCCCCTGCTTCTCCCACCCATGTCCTGCTGCCTCTCAGCCACGCTGCATGTCCATGTTTCATCGTTGCCGGGCTAGCAGCCAACCGCTGTTCTATTTGCCTGTGCTATTAAATGTAGATGCATTGTTCCACCCATTTGTTGGATTAATAGACTAAGGGTTAGGCACACTTAGCTGTTTGTTGATTTTAATTTCACTTTATACCCAGATTAGATTGGGGAGCAGAAAAAGATCCATTTTCTTTGTCTTTTTTGGGAGACACTTGGTGAAAAGAGATTTCAGAATTTATGAGGAGCATGTGCAGATAGAAGCAATGCCTGATTAGAGTTTCCTTGTTCCGCCTTGCTCTCTGACCTGTCGGGACTTTTTAAAGGTTAGGTGCTGGCATTCAGTGATTCAAGGGAGGGCATTGCTCGGGGCTGACATGCAGTGGCTCTGGGTTGGAAGGCCCGAGAGCAGAAATGGGAGCACAGTCCTGAGGGAGCCATGTAACGAGCTTGACGTGTGTCGTTCATTCCCCAGCCAGTGGCGAAAGCCCCTGGGAGGATGAGGTTTACGGGCTTTATGGCCAGACTGAGCAAACAACAGTGTGATTAAGTTACTCGCATTAGTGGGCTCTGTGGCCGGAATAGAACATATGTGTTAATTTGGGATGGAAAGTTCTCAGCAGGGCGGTGGCTGCTTGCACAGACTTGTCTCTGGTCCTCAGGGCTGGCCCACCACAGAGCTCTCCGTGGGAGGGGAGCCTGCGGGGTCAGGAGCCAGAGCCTGGTTCCTGGTGAAGATTCGGGCCCCTTGTTGGAGAAGTATGAAGAGTCTCAGCACAGCAGAGTGTTGGCCCAAGTCCTGGGGCAGGACCAGGGGCGGCAGGGGGAAGACACCCTTGTGCCTGATGGAAGCGGCTGGAGAAGGAAGGACTGAGCCTGGGGCTTCAAGGCGCTCCCCTGGAAGGTCAGAGGTGAGCGTGATCCAGCTTCTATTTCTGCGGTCCCTGGGACGCCCCAGCTCTACCCCAAGCTGCGGGGACTCAGCAGTGAGCATGCAGGAGCTGTTAGGCCCCTGCTTAAAGCTGAGGGCTCTGGCGTCAGACTGTCAGCTCAGAGACTCTGTTTGTTTTTTTAATTGAAGTGTAACTGACGTACAATATCCTATGAGTTCCAGGCATAAATCATAGAGATCTGATATACATCACAGAATGATCCCCGTGGAAAGTCTAATTGCCATCTGTCACTGTACAAGGTTATTACAGTATTATTGGCTGTGTTCCCTGTGTGTACATTGCATCTTCTTATTTATGTATTTTTTACTTGGAGGTTTGTATATCTGATCTCCTTCACCTGTTTCATCCCCAGAAGCCCTCCCCTTTCTAGTGACCAGGGGTTTGTTTCCTGTATCTATGAGCCTATTTCTGTTTTGCTTTGTTTGTTTTGTTGTTTAGATTCCGTATGTAAGTGGAGTCATACAGTATGTGTCTCCCTCTGCCCAACTTGTTTCATTTAGCATAATACCTTCTAGGTCCATCCATGTTGTCATGAATGGCAAGATTTCATTCTTTTTTATGGCTGAATAATATTCCATGGTGCATGTCTGTGGGTATCACATCTTCTTTATCTGTCTGTCGGACACTTAGGTTTCTTCTGTATCTTGGGTGTTATCAATAATGCCACAGTGAACATAAGAGTGCATTCTCTTCCAGTTGGTGTTTTCACGTCCTCAGATAATACCCAGAAGTAGAAGCACTGGACTACCAGGTAGTTCTGTTTCGTTTTTGAGGAACCTCCCTACTGTTTTTGACAGTGGCTGCACCACTTACATTCCCACCAACAGTGGTACCAGGTGTTCCTTTTCTCCACACCTGTGGTTTTTTTTGTCTTTGTGGTGATAGCTGGTCTTACAGGTGTGAGGGAATGTCTCACTATGGTTTGGATTTACATTTCCCTCTTGAGTGACTCTGAGCATCTATCTCTTCATGTGCCTGTTGCCCATCTGTAGGTCTTCTTTGGAGAAAGATCTATTCCAGTCTTCTGCCCAGTTTTTAATTGAGGTATTTGGTTTTTTATGTTCAGTTGTGTAAGTTCTTTATGTATTTTGTATATTAACCCCTAGTTGGGTGTATGATTTGCAAATATCTCCTCCCATTAGGTAGGTTGCCTTTTGGTTTTGTTGATGGTTTCCCTTGTGCCATCTACAGATTCAGTACAATTCCCATCAAAGTAACAATGACATTTTTCACAGAACTGGAACAAGGAATCCTAAAGTCTTTATGGAATCAGGAAAGACCCCCAATAGCCAAAGCAATCTTGAGAAAGAAGAACAGAGCTGGAGGCATCACAGTCCTAGATATCCACATGATTTACTATAAAGCTATCATAATGAAAACTGTATGGTGTTGGCACAAAAATTGACCCATAGATCAATGGGACAGAATGGAGAGCCCAGAAATAAACCCACATCCGATGGTCAATTAAGCTACAACAAAGGAGGCAAGAATATGCAATGAGGAAAAGACAGTCTCTTCACAAATGGTGTTGGGGAAACTGAACCACCACATGCAAAAGAATGAGACTGGACCACTCTCTTACACCAAACAGAAAAACAGAAAAATAAGCCCAAATACATTAGATACCTGAAGCGCTGAGACCATGAAACTCCTAGAGGAAAACAAATGCAGTAAGTTCTTTGACATTATTTCAAACAGTAGTTTTGGATCAGTCTCTTCAAGTGAGGACAACACAAGGGAAAATAAAGGAATGGGATCAAATGAAAAAGCTCCAAGAGCTCCCCCTAACTGTGTCTGTTTCCTGTCTGTACATGAGCTGAATGATCAGAGTGCCCAGCTCTGGCCTAAGGACAAAGCCTTTTATCAGGCACGTGTAGGTGTCCAGGCATGTCAAGGGCTTTGACCAACATTTGCGAAGGAGACGGGTCAGCAGTGATGCACCATTGGAAGGTGAAGGGGTGCACAGGAGGGAGCCAGAAGGTGGGGTTGGGGAAGACCTGCCCGGCCCTCAGCCCCCAGCTCTAGCCCCTGGCTCCAGCCCCTGGCCCCCAGCTCTGGCGCTGGCCCCCAGCTCCCGACCCCTGCCTCCAGCTTTGGCCCCGGCCCCCAGCTCCAAACCCTGGCTTCCGGCTCCGGCCCCCGGCCCCCGGCCCCCAGCTCCTGGCCCCCAGCTCCAGCCCCTGGCACCCAACTCCCAGTTCCAGCCCCTGGCCCACAGCTCTGGCACCTGGTTCCCAGCTCTGGTCCCCGGTCCCAGCTCTGGCACCCCCTACCCTCAGCGCCCCCCCCCCCATGTCCTTTTGTACAGATACTGGATCCCGAGACTTGGAGGCCTGGCACTCTGGAGCCCTTTGCTCCTCCTGCTCCCCCGGACCAGCCAGTCCTCTCCATCCTGGGGATTCTGAAGGGTGCTGGGCGGTGCCAACCTGATCTGGGCCCTCTCCTGGGCCACCCTCTGAGGTCCTGAAATTCTGCACCTCTCTGGTCCTGCACCTGGCCAGGTTCTCCGAGATTGCGGGTAATATCCACAGCCCTCCCCGCCTGTTCACACCGCCCCTGGGCCGTGCCCCCTCCTGCCACTGCCTGAGCAGGGCCGGCTGCCCTCTCCCACTTCATTGGCCTCCGTGTCTGTTGCCCTGAGAACTCATTTGTCTTCACAGCTCTGATCCCATTCCGTAGACACAGACCAAGTGCCTCTCTTCACATCCCTTCTGCAACAAAGGACGGCTCCTCATGATTCATAGGTCTGGGTTTGCAGCTGACCCACCCGCTAGTACTGATTCGTGACCCAGAGTCAGTGCTCGCTGTGCCCCCGCAGCTGTTTGTAGACCTGCTCAGAGCACCAAGGGGGCAGTCATCGGTACCCAATGCCGTGTGCCCACTGGGAGCCTGTAAGACCGCGCCCTGCCCCCTGGTGCAGCTCTCGTACTGTGAATAGGCATTCCTTCTGTGGTTTACTTAATGCCGCTTTTATGCATTTCTGTACTTTTTCTTGATGACTTCACTGTTTACAATGGCCATAAGCTTGGAGCCGACATGCTGCCCTCAGTTCCAGCCCCTGGGGTCCCTGCACATGAGACTGCTGGGACGTGCCCAATGGAGACAGTCCGTGTGTTACACAAGCATCCTTCGGGCCTTGTAGTGCTGTTGACTGGGTTCGGCGTTCACAACTCAGCAATCCAGAAACAGGAAGGGGAGATTCACTCAAATGTGTGTGGGCTGCTCTGTGGTTTTGACCAGTGGCTCAGAGTCATGTGACCTTCTGTTTCCCCTGGGGGCAATGGTCCAGTAACCGCTAATTCAGTGGTAATGGAGACTTTGTAGAATATGACTACATGAATACTAAGGATCAACTATACAAAAAAAAAAAAAAAAAAAAAAAGCATTTAGCATTAGTTAGTTTCTGCTAACTGCCAGGCATCATTCCAACCCCCTGGTACTCTGTGGCTTCCTACTGCAGCTAGGCTGATGCTTTCTCTGTCCCATGAGCCCATTTTGCATCAGTGTCCGCCTATTTTATTTGATAATGATCCAAACCTGCCTTCTGATGCCCTTTAATTATTATTTTGACTCTCCTATAGCCCCTAGATGGGCAGGAAGTCGTCTCGGAGTGAAGAACCAGTGGCTGTCATGGTGTCCTTCCTGGGGAGGGAGGCTATGAAGAGACAGTGAAGCCAAAGAAATCATTGGAGTGGAATGTGCCTGCAGATGCATCCTAGACACAGTAGGAAACAGTATAGCAGAACTTTTATCAGCAGCCCGGGCTTCTGAGTGCCTCCCCACCCCCACCCCCCAGGGATGCTGTGAGACTGACTCAGCAATGTCTGCAGAAGAACCCAGTGAACTTTGAAGGTGCTGTGTACGTGTTACATGTACAACATGACTGTTGGCATCTGTGGGTGGCCTTGTGAGGAGGGGATGGTCAGAGGGCTGCCGGTCATCGCCAAGCCAGTGGGGCCTGCTGTGGCTTAGAGGGGCTTGCTTGTCACCTTTCCAACCAGGACCCACTGTGTCAAACCCACCAAGTATTTCATGTTGCTGAGGGGAGAAAGGAAGGTTTCAGACAGTCCTGGAGTAGATGTCCTGGAGCCTCCTGGGACTGCATCTCCTCCTGGCACAGGCCATGTGCTTCCCCGCCAATTGCCACATGGCCAGAGTAGTGAGGGCTGGGGACATCCTTGCCCAGCGACTGTAGGGAGTCCAGGGCCGCCTGGGCGGGCTGCAGAGCACGTGCGCCGGTGTTCTTCTGTTGTTCATTCAGGAGAAGTACATTTTTCTTGCTGTTGTTTGATCTCCACCTAATCAGATCTGCAGAGCTTCTTCTGGTCTGTCAGCATCTACCATCCTGATACATACCTGCAGAACAAGTCACTTGGGTGTCCCCCATGCCTGTGGTGTTTCCTCAGCTGCTTCTCTGGAATTCTTTCACATCCTGTCATAGTCGGTCTTTCACCATGGATGTTTGTGAATAGCATTAAGCATCTTCTGGACTTTCATCATCACCTGAGCACAGGGACTGGGCTTGGTTTGGTGTCTCCTATGTACCGTGTGCCTAAGACCCTGCCCAGGGTGTGATAGATTCATTACTAGTATTATTCTTACCTATTGAACTGGTTAGCAGGTTATGATTCCACACCTGGGTCCCTGGGGCAGTAAGAGAGTGAATGTGTCTGTGTCACACTGTCACCTATCCCAGGAGGTATTTCTGTGGCAGAGAGGAATCCATCAGCTCGGCTCTTCTCAGTGCTGAGGGAAGAGGCCATCGACACAGGGGTGGGAAGGCACAAGGAAGTCCTCCCCCTCTCAGGCACTGGGACTCTTGAGGGAATGGCGACATGCATGTGTCTAGATTGCTGCTTGGAAACGGGTGCCTGGGATGGGATGGCTGCGCTCAGGGTCTGAACCAAGCTCCTGAGGCACAGGGGCCTGAAGAGCACTGAGCACTGAGCAAGTAAGTACCTCGTGACTTAGCATGACACATGTTGCCCAGAGAATGTTCCAGGGCCTCTCTGGGCACTTGGTAACACGTTGGCTTCTGAGGGCTTGGTTCCTTTGTTTATTGTCTTACCATCCAAGATACTTGATGCAAGGCAGTTGGATGAGTCTTGCCAAAATTCCGTGATCCTATCCCTCAGAAACCCCAAGAGGCTTCACACCGACTACCAAGGGCTAAAATCTAAAACCTTTGATCTTACCCTGAAACCCTTGAGGCCAGGGACCGCATCTGGTAGCCCTCACAAGTCTCCTCGGGATGGGTGATCTGCCGGCGAAGACGGTGAGTGGATTTGATTGCATTGACGGTCACTTCTGGAGCCTCGGGGACGAGGATGGCCGTCGGTCACCAGTGTCCGTCCTGAAGGAGCTCAGCCCACCCTGCGCACGGCGGGCTGCCCTGTGCTACGGACGCCCGCGGGCATGGGGCAGGGCGCAGAGCGCCGGGCTAACCACGCTCTTGGCATGGGGCAGGGGTGGGGGAGAGTGCCCTTCAAGGCTGAAGGGTTTGTTTTTGTCAGATGCCTGCTGCTCCCTGACGGGCCGCCCTTTCTATCTCCAGATGCACTTCTCTCCCAGGGAGGCTCAGTGGGGCCCGCCTCCATCCACAGCCTGCAGCGGCGAGCTGGAAGGTTCCGCGTGGAGCTGGCGCCGCTCCCCAGGAGGGCGTGGTGTGTGCACCTGGCACACTTGTTGCGGTGTTGTTTGCCTGGCACAACAGCTCTTTTCCAGCCTATCAGGTTTTTTTTCTTTCCAGGAAAACTGAGGAACGTGTGCTCTCAGACTGAGCTCAGGGGCAAGATGAGTTCAATTCCAGGAAGAGAGGTCAGAGAGAGTTAAGACACAAGACCTCTGTTGCTTCCCTGAAGTGTCTTGGCATTTATTCTGTCCCATGGTTATTAGCTTGTATCACATCTTGCCTGTGTTGTTTTCGCTTCCTGTCTTGTATTAGAGCATCCGCTCGTCAGGAAGGGACCGTCGGTCATCCAGTTCTCATTCTCCCACAGGTGGGAGAGGCATTCCTCCGTGTTGTGGAAGAAACTATGGTCAGAGGCTCAGCGCTTAATAAGAGAGCTGCGGAATAGGCAGGAGTCAGGACTTACTAAGGATGGGTATATTTTGATTCAATATATGGATAATAGTATTCCTGTTTTATCACCTGCTTTAGTTTTTCCTGTCCTAAATTCCAAAGTCCTAAAGTCACGAGTCTTGCTGCTTCCGCTTCCATTGTGATCAGACACAGGCCACCCTGGGTCTTGCACGCTCCAGGGTCTCAGCCCTGACTGCACCCTGGAATCACCAGGGGAGCCCTCCCATACCCTGACATCTGATTAACTGTGACTCCTGCAGATAGGATCCAGGCATCGTGGTCATTAGACTCCCAGGGGACTCCGGTGTGCGGCTGAGGCCGACCACCAGCCATCTGAGGGCAGGGAGTCTGTTCTGTTTACTGTTTTATTGCTGGGCCCCCTGGGGTGCTTGGCATGGGGGGAGTACCCCACGCATGTCGGTGCCTCCCATCCGCGTCTCCTCGTAGATGCCACATAGCTTCAAACGGTGTGATTCTGAGATGGAGCCCGGTGCCCATCCCTCATCCAGGGACCCCTGTCTCAGGATCTCCTGAGACGCCTGCCCGTCTGGTAGCCCAAGCCAGAAACTAGGGTTTCATCTGTGGTCCCGCCTCCTTCCCTCCCCACACTTGCAGATCTTCACTGTGCTTGGTGACTCTGCATACTGAGTACCTCTCATATCTGTGCACATCCTGATCCCACCTACTGTCATCAGGGCCCCAGCTCCTTCCAGAGCTCCCTAGCCAGGCTGCCTATGAGCGGCCCCTCCTCACCAGTCCACTCATTCTCCACACAGTTGTCATCTTCATAAAATACAAATGCAATCTCATTGTCTCTTCATTAAAAGTCTTCTGTGACTCCCACTGCTGTTAGGAGACCACACTCCCCTGTCTGGTTGTCAGGCCCCGTGGTCTGGTCGCTGTGCCTGGATGCCTGGGTGCTTTTGCAGAACAGCTCCAGACCCCTTTGATCCTGGAGCTCCATGAGCAGGTGTCACTGCTGGCTTCTCTTGTCCCCTCTTCTGCTGGGTCGGGGCTGCCCCTCCTGCTGAGCCCCTGACAAATTGTTCCTCATAGCACAGTCACACCGTCCCTCAGGGCGTGTCTGCTTTGCCCTGTTTTCATCAAACTCCTAAAGATCTATTCGTACCCACATCCACCGGTTGCTTTTCTGTGAGAATCTTTTGATGTTTCTTAATCTCTTTAATTTTTCAGGTCTTGACCTAAGGTGTATCCTCTGTTCTGCCCTTTGGCTTTCAAGGAATTTCAGGAGTTGTTCTTTTTTGTTTTGAATCCTATGCCTTAGTGTCCTGTGTCACTTTGTTGCTTTCACAAAGTGTTTGTGTGCTCGCGGTGATGCTCGGGGGTGGCTGGGCACAGTGCGTGAGTGTCTCAGGGTGCAGATGAGAATCTGAGGCCCAGAATCAGAGTCCCTGTGCCCACCGCGGCCTCCTGACTGCCTTTACTCCACTGCACACCCTGCTCTCACCGCAAAACTCACTGGAAACTAAACCTCACAGCCAAACATTTGTTTCAGTGAGCCTCCACCAAACCGTGGGCAGAACATTGAGTAAGACCACTGTGATCTGGTTTTGTGATCTTCTAGGACATTCCCCATGAGCGGCCTCACTTTCCTGATGATGTAAAATGAGAAGTTTGGATGAGATTATTAAGGATCCTTCAGTAATAATTACGATGGTAGTAAAAGTAATTGTAATAATGACAGTAGTAATAATAGTAGCTGACGTTTATTGGGCACTTGCCATGTGTCAATGCTAAGTATTTTACGTTGCCTGAGGAAAATGCAGTGTTTCTGTTTTATTGTCACTCAACACTTGCGATGCCACATGTGGCGGCAGTGGGGAGTTCTCTGACTGACTCTGTAACACTGGTGGGGCATCTTACAATTCAGTTCAATTTGACACCATCCACCCAGAGGTAGGGTCAGGTTCTGCAGGTTGAGGGCCCAGTCACACAAGACCACCCCCACACCAGACCCCCCACAAGTCCAGGTTGTCATCTGTGCTTCTGATCCACTGGCCCTCAATCAGAAGTTCCAAGTCTCACTGCTTGGCTTCCATTAATTCTCTAGAGCAGCTCACAGAACTCAGGAAACCAATTCTAGATTTCTGCTATTACAAAGTGTATCAAAGGGTATGAATGAACAGACCAATGAAAAGGTATGTAGGATGAAGTCTGGAAGCATCCTGAACACAGGAACTCTGTTCCTGTGGAGGTTGCGGTGTGCCACCCTCCTGACACATGGACGTGCTCTTGTTCACCAACCTGGAGGCTCTTCAAATCCCATCCTTGTGGGATTTTTATAGAGCCTTCATCAGATAGCCATGATCCATCATTAACCCCACTTCTAGCTCCCCTGCCCTCTCTGGAGAATGGGGATGGAGGGTTGGGGCAGGGGCTAAACATCTCAACCAAGCCTCTAATCATGGTTTGGCTTTGCTGGTGACCAGCTCCCATTCAGGAGCCCACCAAAAGGTGTCTCTTTAGAACAAAAGATGCTCCTATTACTCAGGAGATTACAAGGGTTTTAAGAGTTCTACATCAGGAATTAAGATCAAAGACTAAATATTGGGATCCCTGGGTGGCGCAGCGGTTTAGCGCCTGCCTTTGGCCCAGGGCGCGATCCTGGAGACCCGGGATCGAGTCCCGCGTCGGGCTCCCGGTGCATGGAGCCTGCTTCTCCCTCTGCCTGTGTCTCTGCCTCTCTCTCTCTCTCACTGTGTGCCTATCATAAATAAATAAAAATAAAAAAAAATTAAAAAAAAGACTAAATATTAGCAGGAACTGGGTGCAGAGCCCAGTGTATATAACTCCTATTATTTCACATATGTCTATATCTCATTTTAAGGATTCTTTAATCCCCTCTACAAACATAAAGTAAGGATTTCTCAAGTTAAGCAACTCGCTCAAAGGGAGGAGAGTGGACGATGGGGTGACTGGGTGATGGATACTGAGGGGGGCACTTGACGGGATGAGCACTGGGTGTTAGACTATATGTTGGCAAATTGAATTTAAATAAAAAATTTAAAAAAAAACACACAAAACCCCCAAAACTCACTCAAAGCCACAGAGCCTGGAAATGACGGAGCTAGGGTTCAAACCCAATAACACCGGCTCCAAAGTCCCTGCTCTTCACCAGCCAGAGGAGAAGACAGAGACCCGGCTTTGGAGTCAAGCAGATCTAGTCTGAGGACTGACTGTGTTGTTTACTGGCTGTGTGACCCCGCCAGCTACTTTTAGGCACCTGCTTTCCCGCACGTAGAATAGGAGTGATGACTGCACAAGGTCGTCAGTCTGCCTGGGCCGCCATAACGCAATACCAGTTACCACTTACTTTTTCAGCGTCCTGGAGGCTACATGTTCAAGGCCAAGATGTCGGCAGGGTTGTTTCTCCCAAAGCCTCTCCCCTGGGCTTCGCATGGCCCCTTGCTCCATCCTCATGTGATCTTTCCTGTGTGCTCACGCATGTCTGTGTCCCAACCTCCTGTTTTTATAAGGATGCAGATGATACTGGGTTAGGACCTGCCCAGGAGGACTTAATCACTTCTTTGAAGACCCTGTGTCCAAACACAGTCACATTCTGAGGTACTGGAGGGTTTAGGACCTGAACTTAACGAATGGAGAGGAACACAATTCAGCCATAACAAGAGAGTTTTGTGCATCTTCAAGGGCATCGTCTTGTGTGGAGAGCCTCACCTAGTGTAGGCACTCCATTAATTTGGGGTCCTTCCCCTCCCTGACAGTTCTGACTTCACATCCACCCCTTTATTCCTGGGTAATGACGAGATGCGATTCTGTTGGCAGCAGGCGAGTGAGCACTGGGTGGAATCTGTCTGTTTGGCAGCTATTTCTAGACTGGAAAAAAAAAATCTCTCCCTCATTTTAGATCACTTGTGGCCGGGTTTATAGTCATTGAGTTAACACTGGAGGCCTTGAAGTATTAGAAAAATAAATTATGATAAATCACAATCCTTCAAACTTGCACGACATATTTTATCCAAGGATGTTAGTGCCTTTCAAATGTGAGTTTATCCTCCTGCCCCAAGTAAGGCAGCAGCCTGTTCCCCTGGTGATGGGACAGCCGAAGCACCAGCGCTCTTCATTCAGATGACAGCAGGCACCCTGCTGCCGCATCCCCAAGCGTCCTGTGTTTACTTCTGGCCTCCTGCCTCTTCCTGGGAGCCCAGCTTTCCAGAGTCACAGGGTAGAGGTGAGCTGCCTGCAGGAGCCCAAAGTGTGGAGACACCACCTTAGAGCCATTGAGTTTGTGCAGATCCTGGCATGGGGTGGCGAACATGAAAAGAAATGTCGGAGCCTTTTTAGGGACAGACTGAGTCCTGGGAAGACACACCGAGGACCCCCAGACTGTCACCAGGGTCATAGTAGCTGCTGCTGACAAGTGCCTGTCAGGTGCCTGGCGCTGCGTGAAGCTCCTTGAGGCACCACCTCCCACCTGCATACCACCCCAGAGGCCTTCAGGGTCCCTGCCCTTCAGACCTGCAGCCTAGGCTCTGACGCTCAACAACCGGCCTGTAGCCACAGAGCCTGCAGCCCACGTGGCCAAGGACACCCCCTGGTGGTGCCGGACAGGTAGGGGCGCCGCCTCCTAGGTCAGATCTGAGGTGACCTCTCCTCTTCAGACATCCAGAGGATGGAGGGAAGCACAGCTCCACCCTGGGATGCTGGCAGCAGGCACCCTGGAGATGGGGGAGTCCTTCTCCAGGGGCTGGCCTGAAGGCTGCAAAGGGAAGCAAGCTGGAAAGTGGACTGATACCTTGTTGTTCCCTTGAGTGGGCTCGTTTGCTGCGCTGTTAAGGGAGGCAGGGGGAGATGGGGAGAGAATGTGATCTAGTGTCAGAGCACCCTCCCTTTATTACTTTTCTTTCTGGTTGCAAAATTGTGGTCACAGAAAACAGAGAAAATTATAAAGGATAAAAGTGTAATCTTTAAAAAAATTTTTTAAAAATTTGTTTACTCATGAGACACAGAGAGGCAGAGACACAGGTGGAGGGAGAAGCAGGCTCCATGTGGGGAGCCCGATGCAGGACTAGATCCTGGGACCCTGGGATTGTGCCCTGAGCTGAAGGCAGACACCTCACTGCTGAGCCACCTGGGTGTCCCTATAATGTCTGTAATCTACCACGTGCAGATAACCGTCAAAATGTTGAATCCCTACCCTTCCAGTATCTTTCCTGTACAATTTTAAGATAAAAAGGGATCATACCTGGCATCATTAGTAACCTGCTATATCATGCGCTGCTATATCATGCGCATTTTCCAGTATCTTTAAAGGTCCTCCTCGCCTTCTCCCCCACTGAGTGATGAACCATAATCTAATTAGGCCTTTCCCCTTTGGGCATCAGGATGGCTGAGGGGTCCTTCCTTGGATTATCTCACCTGTTAGGATATCCCATCAGGATCCTCCAACAGCAGAACGGGGTATCTAGCTCGGGGCATTGATGCTATTTATGTACCACTCACTCTGTTAATTATTATTTCTAATAATAACCAACTCTATCGAATATCAGTCTTAGATATATCTGATGTCAACTAGCAGTGGTCTGAACAGTGTCACATCAGCATTCATAGCACCTCCATCCGTTTGTCCTCCCAACAGAAGCAGTTCACATGTGTCAGAAGCCTTTTGTTCTGGAAATGAATATTAGAGAAAGATGATTCATCTTGGGAATAGTGGGTGCAGCCCAGTGTTAGTTATTTACACCCGCGTCCATATGTGATCTCTATGCAAGCACATGTGTCGGAGCGGAAGGGCCCCAAAGTACACCACACCAGGGATATAAAAATTCCTGCAGCAATAAGATGTTTGGAAGGAAATTGATAGAGAGCTACACACAATGGGGCCCCAAGGTGGATCAGTAGTTGAGCGCCTGCCTTCGGCTCAGGGTGTGACCCCGGGGCCTAGGATCGAGTCCTGCATTGGGCTCCCTGCATGGAGCCTGCTTCTCCCTCTGCCAATGTCTCTGGCTCTCTCTGTGTCTCTCATGAATAAATAAATAAAATCTTAAAAAAAAAAAAACAAAAGCAAATGTCCTGTAGCAAACAAAAATTACTTGCAAATTCACAAAACAGTGTGTTGCTTTTTTAACTTTGCTATTGCCTCAAATTATTATTTGTCAGTTTCAGGAGAATGATATGAGCTCCTACCTGAAAAAAACGTTGGTTGAGTGGGAAGTCCAGTGTGTGACACACAAAATCACACTCTGTTCCTCATCTTTCACTAGTCACGAGTTTACTGAAGACCCCAGAGGAGCCACTTCCCGTTAAAAAATCCCCTTAAAGCAATCTGTCTCTGAAACATGGGAACAGAAGAGTGGTGGGGACATTCTATCAGGAGAAATTGTTTGTAATCTCACTCTGTCATCACGATCATCTATGGAATTTGGATAAGTCTCCCTACCTTTTTTGGACCTTGATTCCCTCATCTGTAGAAAAAGAAGTTCATGTTGATTTGTAATTTTTAACTTGTGTTTGGAAGGTGCTTTGTTGTCCCATATATACTTGATTTGAACTGAAAGTATATTTTTAACTTCTAAGAATTATAACCAATGCCCCCCCCACTCTCAAATGGGTTGTTTCTCAAATCTTAACATATTGAAACTCTCAATGTGTTCATCTTATTTTTAGCTTATCTCAAAGTTTATTCTGACATCTTTTTTTTTAACTTAAAAATAACCTGAGATTGTCAATGTGAACTTTAAAAAAAAAAAAGCTGTTAACACATTTGCCATAACTTAACCTCTGAGACTCAGATTTTCTCAATAACATACAATTAAGGGATGCCTGTGGGGCTCAGTGGTTGAGCATCTGCGTCCGGCTCAAGTCATGATCTCAGGGTCCTGCGATCAAGTCCCACATTGGCTTCCTGCTCAGGGGGGAGCCTGCTTCTCCCTCTCACTCTGCCCCCCACCCCTGCTCATGCTCTCTCTGTCGCTCTGCACTTTCTTTCAAATAAATAAATAAGATCTTTAAAAATAATAATTAAAATTTAGAAGTAAACTATTTCTAAACTATTAGAAACTCTTAACATAATCAAGGTCAGACAATCATGGATTGTCTCTTTATAATGCAATGGTTAGAATTTTACTAAAAATGGAGTAAATTAAATAGCATAGTCCAGGGTCTGTTGTGTCAATGTTCGATAATTACTAGCAGTTCTCTGTTGTGTGTATTGGTTTCCTGCAAGATTTGTTTTCAACACCTTCGGCAACACTACCTCTGAGAACCCTTCAGACTTAATATTCTGTATAATAACACTTTTACATGTAAAGCAAAATATATTTGAGACCCTCCAGACATAATAGTATATACTAATTACCACTAATGGCTTTAGTAAAAGGCAGAGGATTAAAATAGTAAAAATAAGTAAATGATAACCATTACAGGAGAAATGGAGGCAGTATCCTAATTAATGAATTTGCTAATTAACTTTTCCCACTGTTTGGCTGTCAGCTGAAACCCATTATTGTATATTTGGGAAGAAGACTAAAGGCTAGCCTATGCACCAGAAGATTTCTACCCCGGGGAACTTCAGGGAATAAGTTTCAGGTGATTGCTCAATTGATCATTCTAAATTAAATTACTAAGGATGACTCCAGACTTGGCTTAGAAAAACTTTGCTGGTATTTGCATTTCACCTTCCTTCCTTCCTTTGTTTTGTTTTATAAAAAAAAAAAAAACACCCAACACGTTTAGTGAAGAAGAGCTTCAAGAAATTGCTGAAGCTCAAGTAGTCAGGGTTATCAGGAAGCTGTTTTCAGGAGCAAATTCACCCTATAACGATAAACATAGTGAAGCACTGCGTAGAATTCCTTCCTAGGCCTGATGTCCCTGGACGGAACAGGTGCCCCTCATTTGATTACCTTTTTTTTCTTTTTCGGGAGTCAGATGATGCTGGGTATGCGACCTAACATGGCATAGACTCCAGTGGCTTCTCCTTTACTAATACTCTTCCAGGGGTGGTTGGGAATCAGCCTCCGTCTCTCTTTTCCTTGGGGAAGGGGGTATCGGCTCATTCCCTTTTTTATTGATGAATAAAATTCCGTTGTGTAGATGGACCACAGTTGATTCATCTACTAACTGAAAGACATCTTGGTTGCTCCCCAGCTTTGGCAGCTACAAATAAGCTGCTATAAACATCCATGAATGGGTTTTTGTGTGTCTGTAAGTCTTCAGCTCCACTTAGTAAACACCAGGAATCAACATTGCTGAATCACATGGTAAGAATATGTTTAGTTTTGTAAGAAACTACCAAACCATTTTCCCGTTTGTATCATTATGTATCACAGAAATAAATGTATGGGTTTTTTTTTTAAGATTTTATTTATTTATTCATGAGAGAACAGAGAGAGGCAGAGACACAGGTGGCGGGAGAAGTAGGCTCCTCGCAGGAAGTCCGATGTGGGACTCGATCCCACGACCCCAGGGTCATGCCCTGAGCCGAAGGCAGACACTCAACCACTGAGCCACCCAGGAGCCGCCATAGTGGTTGTTTTAATTTGCATTTTTCTAATGACATATGATGTGGGACATCCTCGTATATGCTTGTTTGCCATCTGCATGTCTTCTTTGGTGAGGTATCTGTTAATGTCTGGTCCATTAAAAAATAAATTTATTTTTTATTGGTGTTCAATTTGCCAACATACACAATAACACCGAGTGCTCATCCCAGCAAGTGCCCCCCTCAGTGCCCGTCACCCATTCACCCCCACCCCCCACCCACCTCCCCTTCCACCACCCCTAGTTCGTTTCCCAGAGTTAGGAGTCTTTACGTTCTGTCTCCCTTTCTGATATTTCCTACCCATTTCTTCTCTCTTCCCTTATATTCCCTTTCACTATTATTTGTATTCCCCAAATGAATGAGAACATATAATGTTTGTGCTTCTCTGATTGACTTACTTCACTCAGCATAATACCCTCCAGTTCCATCCACGTTGAAGCAAATGGTGGGTATTTGTCGTTTCTAATGGCTGAGTAATATTCCATTGTATACATAAACCACATCTTCTTTATCCGTTCATCTTTCGAGGCTCCTTCCACAGTTTGGCTATTGTGGACATTGCTGCTAGAAACATCGGGGTGCAGGTGTCCCGGCGTTTCATTGCATCTGAATCTTTGGGGTAAAACCCAACAGTGCAATTGCTGGGTCGTAGGGCAGGTTTCTTTTGAACTCTTTGAGGAACCTCCACACAGTTTTCCAGAGTGGCTGCACCAGTTCACATTCCCACCAACAGTGTAAGAGGGTTCCCTTTTCTCCGCATGCTCTCCAACATTTGTGGTTTCCTGCCTTGTTAATTTTCCCCATTCTCACTGGTGTGAGGTGGTATCTCATTGTGGTTTTGATTTGTATTTCCCTGATGGCAAGTGATGCAGAGCATTTTCTCATGTGCTTGTTGGCCATGACTATGTCTTCCTCTGTGAGATTTCTCTTCATGTCTTTTGCCCATTTCATGATTGGATTGTTTGTTTCTTTGGTGTTGAGTTTAAGAAGTTCTTTATAGATCTTGGAAACTAGCCCTTTATCTGATATGTCATTTGCAAATATCTTCTCCCATTCTGTAGGTTGTCTTTTAGTTTTGTTGACTGTATCCTTTGCTGTGCAAAAGCTTCTTATCTTGATGAAGTCCCAATAGTTCATTTTTGCTTTTGTTTCTTTTGCCTTCGTGGATGTATCTTGCAAGAAGTTACTGTGGCCGAGTTCAAAAAGGGTGCTGCCTGTGTTCTCCTCTAGGATTTTGATGGAATCTTGTCTCACATTTAGATCTTTCATCCGTTTTGAGTTTATCTTTGTGTATGGTGAAAGTGAGTGGTCTAGTTTCATTCTTCTGCATGTGGATGTTCAATTTTCCAGCACCATTTATTGAAGAGACTTTCTTCCAGTGGAGAGTCTTTCCTCCCCTATCGAATATTAGTTGACCATAAAGTTGAGGGTCCACTTCTGGGTTCTCTATTTTGTTCCATTGATCTGTGTGTCTGTTTTTGTGCCAGTACCACACTGTCTTGATGACCACAGCTTTGTAGTACAACCTGGAATCTGGCATTGTGATGCCCCAGATATGGTTTTCTTTTTTAAAATTCCCCTGGCTATTCGGGGTCTTTTCTAATTCCACACAAATCTTGAAATAATTTGTTCTAACTCTCTGAAGAAAGTCCATGGTATTTTGGTAGGGATTGCATTAAATGTGTAAATTGTCCTGGGTCATGATGTCATTTTTAAGGTGCCAGGAACAGTTCCCCCAAATGATCAGGGTGATGCCTGGCCTCTCCCAACCAGGGCCCCAGTTCAGATTCCATGGTTAGAGAGAAGGCTTAAAACACGGACCTCCTGGGCAGCCCAGGTGGCTCAGCGATTTAGTGCCGCCTTCAGCCCAGGACAGGATTCTGGAGACCCGGGATCAAGTCCCATGTCGGGCTCCCTGTATGGAGCCTGCTTCTCCCTCTGCCTGTGTCTCTGTGTCTCTGCCTCTCTCTCCCTCTGTCTCTCGTGAATAAATAAATGAAATCTTAAAAAAAGCAAAACAAACAAAAAAAAAACCACAGACCTCCTGGGCTGTTCCAGTGGATGAGCACCTGCCCTGGGCTCAGGGTGTGACCCTGGGGTCCTGGGACTGAGTCCTGCATTGGGTTCCCTGCTCGGTAGGAGGCCTGCTTCTCCCTCTCCCTGTGTTCTCTCTCTCTCTCTCTCTCTCTCAGATAAATAAGTAAAATCTTAAAAACCCTATAAAAACAAAATAAAACAAAACCCAAAAGCCCCATAGAGCTCCTGAGAGAGGGAAGCTGGCCGGACCTACATCCTCATGTGGGGAAAAGTAGGAGTGTCTGAATAGTTGAGAGGACATTGCAGAGAAAGAAAAGGAGCAAAGAGTGAGTTCTGAGCTGCCCAGATGGATGTTCTTCACCATTTCCTGAGCCTGGCTATTTCCCCCTTGTCCCCCACCTGCACCCACCACTCCCATGTGGCCCTTTCTGAGGGCATGTTGCACAGAGTTATGGGGGAGAATAAGGGACAGGGGTGGGTTGGCAGAGGAGAGCCATCTGGGGAAAGAGGAGGGAGGGCAGGCAGGGGGTGGCCAGGCGAGAGTGGGAGGCAGGACCGATGGAAGATGGGATAGGTCCCAAACCGGCAAGCCAGAAGGTGAGGGAGCTCTCTGTGGAACATTGACAGGTGAATGGGGCTCAGACAAGGGATGAATGCTGATCCTAGATGGCCCCAGAGGGGGTAGCGGTGTGGTGAGGGAGGAGGGACAGGCCTGAGGAATCCACACAGGATCCCACTCCATGTGAGTATTCAAGCTGCATCGAGACATTTGACATCCGTGGCGGCAGCCAGTCACCTTTTGTGGGTTTTCCTACAACAAACCCGTTAATCTGACTGCCGTCTCTGGTCCCAAAAGGGAACAGAAGGAGGACCAAGGCAACCCCTCGTCCAGGAGCACAGGGCAAGCTAATGGCCGTAGAGTGGCATTGCCGGCGCAACATCCCCGTCATCTGGCTGCCAGGACAGCTCCGGGAGAGTGTCCTGGGGTTCATTGGCTCAGGCAGCCTGGCCTGGTGGTCAGAGCTTGGACCCGGAGCTCAGTGCCGGTCCGCTCGTCCAGCCAGGCACGCTGGGCTCGCTCCCTTGCTGCCAGTGCATGTTCCCTCCTGGGCTGCAAGCTGTGCCACGTTGTCTCCAGGGATGCTCCCTGAAGGCAGGTGACACACAGCCCCTCAGGACCTGCCGTGGTTAGATAGCGCTGGGATGATTCAGTAGGGTTGTCACTCAGCATCGCTGTGATTCAGGGGAAGGCTGGCCTCCGCGATCATTCTCTGAGCAGTCTCTCCTGTCCCGCTTTCACCTTCTACATTATCCTCATGACTGTGGCTTTGATTCTCTCAAACACCCTGTGGGATATACACGGTAGGCACCTGAGGCTCAGGGCCACATCGTCTGTAGCTGGCAGAGGTCAGACATGAGCCCCGGCGCCTTTCCCGGTCCTTCTCCCAGTGCTCTCACCCCCCGGGTGGGCCTCCCTCTGCAGAACCCTCTGCCTTGTGGGGAGTCTCTAACGAGTTTCACATGGCTCTTTGTGACAAGCCATGAGATGGCTCCAAGGATCATTAGCCCCTGGCTGTTTGCCACTGGTCGGGAGGCCTCACGGGGCTCTGTACCTGTGACCTCAGCATCAGGGAGCACCCCTAACCCTGGAGCTGCCTGCTGGAGCAAGGGATTCCCCGGGGCACGGTGTTGAGCGGGCTGCCCCAGCGAGGCCCGAGCCTGGCCCAGCGTGACCACTGAGCACACAGCAGGAAGCGTGAGCCGCTGCAGAGGACCTGCAGGGGACTCGCAGGGTGCACAGTTGCTTCGGACCAAGACAGTGACGCCCGGAGCTTCCTTGTCCTCACGTGCCACCCACTCGTCTTCCGCCCTGGCCACGGCCCCCTCCATGCCGCCTGTGGGTGCAGATCTGACCTCTCCCACTGTCGCTTCTCCAGCGACATAAGACTTCACGAGGCTCCTCAGGGCGCTGACGCCATGGGACGCCCTCTGTGCCCCACTCTGCCTCTGGGAAGCCCCTGCTCATGCTGCAGGTTGCAACATAAGCATTGCTTCCCCAAAGGGGTTGTGTCCTGGTCACTCAGGCCCACAGCATCCTGCACTTTCCCGTCATATGTTCGTCACAGTCATTATCACACACAGGCGCTGTTTGTGCCACTATCTGTGTCATATCCTTTCCACTGGCCCCGGAACTGTGCATTGCCGGGGCCCCTGGGTTCCCACTGCGTGGTGCACAGCCGGCTCGATAAATATTACATGGAAGTGTTAAATATTAAATGATACTACATGCAAACGCCTTGGACCGTGGAGAGTCGCTCTGCAGATGAGTTTTCGTCTTGATTTTATTGCCATCCATGGGCGAGCAGTGAAAGAGCTGTCTGTGGCAGCTGAGGCTTCCAGAAGAAGTGGGCAGAACTGCTTATGTGGAGGCATCTCTGCTGCAAGATCTTTTCATTGAGGCCGTAGAGTATCAAAGAGGGAGCATAGCAAGTGAGCCAAGGAGGTGGCCCATGCCCAGACGTGGAACACACGCCCTGCTTAGCATCCTGAGCTTGTCAGCTATGACTGGAAAGCCGGGAAGAAAGCAACAGAGGTGAACGCCCAAGGGAATGGTGTGTGGTCCTTCCCGGGGCTTATTTTGCGGAAGCTAGGCTGTTCCCGCCCTGTGGACTGTGCCCTGGCCTCGCCAACGCCCGAGGGAGCATGCCCTTGCTGGGACCCTACCAGCAAGACCCTTCCCGTGCTTGCACTTTATCTCCATTGTGCTGCACTCACGCCAACACTCCTGGGAAATATGCTTCCTGTGTCTGCCCCTCCGCTCAGCGGCCCCCCGCCTCCCGCCCCTGCACCCTGGCCCTGTCCCGAGCACCCCCTGAGGCCTGTCAACCCAGCCTGGTCTGTAAAGCTTGCCTCATGCCACGCCAACGCCCCACTCGTGTCCCAGGAGCTGTGTGTTTGCACCAGCAGGTCACACTTTCCAGGGGCATGTGCTTCTTTAAGGATCGCCTTTTCCCAGTGCCTCTCCCACCTTCCGCTGCCCAGTCCCTTGCCCCACCTCCCCTCCGTCTGGTCGCTGGTTCGTCAGCTGTTGACTCCGCACCTGCCGTTGGACGGGAGCTGTATGGGCAGGTGGCCTGCGGGGGCCTGTGCTGTTCTTGCCTCAGGGTTCCCAGTCCATGGGGAGGAAGGTGGACGCGTAGAGCCCCACAAGACACATGGCGGACCAACTGCAGTGTGCCCTACGAGCTTGGGGAAGGGTCACTCCCAAGGGGGAGGTGGCCTTGGGCACATGCAGGGCCGTCCCAGGAGCACAATGAGTTGGTGTCACCCGCAGGCAGGCCACCGGGCCAGGGCCGTGCTGACTCCGGGGCGCTCGCCCCAACCTGCAGCGTGCAGCTGGGCACAGCTCATGGAGAGTGGTAGGCAGAAGTTGGAGGGCAGAGCAGGTCTGACCTGAGGCTGTGCACGGTGTTCGGGCTTCATCTCTGGGCAGTGGAGCACTGCTAAGAAATATTTTAACCAGGAGACAAAAGTGATCAGATGTGTTTTGGAGATTTTGGAAGTAGGGGCACCTAGTGAATCAGTCGGTCCAGCGTCCAAGTCTTGATTTTGGCTCGGGTCATGATCTTGGAGTCGTGGGATTGAGCCCCATGTCCTGCTCCACAATCAGCAGGAGCCTGCTTGAGATTCTCCTCTCCCTCGGTTCCCCTCCCCCGCTTGCACGCACACTATCTTTCAGAAAAATACATAAATCCTTAAAAAAAAAGGGGCAGCACAGGGTCGCAGGACGAGCACCTGGGAGGTGTGGGACTCCCATCATTTGCCCACTCTACCTCCGCTCCTTGAGGGGGCCCTGTGCCCCGCCTCAGGGAAGCGTCAGAGGAAGGTTCTCAGGCCCTGCCCTGGGGCGGGGGCAGAGCTGGAGGTGGGAGGGCACCGGGTCTGCACATGGAGGCATGTCCAGAACCTACACTGAGGCAGTCGAGGTGAAGACAGCTGGGTAGGCCGTAAGATTTCTCAGGGCCTCACTTCCCCCCTCATCATTGCCGTCATCCGGTCATGGCCCTCACCAACTTCTGCCCCGCACACAGCTCCTGGCAGGGCCTTGGCAGTGAGTGGAACATGGCAGCACGGGCAGGGGGCACCCTGGGCGCAGGCACGGGGCAGACAGGTCATCGGGAGCTCCCGGCCGGCACCTTCTCTGGCAGCGGGGGGCGGATCTTGGGTCCTGGGGGCCAGGTAAGGCTGGCGCTCATCCCTTAGTGCAGTCGTGTCAGGGAGACACCAGCACGTGGATCCTCGAAGCCGAGGACCCTCATAGTCAGTGTTGTAGAAGTAAACAGAGGGCGGGGTGGGGGCAGGCCCTGGCTGGAGACCTCTTTCTCCGTGCCGGGTGGCTTGGGTGGCCCTGCTGACCGTGGACCCACACTCCTGCCTGAGCCCTTGGCTCCCCCTGCCACCCCCACGTTGTGTTTCTCCTGTGTCCTGAGGCCTGGCCCGGCCTTGCCTTGCCCCAAGGCGCTGCATCTCCTATGCTTGGGATTCTAATTTGCAGTTTAGGCGGTTGAAATGAGTCAGAAGTGAGACCAGTTTACATTGCAGCTTGAAAAAAGAAAACGGTTTTGTCATTGGTAAAATTAAGCTTTGGTTTAAGAGCAACCTTTCTCCATCCAGAAGGTTCTCGTGGAAGCTGGCGGTCCTGTACCGTCCCACCCCCAGTGGGCAGTCACCGCACTGAGCCTGGTGAGAGGACCAGGCCTGAGGGGGAGGAAGGCAGGAGCTATCGAGGGGCCTCCCCCAGCAGGGCTGGGAGGCTGGGTGCTCGTTAGGCCTGGTGGTGGCCAAGAGCCTCTGCGGGCAGCCCCCTGCCCGGACCCTCAGCTGCGCTCTCCTTCCCAGCACAGGGGAGCTCCTAACGAGGAGACGGAGCCTGGTTTGTGCTATTGCTTTTTGAACCCCAGTAAATCCTGAAGTCCGTTTGTAGGTGTGTGCAGGGCAAGGGAGAAGCAGAAGGCATGAGGGTGTACCCGTCCAGCTCCAGCCTGCCATTGGCCCAGCACCCGCCCCGGCCCGGGCTTCCAGCCCACTGCATGGGGCAGGTGAAATCCAGCTGGTGCCCCAAGGGCGGCCTGCACCCAGGGGCTGTGGGTCCTCAGCCACCACCCAGGGTGATGTGTGTGCAGCCACCACGCGGTGCTGTGTTGGCCGCGCGGCCACTGTTGTCAAGGTGCCGCATTTTCTGCACTAAGGACTTTATGGACGTGTGTCTAAGGCTCCCAGGTGCCACATTTTCTGCCCTAAGGACTTTATGGACGTGTGTCTAAGGCTCCCAGGCAGTGAGGACGGTCTGTGCGTGCTAAGTGCTCAGGGCAGCCAAGCAGCAAGGTAGGCAGGCAGGCGGTCGCCTCTGGGGGTGGATGTGGTCCCTTTTTCTTCCCTTAGCTCCCCTCTCTCCTCATTCTCCTCCTCTCCCCCTCTCCCCCTTCCTGGTACCCCTCTTCCACCCTGTGCTAACCTCATACTGCGGCCACCGCTGGGCCCACGGGGACCCTACATCCACACCTCACCCGCAGGGACCTCACCCCGCCCCTCACCCACGGGGACCCCACACCTCACCCGAGGGGACCGGTGCCCGCACCTCGCCCACAGTGTCAGTTCCTTGAGAGCCTGAGCGTCTTGTTCTCCTGCTGCTGATAGAATTTCAAGAGCAAGGGCAGAGCAGAGGCTGGACGGGGTGCTCCTGGCCTTGGCGCTGGGGGAAGAGGTGATGTCACAGCCCCAAGTCCTCGGCTGTGTCTCCCAACCCTCAGCAGCACCACCGTCAACTCCGTCTCAGAGATGAAGACAAACAGCTTCCCCCCTGCTTCTCGCGTCCCCTAATGTGTTCTGGAGAGGCTGTGAAAGGGAAGCAGGCTGGGCTGGTGGCATCACTGCATCACAGGACAGGAAGTGTGTGCACATCCCGGGGAGGCTGCCCGAGGGCCTGCTGCCCTGCCTGACACATAGGGTCACCACGCGTTGGCTCGGCTCCGTGGCTTCCTGCCGGCTGCGTGCAGAGGGGTGACCCGGGTGCTTGGCGGCGGTGGTGGCAGCTGCAGGACAGGCCGGGCCTGGGAGATGCGGCCTGAGGTGGCAGCAGGGGCGGTAGCGTCTGCAGCAGAGTGCCCGCACCCCTGCACAACCTCGGCTGGCTCCCCTCCTGGGGCACGGACTGGCACTGCGTTCTGAAACCCAGAAGGCAGGGCTCTGGGGGATCAGTGGTGGGGCATCTGCCCTCGGCCCAGGGTGTGACCCCGGGGTCCCTGGATAGGGTCCCGCATCGGGCTCCCCGTGGGGAGTCTGCTTCTCCCTCTGCCTGCGTCTCTCATGAGTAAATAAATACAACGTCTAAAAAAAAAAAAAAAAGCAGCAGGCGGGGGCAAGTTGTTTCTCCTGATTCCAGGAGCAGCCCCACTGCCGCAGAGTGGCACCGGCTGTGCTCATGGTCACAGGTAACCCAGCGCTCACTGCCTCAGGCCCAGCCCTTCCTCGTTGCTGAGGAGGTACCTTCCAATCACCCTGTGGTTTGGGGCCCCGTCCGGCATCCGGCTTGACCTCCACCTTTACGCCGACTCCTCCTGAGGGGATCCTTCTCTGTCCTGGGCTTCAGGGACAGTTTCAGTTTCCACTGGGTTGTTTTGTCGTGACCCGAGTCAGTGCCAGCACGGGTAACCCCACGTCGCCTGCTGTTGACTCCCTGCGGCCCTCCCATCTGTCAGACGCGGATGGGACTTTGGAGCTACGTGGCGAGAATGGAGAGAGGGCGTTCCTGCCGTCTGCGAGGCCCTATCAGGCTCTGCGTGCTGAGGGTCAGACCAGCGAGGACGCAGGACCCCGGGCCCAAGAACTGTCAACATCGAGGGCCGGGCTCCTGTCTTGCCACCTTGGAGGTGCCAAGGGCTTGATCCAGGGCCATCCCCTCCAGCGCGTACCTACTGCAGTGGGCTTGTCCCAGCCGACCTCAGAGGGCCCTGCACCTGAGCTTGCTGCTGTGGGCGCCTCAGAAGGGCTCCTTGCAACAGCTTCCACGGGTGTCGCTCTGGAGCCATCTGGTGAGGTGCCCACTGGCGTCCCCGACCAGGTCCCCCCAGTGGAAGCCACAACCGTTTTCTAACAATCTGACAGTGGACGTCTCATGTGTCTGCTGCCCCATTTCTCAGAAGTGAGCAGGTGAGTCCAAGTGCAGCCCGAAGAGGCGGCGATGACCTGGGCCAGGGAGGTGGGGGTCACTGGGGTCAGGTCCCAAGTCCTGCACTCGTGTGGAAATCGTGAAGTCACCTCAAGGGCTCCTCAGTGTCTGTGATGTCATTGCCTGCTTCCTCTTCCAGAAGCACTGTGCGAGGTCGGGGGCCCTGTGCTCTGCTCCTCTTCATCTCTCGCCCCGACGACAGGTACCTGCCGGGCACTGCCAGGCAGATAATTTCAGAGTCAAGTAAAAGTGAGAGAAAAAAGTAAACATGCCAGACAACAGCAGAGCTTTGCAGCCTCATTTGGCGAGAAAGCTGCAGGCAGCCATGTCCAAGTCTGTGCAGCTACGGGGCATTGCAGGACATCAGCTCCCACTCTCGTGCCGGCCTCGGTCCCCATGTGCTCTCAACGTGGCTGCTGTAGCACCAACATCACTTGCTCCCACAACTGCATCCAAGGACAGACTGGCTTTTCTTCTTGGGAAGTAGAACTTTTCCCGAGCACCCGTCCCCACAGCAGGCGTTCCTGTGAGACCCCCCATCCAGAACTGGATCCTAAAACTGCCCCAAGACCAGGTGCTGCCCAAGGTGTGCCGCTGACCACATTCTGACACAGGCCCTCAATGGATAGGGTGTGGGCTGTGCCACAGCCTCTACGGGTCTTGGAAACGTGTCCCAGGAGGCAGACATGCTGTTGGTATCTGGTGAGTAGAGGCTGGTGGCGGAGCCCTGGGTGCTGAGCAGACCCCTGGACACAGCTACCACCCCTGCAGGGAACGGCTGCCTAGGCCCGGGGGTCTCAGCTGGCGTGAGCATGTGCCTCCCCCACCACAGGTAGCTCTCAACGTCAAAGACATTTTGGTCGTGGCAACTGGGGCTGCTCAGGAGTTGGGGGAGACGAGGGGACCTGCTGCGGATCCCATGGCGCAGGCTGTCTGCTGCTGAGGACCCCCCCTGAGAACCGCCCCGAGTCTCCCCTGGGCCGGCGGAGCTGCTCATGGCTGCCCCGCACCAGCTGTCTGGCCATTCGGGGGAGGTAGCAATGGTTCCCAGGCAGGTGGCCCCAGGACCTTAGGAGTCAGGCAGCTGTGAGAACGCTTGGTTCAGTCCCCGTCTTGGGCGGCTGGTCCCCGCAACCTGGGCTCTGGCTTCTGAGGGTCACGTAACAGGAGGTCAAGAACTGCTTGGAAGGTAGCATCACAGGCGTGTAAATGTGCTGTCTCCTGGTCTTTGTTTTTTTTTCCCTACTCTTAATCTCGTTCTAATGTTCTGTTTCTCAGTTTCCATTTCTACAAAGCGGGCCATGAACATGCTCTCTGTGCGGGGCTGAGCATAGCTGAAGAGGTGGCCGCCTCTTGCTGTCGTTGGAGAAGAGCCACAGAGTGTGCCTGTCACAGGTTGGCCCTTCCTTGCGCCCAGAGGCTGCACGGGGCTAGGTGCTTGCGCTGAGAATGCCTCACTTGGGCTCAGATCTGACGTTGGTGCTGAGAGGTGCGCCTCTGGAGCTGTCACCTCCTAATGCCTGATGTCCCTCCGGGAGCTTCCCGGGAGTCTGACTCAGGCTGCCATCCCTGGCGCGGCTCCTGGCCTGTGGTGACCCTTCAGTCCGAGTCTCCATCGTGTTGCCATCTCCTCCTGTCCAGGAAGCCTCTGTTCAGGGCGAGTGCGTGTGGACACCAGAGCCGACCTCAGCCTGGGGTGGCTCCCTGGGGGCAGGCAGGCCTGGGGCAGGACCGTCATGCAGAGCAACAGGAGGACTGAATCCAGGACGAGGAGACCGCGCAGGAGGAGTCAGGAAGTCTGAGTGATGGCTCACTGATGCTGCCTCAGAATAAGCTACTCTGGAGAAGGGCTCAACTGGCCACAGCCCCTAACCAAACTCCATCTCCCTCCTATTTTTGTAAATTTTTCTTTTTAAATGCAGCGATGTCCCTCGTTTGGGTGTCATCTCTGGCTGCTTTTGTGCTATGGTGGGGTTGAGTCATGGCAACAGAGACAGTATGACCTGCAGAGCTTTAGGTGTTCACTCTCTGACCCTTTATGGGAAAAATGTGCTGATCTCTCGTCTAGGGGATGTGATACACATGGACTATAGTGATCAGGGTCACACAGTCTTGACTATAATGGGAATGGTGCCACCTAGAATTTTGCAGTGTGCAGCCTCTTCAAGCCTAAACATCAGCCTGTCCTGGAAAGGATTTCCTGCAAGTTTTTGGGTGCTTAGGAGAGAAAAGGAGGCTCAGCCTGTGAAATACCAGCACCTCATCGGGGGCTGTCGTTTGTGCTGAAAGTCAACAGCAGCACGAGGTTTTAGAGGCTGTCAGCCTACAGAGTTGAGGCTAAATTTAGGTTTTCCAAAGCTGCTTTGTAAACCAGATCCCAAGGAACCCCAGCAAGGCACAGTGAGCACGCACCGTCTCATCTCTGGTTTGCCTCCACACGTTAGAAGGCTGGATGCGTGAGAGGATGATTAATTGGCTTCAACTGAAGTGTTGCAGGAGAGTCTCTGAAAAGTCATTGAGAAGGTAACACGCCAATGTTGGGGTCCCGGGGAAGATAATTGTACTCCTGCATCTTATTACGACATTGGCCACGAAGCCCTGGAGCCTTGGAGTTACATGAGTTCTTGCTCCAGTGCCCCTGAAACCACAACCCTCCCTTCCTCCAAGGTGGATGCCACTTCCCAGTTTGAAATCTGTCCTGATTCAAAGCAGCTCGGAGCCGCCAAATTCAAATGGAGAGTGGCTGTGCTTTGCTCCGAGAAGTTGCCAGGCAGTGCTCTGCCCAAGTGGGCACCACCAGGTGCTGGGTCTGCCCCTCTCAGGGCTGCCGACCCCATGCCCCCATGTGTCGTGCAAACAGTGCATCACAAGGCCAAGACATCTTAGGTATGCCAGGTATTGGGTGATCAGTCCACCTGTGGAGAAAGGCACAGGTTCATAGTGGAAATGACAGAGGCATTCTAGAAACTGGGAAAGTCAAGAGGGCTGAGGTGAGATGAGTGACTGAACTCGGGGAACAGAGAAGCCATCAGTCAAGGGCTTCCTGCTTGGTGCTGGAATTCTGAGAGGCGGCCCCTGAGCAGAAGATCCTACCAAGAGGGTCGAGGTGCATTTGGGGCTCCTCGTGAGAGGAGCCCTCCGAGCAAATTGTATGGAGGCAGCAGACGCGGGAGGGGAGGCTGGCCGCATAGGACGTGTGGGCACGACCACCTCGCAGACATAACGGATGCCCCTCAGGCTCCTCCCAGCTCAGTCACTGTCTAAGCGCCGCTTTGTGCCTGGGACTTGGCCAGAGTCTAGAGGAGACATGGACACATGTGAGGGCTAAGTAGCAGCCCAGGTGAGCATATGGTGTCAGGACAGTGCGCATGGGCCCTGCAGGGCTTCAGAGCCGCGAGGATCCACGGGGGACACTCCAGGCACGGGTCCTCTGGAGTGGAAGGGAGATGCCATCTGGGTGCTGAGTGATGGGCGAGTGGGCGGGAAGCAAGAGGACGTTTCAGGAAGGGGGAAGGTGGAACCAACTGGGAGGCAGGAGTCGAACGAGTGTACTTAGGGGTCAGGGTGGCTGGTACCTGCCCACAGAGCTGACAGCGCGTCAGGAGACCACTTGCCACACACACGCATGTGCACATGCACCAGGGAGATAGGCCCTCCCCCGTGTGAGAGGAAGAGGAAGGAGTTTTAAAAATAAATAAAGCACCTCTTAATTATTCACAGATTATCTGCATTGCAGCTGATCTGGAACAAATCCTGCTCTCACTGCCGGTGATGTCACCTTGTCCCTGCTTAGGTGCTCAGCCCTGTCTGTTTACAACCCAGTGGGAGTGGGCAAAGGAGGAAGGCTTACGTGTCTCCTCTCATAAAGTGACATGATATAACTGCCTGTTTGCTGTGCCCTTGGGAGCTGGGCCGGGGATGTGGGTATTGAGAAAAAGAAGCTCCGGCGTGGTTTCCGTTGCTGTCGGGCAGTGGAGTCAGGTGGAATGGGGCACTGGGTGGTCCTTTGGTTCCCTGGCATTCGGTACCCAGGGGGTGGACCTCGCATGGGCTGCAGAGTGGGGCTCAGAGGGTGGTCCCAGCGCCGTCTCTAACTGGCGGGGAATCCTGAGTGAATGGTGCTCACTCCTCAATTCATCGAACGTTTGTCAATGCTGTCTGTGCCCGAAGCACCAAGCTGGTGTCCCTCAGCACCTCCGTGCCCTCATCTGCAAAGTGAGGACTTAGGCCAGAATCCTTCTCTCTCAGCAGAAGTGCTGGCATTGTATTGGGTGTCCATGACTCACTGGTGGACCCCCTCGGCAGGATGATTGGCCGCTGAATGGCCAGGGGTGACTCCTAGTGGGATTAGCCAGGGAGGGCAGCCCCAGCCCCAGTGATGGGCCGCAGTCTGAACTTCTGTAAGACCAAGGCTGTTTTGCTGCTGGAACCAATAAAAACATGCAGAGTAGAACTGCTGAAGATCCTGACAAAGCATTAGAGTAGTAGGTACGTCTTATTCAAGTGCAAGGGAATTTTGACCAAAGTCATCACTGGCTAACATCTGTTGAGTAGTCACTGTGTTCCAGGCCCATGTAAATGTCTCTCATCAGCAGCCTTCAGAGGGGTCTGATTAGGGACTATTTCTTTCTTTCTCTCATTCTCTCTCTCTCTCTCTTTTTTTTTTTTTTTTTTTTGCTCACCATTGTGTCTTGAATCTTTTTATTTTTTTTTATTTTTTATTGGTGTTCAATTTGCCAACATATAGAATAACACCCAGTGCTCATCCCATCAAGTGCCCATCACCCAGTCACCCCCACCCCCTGCCCACCTCCCTTTCTACCACCCCTTGTTCGTTTCCCAGAGTTAGGAGTCTGAATTAGGGACCCCCACCCCTTGCCCACCTCCCTTTCTACTACCCCTTGTTCGTTTCCCAGAGTTAGGAGTCTTGATTAGGGACTATTTCAGATCATCTATTTCCCCTCAGTTGCTCACTGAATCTCAGACATGGAGTTGACTGTTGTTTCACCTCATCTATCAGGTGCAGAACTGTGCGAAGCTCAGATAGGAAAGCATCCCCACAAGGCCCCTCAGGATGATGAGAACTAGGAAATAGCCCTGCTACATCACTCCTTGGTGCAGGGTACCCAGTGGTACAGGGCTGGTTCTCCGAGTGTCTGTGGACTTAACAAACTTATAGAACCTGGGGGGTTCAGTTGGTGAAGCATGTGTCTTCAGCTCGGGTTGTGATCCTGGGTCCTGGGCTTGAGCCCCCATCGGGCTTCCTGCTCACGGGGGAGTCTGCTTCTCCCTCTGCCCTGCCCCCTGCTCTTGCACACTTGCACACACTCGCTTTCTCAAATAAATACATAAAATCTTTAAACAAATACAACAATAAAATAAAAAAACGCCCCCACCTTTAAAGCTGTGGCCTTGCCTTTACCTGAGAGGCCTGAATTTACATTGTCTGTTCGGCAGGTTTCTTCTCCCCACTTGGGTCTTCTGCCTGTAATTTGCATCAGCCGCCGCCAGGGTGCAGTCAGGCTAGGATTCTAGTCCTTGCTGTGTCCAGCTCCCTGCACAGCTCACAGGCCAGTCCAGAGCACAGAGGCCCTCTGTTAGGGCGGCAGTGAGAGCTGTCTTATTTAGTGTGTGTGCTCGTGCCACCTCCATGAAAAGCAAGAGATACACGTAATTAAATACCCACGTGCAGCAGATTCTCTCAAGGTATCCATTTTTTTTTTTCTCTCAGGGTATTCAAACACATTTGCAAACGAGGGAAGAAAAGGGGTCCAAGTAGAGAAACAAAGTCATTGACCTTTTATTTTTGCCTGCAACTAATTAACTTTGTACTGGCAAACCCCCCCCCCCCCCCCCCCGCCGCCAGCTAGTCATGAGGTAGGTGTTTGGAGAGCATAACAAGTTGATTTCTTACAAGTCAGAGTGGATTGTTCCCACCCACCACGTGGGCACGTCAACCTTTGGGGGGAGGCATTTGCATACTCGGCACCCCACTCACCACTTGACGATCCCATCAAATCAACCCATCTTCTGTCTCTTCCAGAGGAGCACTGCACATGCAGGGGTGGCCGAGCAGCAAAGCCTGGAATCCCCTGAGCAAGCAGTGTTTCAGCTGGCTGGACAGATCAGATGACACTCGGGCTGGTTCACAAAGGACACGCACGTGGGGAGGTGTTGGAAGCTGGAGTGGAAATTTACCCAGTGTTATTTCTCTGACAGGAAAGGAGACATGGTCTGAAGGATGCCGCGTTCCTGCAGCCTCTGCGAGCCCGGCAGCACCCAGTCCTGCTCGAGGCGGCCTGAAGGCGGGGGCAACGGAGGACGCTGCTCGAGCTGAAGCCCCCGGAGGATCCTGGCGTGGCTGTGGGGAGTCCCCTGGCTCTGAGGCCTCAAGCGCAGCTCATTGTGAGGAGCTCCAGGCAGGTGGTGGGTTTCTTGGCTTTCTTGGCCCGTGCTTGGCAGCCTGGTTTGGGTCGCAGAAGCAAGGGGACCGGAGGAAGTAGATGGAAGCCCCTGGAAGCCTCCAGAAGCCATTGCTTGGGATCTCCTCCTGCTCAGGACGGAGAGTGGCACCCGAGCTCCCAGAGGCTATGTTGAGCTGAGTCTGGACCTTCATGAGCTCAGGAGTGCGGCCTGCCGAGACCCTGCATGGCCACCCGAAGGAGCAGCTGCCCACGCGGGACGCCGGGAGGACGGCGTCTGCATCTCTTACCTTGAGGTTCGTCGTGGTAGAAAACTTGACCTTCCTTCAGATCGTGAGACTGTTTTTTCTTTCCAAGATGCTGCATTTGAAAGAAACATGAGCCACCCTGGGCTTCGGGGGGGCACAGCCCGCCCAGTGCAGGTGAGGGGGCTGGTTTGAGCCTTCGCTCTCCGCAGCTCAGCAGGCATGGACGCATGCCTCTTTTGTCTCCGGGGAGCCAGCGGCTGTGACACCGTCATGAGAGAAAACAGCCCTCGGCTCCGGGTCTTGACAGAATGAGGTGTGCTAGGGAGGCCGCACCCTGGGACTTGGCCACTGCCGACCACCCCTTCCTTGCACGGGCAGCCCCTGACCACTGAGTGACCATGGCTGAGAAGGGGGACTGCATTGCCAGTGTCTACGGGTATGACCTCGGTGGCCGCTTTGTTGACTTCCAACCCCTGGGCTTTGGCGTCAATGGGCTGGTGCTATCGGCTGTGGACAGCAGGACCCGCCGGAAGGTGGCCGTGAAGAAGATCATCCTGAGTGATGCCCGCAGCATGAAGCATGCGCTCCGAGAGATCAAGATCATCCGGCGCCTGGACCATGACAACATTGTGAAGGTGTACGAGGTGCTGGGACCCCAGGGTGCGGACCTGCAGGGTGAGCTGTTCAAGCTCAGCGTGGCCTACATTGTCCAGGAGTACATGGAGACCGACCTGGCACGGCTACTGGAGCAGGGCACGCTGACAGAGGAGCACGCCAAGCTGTTCATGTACCAGCTGCTCCGTGGCCTCAAGTACATCCACTCGGCCAATGTGTTGCACAGGGACCTGAAGCCCGCCAACATCTTCATCAGCACAGAGGATCTTGTGCTCAAGATTGGGGATTTCGGGTTGGCTCGCATCGTTGACCAGCATTATTCACACAAGGTATGTGTGGCCGGGATGGCTGGTGTGGGTGCTGCAGAAGCCCCAGGAGTGCTCACGGTCCTTCGGGAGCATCTTCCTGGCTGCACTGGAGTCACGGGGCTGGAGTCCTGCACTGGAGGAGGCCGCACGGTGCTACAAAGACCACTGGCCAGGCAGGGGTGGGGGTGGTAGCCTGGTTCTTAATCGTGCTGCACCCCACAGCCACCCGATTCAGACTTCCTAGCTGTATGAGATGGGGCTGGAGGAGGTGACCACCAGGATTTCTCCCAGCTCGGCACCCCGTGGCTTTAGAACCCTGCTTGGAGAACTTGCTCTGGCATCATCTTTATCCGCTGTCCACCAGTAGCCCCTCTCCTACCTTCTCGGGGCTCCCGGCTGGCTCCCCACCGCACAAGCCCTGTGCTCCAGGTCAGCTCGCCGCCTCCCCCGCCCCGTGCCCCATTCTGCCTGTGTGTGGACAGAGGGTACTCATACTCAGCATGCACCATCCATCCAGCTGGTGCCTTGGCCCCCAGGTCCCATGATATCCCAGCCTCCCGGTGACAGAGGACACCCATCCTCAGCATGCACCATCCAGCTAGTGGCTCGGACCCCAGGTCCCATGATGCCCTGACCTCCTGGTGTCCTAGGAAGGCTACAGGTGTCTCAGGGTGCCCAACCACTGTCCCAGCCGCAGAGATCACAGCTGTCCCCACTACACTGACGCTCGTGCTCAAGGCCCCAGGGCTCTTCTTCACTAACCCACTGCTCCCTGCGGGAGTTGGGAGTCCTTTGACATTCCCTTCCCCCCACTCCCAGTTCCTGCCACTTTAGGGGGAGCCTCTGAGCATCTGGCCTGAGCACATGTCACCAGGCACCCCTCCACAGAGTGGGGGGAGTTGATTTCTAGCCTTCTGCCAAAACCTCTGAACCATGAATTTTTATTAGAATGAAAGCATTCCCTAGAAAGTAGGTCAGCCAAGGGGCTGAGGTGGGTCATGAAAAGGGAGGGTAGCTCTGACCTTGAATGGGCTTCAGCTTTCTCTCTGGGGCCCCATTCCTCTGCTCTCCTTGCCCGCGGCCAGAAGGTCACAGGCTCATACAAAAGGCACTGACCTGTCTGGTGTGGCTATAGTGGGAGGACATTCGGGGGACAAGGATGTAGGGCTCCCTGGCTGGAACTGGGACTCCAGCCCAGATTTCAGACCCCAAATCAACACAACCAGCTCTAGCTCCTTGGGGCCATAGCTAAGAGCTTGCCCCCTGTCCCCCCTCGTGCAGCCAGGCCGGCTGTCAAAACTGACAGTTGACTTTGTGGGCAAGAGTATCCATGGTGTTATAAACGACAGATACCCACCATTTGCTTCAACATGGATGGAACTGGAGGGTATTATGCTGAGTGAAATAAGTCAATCGGAGAAGGACAAACATTATATGGTCTCATTCATTTGGGGAATATAAAAAATAGCGAAAGGGAATAAAGGGGAAAGGGAAAAAAATGAGTGGGGAATATCAGAAAGGGAGACAGAACATGAGAGACTCCTAACTCTGGGAAATGAACTAGGGGTGGTGGAAAGGGAGGTGGGTGGGGGGTGGGGGTGACTGGGTGACGGGCACTGAGAGGGACACTTGATGCGATGAACACTGGGTGTTATTCTATATGTTGGCAAATTGAACACCAATAAAAAATAAATGAAAAAAAAATAGAAAAATGTATCCATGGTGAAAAAAAAGTATCCATGGTAGAAAAAAAAAGTAATAATAATAGTTATTATTATTATTCCTTTTTTATTATTATTATTATTCCTAATACCATTTGCTGTTTGTATCTTCACTTTCTTCTGAGAAGCAATGACTCCAAACAACCAAACTGAAAGTTTGAACCCAAGTCACTTCTTATTTGGTAAAAGTACCAGAGAACCCATGATACTTATTTCTGGGATGCACAAAACCACTTTCAGAACTGGAATAAACCAGTCCATTTGGGCGTAAAATTAGGACCTCCCTGGATGAAAGGGTTTGACTAAGTGACACATTCCCGGGAAGGTACCCTGAACAGCACATAGTAGCTCTTCCCTCAGGTTAGGAAAGGTGATTTGTTGGGGTGAAGACTGGCTGTGGAACAGTTCTGAGAACCCCGGTGTGAGGGGGTGATGAGGGAGGGTCCAGGCTCTCTCTGACAGTGCTGGCTGGGGACGTGGACCTCACCTGCCCTCTGGGAGCCTTGGTCTCCCCACCTTGGGCAGGGATGATAGCAGATGCTGTTTGCCCCACTGGCTTGTGGTTACACATTAAAATGGAGCGCGAATGCAGAGCCCCTTGGGAAGTAGGAGGGAGCCCATGGGTTTCTGTTAAGGAGTGTTTGCTGAGCACAGTGGGCCTGGGCCCAGGTTCCCTGGCCACCGGCTGTATATGGTGCTGCTGCGGTTACTCAGGGCTGGGAAGAAACCTCTCTGGTGGGGACTTTCATTTTCCTGATGCAGAAGGACTTAGATGTTCTGACTTACTCTTCTCAGAGTCTCTTCAATAAAATTAGCTGTGGGAAGTCAAAAAAAAATGGCAGCCAGTGGGAGCCCAGGAGGCATTCTTGTGGCCCCGCATCGGGCAGGTGGCCCCCGCACCCCTTCTCCCTCAGGTGTTGTCTCTTCTCTGTTGACAAAACTGTGTATTTGGTGCATTTAAATCAGTTCTCCTTTCATCCTCATGATGCTGAGAGGCACTTGGGGCAAATGGTCCATTTTAAAATGGAGAGAACCAGCTACAGTGAGATGATTGGCACCTGTGGCGGGAGGCACTCTAGAGCTGGACCTTCTTGAGACTTAACCATGTCCTCCAGGAGGACCTACTGGTGCCCAGCTGGGAATGGTCTTTTCTTCCTCTGAATTGCCCTGTCGGTTCTTTCCCAGCCCATAACCTGGATCTCCTAGCATCAGCTATCCCCTGCCATGTCTCATGGGTATTTGTGTCTGCCTCTCCCATGCTCCCCTCGGCTGAGAGCCCCTTGGTTCTTGAGGGCATGTTGTGTTCATCTAATTTTCCCCAGCAAGTCAGATCACTGTGCCTGAGATGTGTCCCAGTTGGCCTTGGTGACCATCTTGAACAGATGGGAGAGTGGTCATTTACCAGCACATCACAAATAGGAAGCTACTGGGGTTCACTGATTTCATGTGGTCAGACATGTGCATCTGCTGTCCCCTCTGTGTGTGGAGGATGATGTCTACATGGGAGCTGCTCTCAGTCTGACCCTTCTTGGGGCACCCGGGGGGCTCAGCGTCCTGGGATTGAGCCCTACATCAGATAATTTGCTCTGTGGGGAGTCTGCTTCTCCCTCTGCCTCTGCCCCTGCTTGTGCTTTTTCTCTTTCTCTCAAAGAAAGAAAGAAAGAAAGATAGAAAGAAAGAAAAGTCTTTAAGTCTGACCCTCCCTAAAGTTTTATGGATCCTGCACTCACCTGGAAGGAGACAGTGCTCACTGGCCCCTAGCCAGCACCTTTGCATTGGTCATCAAAGGGCACTCCTTTTTCGAGGCTGATTCAGCCCAGTTCCAGGGACAGGCTTTGTGCTCTGATTGGTGGCTGGACGTGGCCCCTTGGCTGAGCACAACCTGCTCAATGGGACGCAGCAGCGTCCCACCCAGAATGAGCAGTCTCATTCTCCTCACTGTGACTTCCTCCTGGGCGGACAGTGAGTCTCCTTCACTTCCACATCCCTCATCTCACATGGGGCCCGCCATGGGGCAGTGTCCACTGAGTTTTTCTGGCGAAGGAGGTGCCAAAGGAAATGGCCTCCTCTTCTCCAGTGAGCAGCTGGCGGCTGGGACGTCAGCACACAGCCAGAGAATATTCTAGGTCTCTCCTACCACCCCTCCCTGGGGGTCTTAGCCAGGTCCGGAGGGCAGCTGGAGCTCCCAGTTAGCCCACACTGTCAGGGAGGTGGCCGTGGGGGCTTCTCAGTGGCATGGGGAGCACTTGTCTCTGTGTCACTTACCTCACTGATGGCATGATGTCAGGCAGGCCTGGCTCCGTGCGTCTCATTCCTGAATGAGATCTGTAAGAAGACTTCACCACCATCTTGTCCATCCCCTTCACTTCACAGATGACAAAACCCAGGCCTGAGAAGGGCAGGAGGCCCACAAGGGTCTCACTAAAGTGGCCAACCCCGCAGCGGTTTAGCGCCTGCCTTTGGCCCAACTGCTCCATCCTGGAGACCCGGGATCAAATCCCACGTCGGGCTCCCGGTGCATGGAGCCTGCTTCTCCCTCTGCCTGTGTCTCTGCCTCTCTCTCTCTCTCTCTCTCTGTGACTATCATAAATAAATAAAAATTTAAAAATAAATAAATAAATAAAATAAAGTGGCCAACCCACGCGCTTCAACTCCCTGCCCACTGGTTCTTCTCACCTCTCTCATCGGTCGTCTTCTCTGTTGACAGGGTCACTGTTCTGCTCTGCTTATTTCCTAGGATTCTTGTTAGAGTCACGTGAAAGGGGAAGATGTCAGGTGCTTTGAGATATAAAAAGGGCTGAATCACTGAGAACCATCTGCCCCGTAGAGGCCATGATAATTCCACGTGGACATTCAGGTGTCGGTCCCCACCCAGCCCCCCACCCAAACCCCCCCCCCGCTGCTGGAACACAGACCCGGCTCCTGACATGCCTCAGGGCGAGTCGTGAGCCCTCGCTGAATGGGGCCACCCAGCCTCTGCTCCTGTCATGAAGCCCTTTCTGCCTGCATCCTCAGCCAGCCCGCCTGCTAAGGAGTTCTTGTGTCAAGAGGATGCCGAAGAGTTGGGGCACATTTTCCTTTGAATTTATCCCATTAGGAAGTCGATGATTTCCAAAGAGGGGGGAATATGTTGTTTAAGACTTCGCTGAGTCTTGTGTGAATTCCGACTGGTGTCAGGAACTCCCGAGAGCCTGCGGCACGCTGCCCACCAGATTAGCTGTGTACACACACTTTCCTCCTGGAGGGGCCACCCCTGCTGAGGGGAGAAGCCACCTCGCAACCTCACTAGGGCTGCCAGGGCCCTGCCAGCAGACTTGCCTTTCCTCTGGGGGCAGCAGGCAGAAAGCAGCCAGGAGACAGAGCCAGAGTAAGAGGCCCCTCGGAATGTGGATGGCCAACGATGGCGCTTGTGTTTGCTGGAATCCCTTGAGAAGGTCCGAGTGTTGTGTTAGGCTGGCCCATCTTTGGGCCCTGACCCCATTCTCTTGAGAGCCCTCTGTCTGCAGACCTCCTTTCCTCTCAGAACACATTCACACTTTGCCTATGTATGTAGCTCACTGAGGCGCCCTAGGGGTAAAGGGTACAGTGACTGATTCTCAGTGTGGGCGCTGGAGCAGAGCCTGCACTTCACCCCGGGGGCCTGCCGGAGGTCCAAGTCCTGGTTCCATCTCAGGCCTGGGATCCAGAAGCTCAGGGTAGGGCCCAGCTAGCTGCGTCCTAAGAAGCCCCCAGCTGCTTCTGATGGATTAACTTTCAAGAACCACTGATCTGAAGACACAGCATAGCTTGTCTGTGGATGGAACGCAGATGCCTGGACGTGTTTGCTGGCGCTTGCAACTGTGGTTCTCAAACTACAGTGTCACCAAGGCTACCAAGGCCCAGATAACAGGGCAGTATTTGCAGCAGACACTTTTCAACTAAAGGAGATCGTTAATGGTGGGGATGGGGCAACAAGAACACTGACGATTGTTGTTGGCAGGATGACTGTTAGGGTTCTCCATCACCTCACATTGCAAGTTGCCTGGCCTGCCCGCCATCACTCGGGTTTGCTAGAAAGCTGCACAAACCAGTGATCTACACCAAAAGGAGCACTGGTTCTGGGGCGCCTGGGGCTCAGCCAGTAAAGCTTCTGCCTTCAGCTCGGGTCAGGTCTCAGGGTCCTAAAATCGGGCTCCATGCTCGGTGGGGACTCTGCTTCTCCTTCTCCCTCTACCCTTCCCCTTAGCCCCATCCCACTTATGCTGTCTTTTAAAATCTTTAAGAAATAATAAAAAATAAAATGTCCAAGTGTTTTTTGTTTTGTTTTGTTTTGTTTTTGCAGGAGCATTGGTTCTATTTAGGTGTGATTCTCACAATAGTGAGGTGATAATGAACACAGTTTGAGAAAACGCATACTTTTTGTTCTGGTATAAACTGCTCCACTCCGTGTTCTTTAACAATAGGCATTGCCTTCACAGCTCAGTGAAGCTGTTTGAGGGCTCGGCAGATGACCATAGCTCATTAAGCTTGTAGTTCAAGGTCCCAAAGGAGGCAGGAAGGTGCCTGACGTTGAACATGCGCAGTCAGCTTCCAAAAGCTTTTTGCACGGTGCCTCAGTCAGCAGCGTTTATGCTGGTGTGTTGTGTTGATCCGCCTCACCCCCTCCTGTCCTGGCCCCTGCTTTCCTCTCGAGGCTTCTTGTCTGTCTAGGCCAACATAACCTCCCCCGTCTGCCTGGGCAGACATACAGAAAAGCCCCCCTAAAGCACAGATTCCCTTGAAACATCCTCAGAGGAGGAATTCTCATTTCTTGCATCTGAAATAGACTCTTTGCTGCTGATTGAGAGAGTGGCCATTTGGTGTCTTCTGAGCTCATATTTTGTTCGAATGATCCCCATATTGCACCTGGAGGGAATGAAGTACAGGTCCCTGTGTGCAGGGAGTGAGGAAGGGCTTGCCCAAGATCCCAGAATAGGGCCGGGGTCCTCAGTGCTGGCCCTGGCAGAGGCCCAGCCATACCCCAGGGCCAGCGTTTCATGGGAAAATGGGCTGTGGAAAGACAACTTGCTGAAGGCCCAGCTAGAAGTTCTTAAGCTGCTAAGCATGTTATTCCAAATCAGTGGAGCTGAAAAGATTTATTTAAAAGGCTATGAAATATCCCTTTTTAAAAGGAAAAAACATGACCTAGGGGATTAGAACAGAGGTTGTAGTAGAGGGACAAGTGTCCCTGAACACTCAGGCCAATTTGGAAAGCTAATTTTGTTGGCCTTCAGTGTCTCCCTACCTGCTGCCCACTGCAGCCCCATGCCCCAGGAGTGGGGTCTTCACTATGTCCCTGGGCCTCTGGGATCCTCTTCTGTATACTCCTAGAACAGCATACCCAGACGCCTGAGACGCAACCCCACTTAGCTCCAGGGCGATATTAAAAATCTTTTAACAATGGGCAGGGTCCACACACCAGCAATGGGAAAGGAAGCCAGCCAGAGGCCTACAGCCGGCCGTGTCCTGGAGGTGCCCTGCTCACCAGGAATTGACCCTTTATTGCCAGATCATAGCGAGATCGAGGAGCATCCAGGAGTGAGGCTACGGTGATGAGAGAGGGAATCAAGGGCTTGGAGCAATGCCTATTTCCCAGCCAGTTTACAGCATTTCATTATTCTACTGCTGACTTCACTGCACCAGGGCATGCCAGCCGCACTTGGCCTTCCTCGTCCTATCAATGCTCACCCTTCTCACTGCTGTGGGTCTGCGTCTCCACTGGGTGTGAGCTGTTGATTAAAAGTGTAAAGGGATCAGGAGCTCCCTCCTTATTTTCAACACCAGCCTCCTGCTCACCTGGTGCTCACCAACAGGAAGCCGGCGTCCTGCCAGCCACACTGGAGAGGGGTGGAGTCTGTGCACTACGGGCTTTGCTGACAGTCTTGCTTTATCTACAAAGTGTTTTTATTTTGCTCTCCTGTTTGAAGTTTGTTTTCTCTGGACATGAATTTTTTTTTTTTTTTAGATTTTATTAACTTATTCCTCAGAGACAGAGAGAGAGAGAGGCAGAGACACAGGCAGAGGGAAAAGCAGGTCCCAACCTGCAGGCTCCCCACCTGCAGGCTCTCCTCCTGTGTGCAGGGATCGCAATGCCGGACTCAATCCCAGGACCCTGGGATCACGCCCTGAGCCAAAGGCAGACGCTCAACCGCTGAGCCACATCCTGGACATAAAATTCTGAATCTGTGATATTTTTGTCTTTCAGTACTTACAGATGCCATTGCCTTATATCCCATCCCTCTTCTTTTTGGGTTTTTTGTTTGTTTGTTTTCCTATTCTTTTTGAAGAGCAGGTCTTCATTCACATCATTTTACCTGTCTGTAATGTGGGGTTTTTTCTTTCATTATCAAGATTTTTTTTCTTGACCTTGGACTCTCAACATCTTGACTGTGATGTGCCCAGGGGTGGTTTTCTTGGTGCTTATTTTATTTGGGATTCACTGAGCTTCTTGGATCTGCAGGTTTATTTGGGACATTTCTACACTTGCTTTGTTTTTTCTGCTTCATTTTTTCTTTCTTCTCTTTCTGGGTTCTGATTACATGTATGTTAATCAGCTTGGTACTGCCCCAAAAGATAGTACAGCGTTTTGGGTTTGTTTTTTGTTTTGTTTTTTTTGTTTTTTTTTTGTTTGTTTGTTTGTTTTTGTCCTTTTTAAAGAATGGATAAGTTCTGGTTGAGAATCCAACTCTTGGTTTCAGCTCAGGTCATGATCTCAGGGTCCTGGAATAGATCCTCATGTTGGGCTCCGTGCTCAGTGTAGAGTCTGCTTGTCCCCTCCCTCCCCTTGCTTGCTCATATGCTCATTCTCTCTCTCGCTCGCTCTCTCTCTCAAATAAATTAAATCTTAAAAAAGAAAGAAAGAAAAAGAATGGATAAGTTTTGTGGTTCTGTCTTCAACTTCACTAATCTTTTCTTCTGCTATCTTTAATTTCTCATTAAGCTCATTTGGTGAATTTGTCATTTTAGATAACATGCTTTTCCATTCCAGAATTTCCATTTGGTTCCTTTTTCATAGTTTCCCTTTATGTGCTGAGATGTGCCATCTTCATCCATTGAGATCATTTTTTCCTTTAAATTCAAATTTAAAATAGCTGCTTTAAAGTCTTTGCCAGTTCAAAAACAGAAATCCCCAGATTGTTTAATATTGACTCCTTTTTTCTCCTGAATTTGGGTCACATTTTCTTTCTTCTCCACATTTCTGGTAATTTTTGCTTCTTTGTGGACATCGTAATTGATACTCTGAAAGGGAGCCTGAATTATATTGTCTTCCTTTAATGAATCTGGAACCCAGTTTTGGTTTTTGTTCTGGCAGGCAGTTCCCCTACAGATGATTCTCCTAAATCTTGTTAAGTCTTATTCTTAGGCTTTGATAGGGCAGGATGAAAGTAACTCCTGCTCTAGAGCATGGCCCTTGCTCCCAGGGCCTGGCCTCTCTGTCATCTCCCTGGAATACCTCGTGCTGCCCATCTAGCTACACCTGAACTCCTGTGGTTCCTGTGTCTCTACAACCTCTGATAATCTTGTTCTGCTCTTGGTATCAAAGTAGTTGCTCACTGCCAGCCCACACCAGAGTCTCACTCTGTGTGTGTACAACACAGCCCACAGCCAGAGATCTATGCGAGCCCCACCCCACAACCAACTTCTGGGCCCCCACCCTGCTGAAGCTCCTTCCTCTCCAGGGTCCTGCCCTGACAGCTCTAGATGCTTCAGCAGCCCCAAACTCCAGTTTCGACTTCCCCAGATCAGTAGGACAGCCATGTTCTGCTTCCCCCCACCTCCTGCACTGTGGTTGGAAAGTCTACCCAGGTACCGTGCCAGGGTGAATATGAAGTTCATCTTGTGTATTTCCTTCCCTCCTCTCAGGGATACCGCTCAGCCCATTGTCCAGTGCCTAGAAACATCTACTATGTATGTTTGTCCAGTTTTGTCATTGCTTATGATTGGAGGGCAAACTCAGGACCAGTCACTCCATCATGACCAGAAGCAACCAGCCCTCACATTTAATGATGTAGAGCTCCATGTAGCTGACCACCTTTGAATGCTAGATTGTAAGCACCTTGCAGAAAGTGTTGGAGACCTACTTATCTCTGCATCCTAGTAGCATGCTTAATGAATGTTAGTATTCATTGCATAATATATATGAATTATAATATGCGTCAGCACGCTTATCAATACTATTCAGTGGGGAGGGGGAGGGGCAAGATGGCGGAGGAGTAGGGTCTCCAGGTCACCTGTCCTCAGCAAATTACCTAGAAAACCATCCAATCATCCTGAAAACCTACGAGTTCGGCCTGAGATTTAAAGAGAGACCAGCTGGAACGCTACAGTGAGAAGAGTTCGCGCCTCTATCAAGGTAGGAAGACGGGGAAAAAGAAATAAAGACACAAAAGGCCTCCAAGGGGGAGGGGCCCCGCGAGGAGCCGGGCTGAGGCCGGGGCGAGTGTCCCCAGGACAGGAGAGCCCCGTCCCGGAGGAGCAGGAGCTGCACCGACCTTCCCCGCGGAAAGGGGCTCCCGGGGAATTGGAGCAGGATCCCCAGAAAGGCGGGGACGCCCTCGGGCTCCCTGGGACAGTAACAGAGGAACTGCGCCCCGGGAGATGCGCCGAGCTCCCTAAGGGCTGCAGCGCTCGGCGGGACCGGAGCAGCTCGGAGGGGCTCGGGCGGCGGCTCCGCGGAGGGGGCTGCGGGGCTCCGGGAACAGCTCGGCGGCGGCGGCTCGGGCGGAGGAAGAAGCTCCGCGCGGAGGGGGCTGCGCGGCTCCGGGAACAGCTTGGAGGGGCTCGGGCGGCGGCTCCGCGGAGGGGGCTGCGCGGCTCCGGGAACAGCTCAGCGGCGGCGGCTCGGGCGGAGGAAGAAGCTCCACGGAGGGGGCGGCGCGGCTCCGGGAACAGCTCGGAGGGGCTCGGGCGGCGGCTCCGCGGAGGGGGCTGCGCGGCTCCGGGAACAGCTCAGCGGCGGCGGCTCACGCAGAGGAAGAAGCTCCGCGCGGAGGGGGCTGCGCGGCTCCGGGAACAGCTCGGAGAGGCTCGGGCGGCGGCTCCGCGGAGGGGGCTGCACCGCCGGGAGCGCGAATCCAACAGCGCAGGCCCCGGAGCACAGGGCGCCGGGACACAGCCCAGGATCCGGCCTCCCCCGGGACAGGCAGAGGCCGGGAGGGCCCAGGACAGCAAGGACGCTCCTGCCTGGAACTGAGCAGATCAGCGGCCCCGCCCTGGAGCCCCCAGGCCCTGCAGACGGAGAGCCCCGGAGCTACTGCGGGGGCTGGATCCAGGGTCCCAGAGCTGCCCCCGCCACTGTGGCTTCCTCCCGGGGCCTCACGGGGTCAACAACCCCCACCGAGCCCTGCACCATGCAGGGGCAGAGCAGCTCCCCCAAGTGCCAACACCTGAGAATCAGCACAGCAGGCCCCTCCCCCAGAAGACCAGCGAGACGGACCAGTTCCAAGGGAAGTCAAGGGACTTAAACTACACAGAATCGGAAGATACTCCCCCGTGCGTTTTTTTGTTTTTTGTTTTTTTGTTTTTGTTTTTGTTTGTTTTTTGTTTTGTTTTGTTTTGTGCTTTTTTTTTTCTCTCTTTCTTCTTGATTTCTGATTGCTTCCCCCACCCCCCCTTTTTTCTTTTTTCTCCTTTCTTTCTTTTTCTTTCTTTTTCTTCTCTTTTTCCCCTATTTTTTTCTTCTTTCTCTTTTTTCTTTTTCTCTTTTCTTTCCTTCTCTCTCTTTTTCTCCTTTTCCCAATACAACTTGTTTTTGGCCACTCTGCACTGAGCAAAATGACTAGAAGGAAAACCTCTCAAAAAAAAGAATCAGAAACAGCCCACTCTCCCACAGAGTTACAAAATATGGATTACAATTCAATGTCAGAAAGCCAATTCAGAAGCACTATTTTACAGCTACTGGTGGCTCTAGAAAAAACCATAAAGGACTCAAGAGACTTCATGACTGCAGAATTTAGATCTAATCAGGCAGAAATCAAAAATCAATTAAATGAGATGCAATCCAAGCTAGAAGTCCTAACGACGAGGCTTGACGAGGTGGAAGAACGAGTGAGTGACATAGAAGACAAGTTGATGGCAAAGAGGGAAACTGAGGAAAAAAGAGACAGGCAATTAAAAGACCATGAGGATAGATTAAGGGAAATAAATGATAGCCTGAGGAAGAAAAACCTACGTTTAATTGGGGTTCCCGAGGGCGCGGAAAGGGACAGAGGGCCAGAATATGTATTTGAACAAATCCTAGCTGAAAACTTTCTGAATCTGGGAAGGGAAACAGGCATTCAGATCCAGGAAATAGAGAGATCCCCCCCTAAAATCAACAAAAACCGTTCAACACCTCGACATTTAATAGTGAAGCTTGCAAATTCCAAAGATAAGGAGAAGATCCTTAAAGCAGCAAGAGAAAAAAAGTCCCTGACTTTTATGGGGAGGAATATTAGGGTAACAGCAGACCTCTCCACAGAGACCTGGCAGGCCAGAAAGGGCTGGCAGGATATATTCAGGGTCCTAAATGAAAAGAACATGCAACCAAGAATACTTTACCCCGCAAGGCTTTCATTCAAAATGGAAGGAGAGATAAAGAGCTTCCAAGACAGGCAGGAACTGAAAGAATATGTAACCTCCAAACCAGCTCTGCAAGAAATTTTAAGGGGGACTCTTAAAATTCCCCTTTAAGAAGAAGTTCAGTGGAACAATCCACAAAAACAAGGACTGAATAGATATGATGACACTAAACTCATATCTATCAATAGTAACTCTGAATGTGAACGGGCTTAATGACCCCATCAAAAGGCGCAGGGTTTCAGACTGGATAAAAAAGCAGGACCCATCTATTTGCTGTCTACAAGAGACTCATTTTAGACAGAAGGACACCTACAACCTGAAAATAAAAGGTTGGAGAACCATTTACCATTCAAATGGTCCTCAAAAGAAAGCAGGGGTTGCCATCCTTATATCAGATAAATTAAAATTTACCCCGAAGACTATAGTGAGAGATGAAGAGGGACACTATCTCATACTCAAAGGATCTATCCAACAAGAGGACTTAACACTCCTCAATATGTATGCCCCGAATGTGGGAGCTGCCAAATATTTAAACCAATTAATAACCAAACTCAAGAAATACCTTGATAATAATACACTTATACTTGGTGACTTCAATCTAGCTCTTTCTACCCTGGATAGGTCTTCTAAGCACAACATCTCCAAAGAAACGAGAGCTTTAAATGATACACTGGACCAGATGGATTTCACAGATATCTACAGAACTTTACATCCAAACTCAACTGAATACACATTCTTCTCAAGTGCACATGGAACTTTCTCCAGAATAGACCACATACTGGGTCACAAATCGGGTCTGAACCGATACCAAAAGATCGGGATAGTCCCCTGTATATTCTCAGACCATAATGCCTTGAAATTAGAACTTAATCACAACAAGAAATATGGAAGGACCACAAACACGTGGAGGTTAAGGACCATCCTGCTAAAAGATGAAAAGGTCAACCAGGAAATTAAGGAAGAATTAAAAAGATTCATGGAAACTAATGAAAATGAAGATACAACCGTTCAAAATCTTTGGGATGCAGCAAAAGCAGTCCTGAGGGGGAAATACATCGCAATACAAGCATACATTCAAAAACTGGAAAGATCTCAAATTCAAAAGCTCACCTTACACATAAAGGAACTAGAGAAAAAGCAACAAATAGACCCCACCCCCAGCAGAAGAAGAGAGTTAATTAAAATTCGAGCAGAACTCAATGATATCGAGACCAAAAGAACTGTGGAACAGATCAACAGAACCAGGAGTTGGTTCTTTGAAAGAATTAATAAGATAGATAAACCATTAGCCAACCTTATTAAAAAGAAGAGAGAGAAGACTCAAATTAATAAAATCATGAATGAGAAAGGGGACATCACTACCAACACCAAGGAAATACAAACGATTTTAAAAACATATTATGAACAGCTGTACGCCAATAAATTAGGAAATCTAGAAGAAATGGACGCATTCCTGGAAAGCCACAAACTACCAAAACTGGAGCAGGAAGAAATAGAAAACCTGAACAGGCCAATAACCAGGGAGGAAATTGAAGCAGTCATCAAAAACCTCCCAAGACACAAGAGTCCAGGGCCAGATGGCTTCCCAGGGGAATTCTATCAAACGTTTAAAGAAGAAATCATACCTATTCTACTAAAGCTGTTTGGAAAGATAGAAAGAGATGGAGTACTTCCAAATTCGTTCTATGAGGCCAGCATCACCTTAATTCCGAAACCAGACAAAGACCCCACCAAAAAGGAGAATTACAGACCAATATCCCTGATGAACATGGATGCAAAAATTCTCAACAAGATACTAGCCAATAGGATCCAACAACACATTAAGAAAATTATTCACCATGACCAAGTAGGATTTATCCCTGGGACACAAGGCTGGTTCAACACTCGTAAAACCATCAATGTGATTCATCATATCAGCAAGAGAAAAACCAAGAACCATATGATACTCTCATTAGATGCAGAGAAAGCATTTGACAAAATACAGCATCCATTCCTGATCAAAACCCTTCAGAGTGTTGGGATAGAGGGAACTTTCCTCGACATCTTAAAAGCCATCTACGAAAAGCCCACAGCAAATATCATTCTCAATGGGGAAGCACTGGGAGCCTTTCCCCTAAGATCAGGAACAAGACAGGGATGTCCACTCTCACCACTGCTGTTCAACATAGTTCTGGAAGTCCTCGCCTCAGCAATCAGACAACAAAAAGACATTAAAGGCATTCAAATTGGCAAAGAAGAAGTCAAACTCTCCCTCTTCGCCGATGACATGATACTCTACATAGAAAACCCAAAAGCCTCCACCCCCAGATTGCTAGAACTCATACAGCAATTTGGTAGCGTGGCAGGATACAAAATCAATGCCCAGAAATCAATGGCATTTCTATACACTAACAATGAGACTGAAGAAAGAGAAATTAAGGAGTCAATCCCATTTACAATTGCACCCAAAAGCATAAGATACCTAGGAATAAACCTAACCAAAGAGGTAAAAGATCTATACCCTAAAAACTATAGAACACTTCTGAAAGAAATTGAGGAAGACACAAAGAGATGGAAAAATATTCCATGCTCATGGATTGGCAGAATTAATATTGTAAAAATGTCAATGTTACCCAGGGCAATTTATACGTTTAATGCAATCCCTATCAAAATACCATGGACTTTCTTCAGAGAGTTAGAACAAATTATTTTAAGATTTGTGTGGAATCAGAAAAGACCCCGAATAGCCAGGGGAATTTTAAAAAAGAAAACCTTAGCTGGGGGCATCACAATGCCAGATTTCAGGTTGTATTACAAAGCTGTGGTCATCAAGACAGTGTGGTACTGGCACAAAAACAGACACATAGATCAATGGAACAGAATAGAGAACCCAGAAGTGGACCCTGAAATGTACGGCCATCTAATATTCGATAAAGGAGGAAAGACTATCCATTGGAAGAAAGACAGTCTCTTCAATAAATGGTGCTGGGAAAATTGGACATCCACATGCAGAAGAATGAAACTGGACCACTCTCTTTCACCATACACAAAGATAAACTCAAAATGGATGAGAGATCTAAATGTGAGACAAGATTCCATCAAAATCCTAGAGGAGAACACAGGCAACACCCTTTTTGAACTTGGCCACAGTAACTTCTTGCAAGATACATCCACGAAGGCAAAAGAAACAAAAGCAAAAATGAACTATTGGGACTTCATCAAGATAAGAAGCTTTTGCACAGCAAAGGATACAGTCAACAAAACTAAAAGACAACCTACAGAATGGGAGAAGATATTTGCAAATGACATATCAGATAAAGGGCTAGTTTCCAAAATCTATAAAGAACTTATTAAACTCAACACCAAAGAAACAAACAATCCAATCATGAAATGGGCAAAAGACATGAAGAGAAATCTCACAGAGGAAGACATGGACATGGCCAACATGCACATGAGAAAATGCTCTGCATCACTTGCCATCAGGGAAATACAAATCAAAACCACAATGAGATACCACCTCACACCAGTGAGAATGGGGAAAATTAACAAGGCAGGAAACAACAAATGTTGGAGAGGATGCGGAGAAAAGGGAACCCTCTTACACTGTTGGTGGGAATGCGAACTGGTGCAGCCACTCTGGAAAACTGTGTGGAGGTTCCTCAAAGAGTTAAAAATAGACCTGCCCTACGACCCAGCAATTGCACTGTTGGGGATTTACCCCAAAGATTCAGATGCAATGAAACGTCGGGACACCTGCACCCCGATGTTTCTATCAGCAATGGCCACAATAGCCAAACTGTGGAAGGAGCCTCGGTGTCCATCGAAAGATGAATGGATAAAGAAGATGTGGTTTATGTATACAATGGAATATTACTCAGCAATTAGAAACGACAAATACCCACCATTTGCTTCAACGTGGATGGAACTGGAGGGTATTATGTTGAGTGAAATAAGTCAATCGGAGAAGGACAAACAGTGTATGTTCTCATTCATTTGGGGAATATGAATAATAGTGAAAGGGAATATAAAGGAAGGGAAAAGAAATGTTGGGAAATATCAGGAAGGGAGACAGAACATAAAGACTCCTAACTCGGGGAAACGAACTAGGGGTGGTGGAAGGGGAGGAGGGCGGGTGTTGGAGGGGAATGGGTGACGGGCACTGAGGTGGACACTCGACGGGATGAGCACTGGGTGTTTTTCTGTATGTTGGTAAATTAAACACCAATAAAAGTTAATTAAAAAAAAATACTATTCAGTGGGATCAAGTGGACAGCTTGGGGGCTAAGTATTGAACGATGCACTGCTCCTCCTTCCCTTTATAGCTGAGTAGATGTGCAGGAGGGGGCTCCCTTTCACACAGTATCTTCAGTCCTGATGGGGAGGATCCCAGCTGCTCCAGCCCCTGTTCTAGTCCTTCCACTGGGGTACTCCCAGGGTGTCAGTGCCACAGGAACATGATACTGTCTTACTCTATAGGCAGATATTCCTCTGTTTATACTGAAGAAGAGCGATTGGAAAATGGAATGAAATCCTTTTAGATTCTCACCTAACATGTAAGCTCTTTAACCAGCCGTGGTTGTGGTTGCCTTTTGGGAAGACAGTAGTATAGAAATAGGAGACCTGGGGTGGGGGTCATTGCTAGGGTTATCCTGACTTCTTGGCGACCTTGTGCATCAGTAGTATATTACTTTGAGCCTCATCTCTAGCTTCACCACCCCACCTACCTGGTGCTGTAACTTCACCAACTTGTCACCATTCACTGGAAAATCCCATAGTCGGTGACAGTTCTGGTCCCACATGCTGTTCCTCTGCTCCCACTTGAACTCCTACTATCCCCGCAGACTCAGCTCCAAGAGCCCCACCTCTGCAGAACTTCTCCCTGCTTCCCCAGGGACTTAATCACACCTTCCTCCCATGTCCAAAGCAGTTATTCCCATACTTATCCCTTCACATACCTCTTCCCAGTAGACATCGGGGCCCTTAGGAAAGAGTGTGTATCTCATTCATCTCCGTATTCCTAGCGCCGGGTACTGTATCTGACTGGGAGTATGTCCACATTAACTGCTTATTGACTCATGAAGAAGCCAGGCCTCTTTCTTTCCACTGAATTGAGTATGATCCACAAGAGCTTCTCAGAATAAAGCATGATTTCTCCTCCTCAGGGCAGCTTCCCAAACTTTTTTTTTTAATTTGTTTTTTATTTTTTAGCTTCCCAAACTTGAACTCATCCATCATGCCCCTCTAAATCTCTGCAGCCTAGACACCCTTTGTTTTCGTACAGTCACATAGTTCTAGGTGCTTGACAGGTGTTAACCTTGTTAGTCCTTATAACACCCTAACAATAGTAATATAGTAATAATGGTGATGATGAGAGGTGCTACTGTTGTCCCCATTTTACAGATGAAGACACTGAGGCGCATAGAATGACTTGTCCAAGGTCACTGGCTAGTAGATGGTGGAGTCGGGTGTCCCAGCCTCGCAGTAGCTTCAGAGGCCACGCTGTAGTCAATGAGCTACAGTGCCTCATCGGCTGTCCAGATGATAATGTTGCCAGAGCTCATTCTACCCTTGACTGTCTTTCCTTTGATGTCCTGCAACTTTTCATGAACTTTCTTAAAATGTATCTTTCAGAACTATGGATTAAAGTGAGAGTGTGACATCTCTGCCCCATAAATAATTTACTATTTGTGCTACCGTGGCTTTTTTTGGCAGCCTGTCAACTATTGTCTCATCCTGAGCTCGTTGCCAACCAAGTTCAGTTAAGTTCTGTATTATCTGTTTTACTCTTATATGGTTGTTTTTCATCTTTAGGCAAATATTCCAACATGATGAGACCTTTTTGGGTCTTTGTTTTCCAACATAATCTTATCCCTTACAGTGGCATAATTTATAAACTTCTCTGTTAGGACTTCATCTGTATCACTGATTTTAAAATGTGTAAAGAAGATTAGGTGAAAAGCTTAGACTCCTGGCCGCTCAACACTTCTCTCCACGGTGACACGGACCCTAAGCTAGCATTCTTTGGATTTAGTTGCCAACCAGTTGTGAGTTTACATAATTGTAGAGTTATCTGATCTGTGTTTCTTCACTGTCCATAAAGGTATCCTAACAGGTTTAGCTAAGTGCCTTGTTGAGATTCAGGGACATTGTCTACAGAATCCTCTCATTCCACCTCAGTACAATCTAAAACTCATCCTAAAGCTTAAAAAAGCCAAATTCAAACTATATGACCAGCTGCGACACTTTAATCCCTTGATACATAGAACTCAGATGTTGGCAAACACCACCACTTAGAGTGAAATCACACATGAGCATCTAAACTTAAAATCATATTGGAGATTAGGGCGTGTTTAAGTAAACTGGCTTATCCACTAAATAGAATACGATACGACTATTTTCAATAGTGTTTTTTGAAGAGTTTGCAATAGCATAGAAAATGTTTATGTAATAATGATTAGGTTTAAAAAGCAAGATACAGCATTGTATAGATGGTGATCATTCATAACAGTTTGAAATACAAAGGAAAGAATGACGCATTAGAATTGGCTAGAGGCTAAAAACTCCCAAATGTCAACAATGGTTAGACAAGATAATAAATAAAAAGAAGATTTTTTCACTTCTGTTTATTTTTCTGTAGTTCCCAAAAATGTGCAACAGGAACAGACATGGTTTTTATCACAGTAACCTTTTCAGATGGGAGGTTACAAAAGTTTGTTGCAAGAGTCCATTTACCAAGAACTTATTTATTACGAAAGAGTGGTAAGTCCAAATGATCCATCTGTGAGAGACAAGGGTGAAGCACATGGGCATCTGGCCCAGAAGCAGGTGCACGCTGGTCCTATCCCGCATTCTATTGTGCAGTGCCTGACGTGTCATGTGTGTCTTACCTCCTCACCCAGATGGCAGCCCTGCCTCCACTGCTGCCTCTGTTGCAGACCATGGGACAGGCTCTTCTGGGGTGCCGTGCCCCTGGGAAGGAAGATCAGCCTCCTCACTCGTGCTGTGTGGCCCAGAACTGGTTGCTTCACCTGCCTTGGGCTGGCTCCGTCCTCAGAGTACTAGATCCTGCCTCTCACAAGTGCATGGCACTACGTCAGGCATCTGGGAAACACTCGGTCAATATTAGCTCTTTTTCACAATGATTATTAATCACAGTTGGAGAGGGTGTCTGTGTTTTCCAACACCTAGAATTCTCCCAGTAATGATGAATGTTATTGAGGCAGCTGACCTGCTTTAGTTCCTCATCTAAGATACAAATTGAGGGAGTGAGGAAGAGTGGAAGCAAGTCAAAGAACCTTTATTGGAATGAATTGTCTGAATGGACAGATGAAGAAGCACTGCACTTGGAAGAGTGTGTTTGACCCACAAGGAGGCCAAACCACTAAATGTTGGCACTTTTGCAATCTAACCAAGGACCGATTCTAGTACTGAGGTTACACAGTATGGTTGATTTCCAGAATATTTTAATGATTGGTAAGCCTGGGGACAACCAATCAGAACAGACGTTGGTGTTGGCCCTTCAGAATGGATCCCAGCAGTGAGCGCCTGTTGCTCCTACCCCTGCACCCTTTCCCTTGTGGAGACTGGAGAGGAGGGTCCGGCCTCCTCAGATGTCCTCCTTTAGATGTCCATCACCAGCTCCAATTCCAGGCACGTGGAGCAGCAACCAGAAAGCATGTCCTGGCACAGCTGTTTTGGGAAGGGGCAAGCCTTTGTGCCACTGATGCTCATTCTTTCTTCTTTCTCCTCTCCTCCATGATGATTGTTCATGCCTATGCTGTCCATCACACACCTGACATGATCCCCATGTTGTCTGAGGCAGCAGGAAAGGAGGAGCCTTTCCTTGTTCTGCCTGCTGCACCATGCTTGTCTCTCCTGTGTCCCCAGATGTCCTGGACAGCTGGCTTCCAGGGTGTGGGAGACCCTAGGGTATGGTCGTGAAGATGGTATTGCTCTATCTTCTATGCAGAATGACGACCATCTGCAGAAGCCACGTGTCCTCCTGGCAGTGAGCTCAATTAGGCAGCTGTGAAAAGCAGGACTCATGTTCTTGGGGATGAATTTTTATCATTTCCCATTTTCCTAGTGGTCCCTATAGGCCTTTTGTCTTAGCTCTATTCTATGGTCACCAGCTGCCCTCAACCCTGACCCTGACCTATTTGCAAATGCTAATGAGAGAGCATAAACAGCTGATGACTCCTGTAGCGGGAGGATCAATATCATCATATCTACCCTGAAATTTTTCCTGGAATTCATAGTAATGCACTCTGGGAGTTCTTTCCCACCAGTGATAACTCTGGATCCTCATACCAACCCTCTGAGGGCGGCAGGTCAGGTTAATTATTGTCCTTAGTTGATAACTGTGAGGACTAGGGAAACCCTGAAGCTCATCAAAGACCCTAATGAGAAGCAGAGCCTGGACCAGACCTGCCTCTGGGGACCTGGACAGCAATGGATGCAACTGGACTCGGCTCCAGATTTCAAGGTCTCACAGGTACTTTCTGTGATGAGAAGAGGGGAGACTCATGAAGTGGGGAGCACTTCTGCTTTCCCCATTAAGAAAGCCAGAGAACAGAGCAGCTTTGTAACCTTCCCTGGGGCCCACAGTAAGCAAAGGTAGTGAGGCCTGGACAGGAAATTGCAATCCTTGTGTCCTGGGTCCTTCCTTTTCTCTGTGGGCCCCACACATTCTCCCACCTTCTCACTGTGCTCGCACCTTCCCATGTCCACCTGCTGTCCTCCCCAGTGCTCCTGCACAGCTTTTTCCTTCTATCTCTCCCCACTGGAAACTTACTGGGGCCAGGGCCTGCTTCACTGCCCCAGTGCACAGCTATTTGGGAGAAGGCTGCCAGCTAGGGTGCTCATTTCAGTAGAACAGTGGTTTCTTTTGGCCTTCAAACTAATTTTATGGAGACGTAATCAACATACTGTACAATTCACCCATTTAAAATGTACATTTCACTGGCTTTTAGTAAATTCAGAGTTGTGCATCTGTCTCCAGAATCAATTTTTATTTTATTTTTAAAGAATTAATTTATTTGAAAGAGAGAGCATGCATGAGTTGTGGGAGGAGTGGGGGGAGAAAGAGAACCTCAAGCAGGTTCCATGCTGAGCAGGAAGCCTGATGTGTAGGCTCAATCCCACAGTGCTGACTGAGATCATGACCTAAGCAGAAACCAAGAGTTCGGACACTCAACCGACAGCCACCCAGGTGCCCCTAGAATCAATTTTTTATGTATATTTTTTTACTGGAGTTCAATTTGCCAGCATATAGTATGACACCCAGTGCTCATCCCATCAAGTACCCCCCTCAGTGCCCATCACCCAGTCACCCCATCCCCCCGCCCACCTCCCCTTCCACTACCCCTTGCTCGTTTCCCAGATTTAGGAGCCAGAATCCATTTTAAAACATCTTCATTCCCCCCCACACACATAAAATCTCAACCCCTTGAGTCATCACTCCCTATGGTCTCCATCCTCCCCTTCTTCAATCCTGGGCAAGAAATCTACCGTCTTTCTTTATGGATTTGCGTATTCCTGGCATTTCATATAAATAGGATCGTATGGTATGTGGACCTCTGTGACTGGATTCTTTCTTTTCACTTTCACTACTATGTTTTCAAGCTCCATTCACATGGTAGCAGGTCTCACCAATTCACTTCTGTTTATTGCCAAATGACATCCAAATATTTGGACACACCACATTTTCTGTATCTGTTCCTTGGTTGATGGACATTGGGTTTGTTTTCACTTCTCAGCTATAGTAAATGATGCTGCTGTGAACGTTCATGAACCAACTTTTGTGGGTCCATAGGTTTCCATTTTCATTTGTCTTTGATATAAACCTAGGAGTGAGATTATTGAGTCGTGTGTTACTGTTTGAGGAACTACTAGAATGTTTTCCAACCTGGTGGCACCATTTTACATTCTCACCAGCAACAAGGGTTCAGTTTCTCCAGATTGTTAGTAACACTTCTCAATTTCTGTTTTGTTTGTTTTTATTCTGGCCACCCTAGTGGGTATGAGGTGGTGTGGCATTGTGGTTTTGATTTCCATTTCCCTGGTGGTTAATGACATTGAGCATCTTTTCGTGTGCTTATTGGCCACTTATAGACCTTCTCTGGAGAACTGTTTGTTTAGATTGCTTGCCTGTTTTTAATTGGGTTTTTTATTATAGAATTGTAAAAGTTCTTTATATATTCTAGATATAAACCCCTTACAGATATATAATTTGCAGGAAAAAAATTTCTGTTATACTGTGAGTTATCTTTTGCCTTTTTTTTTTTTTTAGTGTTGTCCTTTGAAGCACTTTTTTTTTTATTTGGATGATACCCAGTTTATATTTTCTTTTGTTGTTTTTGCATTTGGGATCTAATCCAAGGTCATGAAGATTTACATCTATGATTTCTGAAAGTTTTATAGTTTCAGGTCTTATGTTTGAGGCTTTGATCCCTGTTGAATTCATTGTTGTAGATGGTGTGGGAGAGAGGTCCAGCTTCATTCGTGTCTCCTTATGTCAGTACACTATCCTGATAATTAAATTTTTGTAGTTTTGTAGTTTTTAGAATCAGAAGGTGGGTCTTCCAACATTGTTCTTTTTCATGATGGTTTTGGCTCTTTGCATCATGAAGCAGAATGAAGTGCTGATATGCATGCTACATCATGAATGAATCTTGAAATCATTTTGCTAAGTGACAGTAGCCAGTCACAAAAGGCCACCTGTTGTATGATTCCATGTCTGTGAGCTGTACAAAATAGACAAATTCATAGAGACAGAAGATAAATTAGTGGCACTGGGGGCTGAGAGTTGGGGAAAAATAGTGTGACTTCCAACGAGTATGAGGTTTTGTGTTGGGATCATGAAAATGTTCCAGAATTAGTAATGATGGTCCTGCAATGTTGCCACTACACTAGAAACCACTGGATGGTATGTTTTAAAATGGTGAATTTTGGGAATCCCTGAATGGCTCAAGGTTTAGCACCTGCCTTCTGCCCAGGGCATGATCCTGGAGTCCCGGGTTTGCGTTCCGCATTGGGCTCCGTGTGGAGCCTGCTTCTCCCTCTGCCTGAGTCTCTGTCTCTCTGTTTCTGTCTCTCTCTCTCTGTCTTTCTCTCTCATGAACTAATAAACGATATATTTTAAAAATAAGAAATAGAAAATGTGTAGTTCGAAACCCTTCCACAAAGAAAACTCCAGGCCTAAATAGCTTCGCAGGAGAATTCTACCAAATATTTAAGGAACAAAGAGTACTAATTTTATAAATTATTTCAAAAAATTAGAAAGGAAAAAACAAACAAAAAAAATTAGAAAGGAATACTTCCCAATTCATTCTAAGCATTAGAGTGATAGCAAAGCCTGACAAAAACATTACAAGGAAAGAAGACAAGAGATTAATGTCTCCCATTAAGATAGGTACAAAATGTCTAAACGAAATTTTAGGACATTGAATTTAGCAATATATATGAAGAAAAATGCATATTGACGAAATGTGTTTTATCTCAGGAATGCAAGTTTGGCTTAATATCTGAAAATCAGTGTTATGACCATTTTGAAAAATGTTTTGGCAGTTTCTTTAAAAGTTAAATTTACATCTACCATATGATCCAGACATTCCACTTCTATTTACCCAAAAGAAATGAAAGTATATGTCCATGCAAAGATTTGTATACAAATGTTCATAGTAGCTTTGTGTTTCATAGAGGAAAAACTGGAAGCTACCCAAATATCTATCAGCATTCAGATGCACAAACTGTGGTATATCCATACAGTGGAATTATTACTTAGCAATAACAGGGAATGAACCATTTGCAACAATGTGGATGGATCTCAAAGTAATTATGCTGAATGAAAGAAGTCAGACCTAAATGAATGAGTGAATAATGAAATACTGTAAGATTCCATGTATATAGAATTCTAGAAAATGTCATCTACAGTAATAGTAAAAAGATTAATGGTTGCCTAGGGATGGAGAGAGACAAAGAGGCATGGAAACTTCTAGGGGTGACACGAGTTGATTGCTTGGATTGGTGATGATTTCACAGGTGCATATGTATGTCAGAATGTATCAAAATTGCACACTTTAAGTGTGTGCAGTTGTGTGTCACTCAACAAAGCTGTTTTAAGGTAAAAATATTATTTAATCAACAAGTATTTCAATGTCAACTACAATCTAGCTTCTGAGGACTGAAGCTCGATACTCCGGACGAGGTCCCTGACTTCATGGAGTTTGTATTTAGGTGAGAAGCTTCTGTAGACTAGATATCCTTTTTTTTTTTAATTTTTATTTATTTATGATAGTCACAGAGAGAGAGAGAGAGGCAGAGACACAGGCGGAGGGAGAAGCAGGCTCCATGTACCAGGAGCCCGATGTGGGATTCGATCCCGGGTCTCCAGGATCGCGCCCTGGGCCAAAGGCAGGCGCCAAACCGCTGCGCCACCCAGGGATCCCTAGACTAGATATCCTTAACAGTCCCAGAGTTTGCCACAAAACTCCTTCAGCCTCAGACAGAGAGTTCTCGTCCTCCCAGATGTGTGGGAAGGGGGGCAGCGCTGCTGGACACGGGGCTGCGTGGAGATGGAGCAGCAACAGAACAAGGGCTGGGTCACTCCTCTGCCTCTCTGGACATCCCCCTTCAGCCGCAGACTCACTATCCGTGTTCCCACCCTGTCCAACAGGAAGTGGGTCAGGTGTGCTGCCCCTCTTAGCAGAGCAGAGCGCATGCAGCTGCTGAGCTGGACAGGTCCACACTTGCACACAGAGGGTGCCACGTAAACATGGGGAGCCAGGGGTGGATAAACTGTGGAGAGAGAGAAAGCCTTGGTCCAGTTGCAGGAGAGCTCTCTGGTCAATGTTTCCTTAGGGAGCTTGACTGGTCAATGTTTCCTTAGGGAGCTTGACTCTGCTCTTGCCCCTTGTCTGCGCCAAATACTCCTGGAGGAACCCATCGTTTTTGCTTAAACTCTATTGAGTGGCTTCTGTTATTGCAACTAAGAAGAACTTTACTCCCTTCATTCAGCTGCGTGGCTGACTGGAGCCATCTGAGAAAGTGTGACTTGTCCTTCTGCTCCCCTCTGGCTGATGGGAAGAGTTGAGACCGAAGCTGCAGGTTCTCAGTAGTGAGACCAGTAAAGCCAGACAGCATGAAGCCATGGTCCACCTTGGACTCTGCCCCAAGTCTTCCCCACAGCACTCGGCGGGGATGGCCTGGAAGGGAGGGGTCCCAAACTGAGCGAGGGAGAGCCCCAGAAGGCCCCCGTCCCAGGCAGGCTCTTCTGCTTGCTGGCACATCAGTCCACCTGTCTCTGCTGTTTCAGACCATCGGGGTGACATCCTCAGCCAACAGTCTGATCTGGCTTCTCTTGACAGCCTTTTCTTTTTTTTTTTTTTTTTTTTGGTTTTACCCGAGGAGTTTATTTGAACAGACTTGGGCACCGGCCGGCTCTGCATCTAAAAGAAGGTGTTGGGCCTCTTGGTGGTGAAGCGTGGCTTGTGCTGACGACGCAAGACCCGATGGGGCAGTGGGAACTTGATCTTGGAGTCGTGGAACTGCTTGACTGCTGGCCGGCGGCACTTGCTGGCTGCAATCTCTTCCACCTTCATGATCTGGATAGAGTGGGCCCGGGCACGGTGTCGGGCACCCATGTCTCGGTCTGCAGGGAGGGAGGCAGGGCAAATGTGTACCCCAATGTCTGGGCATTCCTGAAACCTCCCATTGACTGCTGGCCTAGAAGTACCCCAACTTAGGGACCAGGTGGTTATAACCTCTGGCTCCAGCAGGTGCTGGCATTATCAGGGGTGTAGAACCTCCAAATTCACTTTGAGGAGCACAGCCACAGCCCCCCAAAGGCGACAAGATCCACTTTGCTGTTAGCACCTCTGTTTAAACCGCTGCTATGAGAAACAGCAGTTCTTGGGTTGAGGTGCTGGGCCTTTTCTTTATCGATGGCAGAGAAGGACAGGGGTACCCGTACTTTCTAAGCCACCCCCACGCCTACGTGTTTTAGATCCAGGTATGAGCTGATAAGCAAATTATACTAATCACCCTCTGGATGAGCATCTCACTACCATCAACAGCTTGACAAAGTGAGCTAACATAGCCTGACACGTTTCAGATGACCCGAACTCACACAGAGAACAGGGCATTTGGGACAAAAACTTAAAGAGCTTTAAACAGAGATTATAAACCAAGAAACAGAGATTCTGCATTGGGCTACTATTTAAAAAGTTCATTTTATCCCAATGAGAAGTTTTCTGTGATCAATGAAGTGAAGATAGTAGTTAAGGTAAAGTATAATAAAATAAAATCATTTTATTTTTGGAAAGAAAGTATACATATGTGTCAGGAGAGAGGGAAGGAAAAACAGGAGTGGGGCTAAGTTGTAATTCCCCTGTAGGACATGGGGTTGAGGGTATCCTGAGAATCAGAAATGATTTTCACCTTAAAGTTTACTTCTTTAATGATGGAGTCGTTTAAAAAATGAACCCGTGCCACTTTGCAGTTAAAAAATAAAATATAGGGGCACCTGGGTGACTCAGCTCAGTGCATGACCCCGGGGTCCTGGGATCGAGTGCCACATCGGGCTCCCTGCATGGAGACTGCTTCTCCCTCTGCCTGTGTCTCTGCCTCTCTCTGTGTCTCTCGGGAATAAACAAATAAAATCTTTAAGTTATATATATATATTTTTTTCTTCATAAAAATCTGTCCTGCAAGACAGCAGAATGAGAGCACCAGAGGTGAGTCAGCCAGGAGGGCAGGGCAAGCCTGAGAAGGGCAGGGCACCAGGTTGGTAGGGAAGGAGCAGGGGTTTGACTTAATTCTATAACAGAATGATTCCTGATCAGCTGAAATTTGACATTTTTTTACTTTGTGATGGGAAAAAATTAGGAAAGCCTGTGCCACTGGACTTAACAAATACTGGGGCATACTGTGTGCCCAGCCTACCACGTGTGTGTGGGACCTCCCACACACTGTGCAGTGTCACTGATGTGCCCATGTGGCGGCCAAGCAGAGGCAGTTACCCAGAGCCAATCATCCTCAAGTCAGAGTCCAAAAAGAGAAGGCAGCTGGCCTGGAGAATTCTTCTGCAAAATAGGTTTCTATCTTCTCAGGTTTTACTTAAAGGGTTTCCAACAAGTTCTGGCCCAGTGCACCTCTGTGAAGGAAACAACTTCAGGGGTTTAAGGGAGAGGGCATGTCTGGAGCTGGGGCTGATGGCAGACAGCATTCTGGAGTGGGTTGAGTCTGTCCTCTCCTGGTCTCCCGTCTGCATCCCTCGGCCCTCAGTAGAGCTTTCATCCACAGTCTGCTGCCCACCCCCGTCCCTCTTCCCGTGCTTCCTCATCCCCACAGGAGCACTGCGAGGAGCTTCCTTCTTAAAATCCTCCATGGATCTTAAAAGGGAAGCCGTGGTCAGTCATTTACACGTCCATCCACACAGCCATCCAGCCCAGTGACATTTGTATTTGAAGTTTGACCCCTGGCTGTGAAACCAAAAGTTGAATCCCCGGGAAAGGGATTTTCAGGCATCAGCCAGCAGGTGGAGGCAGTATTTTTCAAGGAAGCTTCCTGCTGCTGCAGAAATCATACCACCTCCCTGTTCACTGCCTGTAGCCCAGGTCTTGGGTACCCTCACCACCCAGTGCTGGCTGGCTTCCCCTGGACTCTCTGGAGAAGATTGTACGTCATTCCCCGTGGACTACTGGGCACGTGTGAAGTCTTGTACAGGCCACCGCAGCTTCTGTGGGTGAGAATCTGGACCTTTAGGATTCAGCAGGGCCTTGAATTCACTGTATGTAATAATGCCCCAGAGAAAGGATTCTACAGAGTAGCAGTCAGGGTATGAGCCCTGATTCTATTCCTTAAAAATTGTGTGACCTTGAGCAAGTTATTTATCCTCTAAGGCCAATTTTCATACCTGTAAGAAGGAAATAACAGAACCCATTTCACAGGGTTGTGCTGAGGATTGGATAGAATGAAGAATGCCAAGTGGTTAGCGCAGTGCTTGGCAGGAAGGCAGTGCTCCGTGGACATGAGCCCATCTTACCGGGTGGAGCAGAGCCAGGGCGTGTGGGAAGAAGGGAAGCGAAGACTGAAACCTAGAAGCTGGGGTAGGACAGCTGGGCAGAGCCAAGCTGTTTCTATCAGCTTGAGCGGCGGTCTCCTCTGCTGTCTGTGTGGCGAGCTCCGGTGGGGCTGGCTGGCGACTCCCCCGTGCAGGATACGTTTTGGACTTGTGAGTAAGGACCGCGGGCCCGTCGTCTACAGCCTCGTTTGCCTGGGCCACAGGCAAGATGGAAGGTGGAGGGGGTCTCAGCTGCTGACCAGACAGTGCACAGCCTGCACCCATGGGCCTGTCTCCATCTCACCCGAGCCAGCAGCCGGCCCTCACTTTGCACCCGATTCTAAGAAACTGCATGATCTGGTTGAATCCACGACGGCGTGGAGGCAGGAGATGAGGGACCAGATGGGTGCCTTAGAGGAGAGAGAAGTGACGGCTGGTGGTCTGACAAGTAAGGAGGCAGAAAAAAATCCAAGGGTGGGCATCAGAAGTGACGGGAAATGGCAGCCAGCAGGCTCTGGTGTGGGCTTTTGCCTCCCTTTGGTATCTGAGAGCGACGGGAGGGCTCCAAACATGCTCTTCAGAGTCCCGACCCTGCAGAGGGCTGTGAAATCACAGCCTATTTGAAGAAGCCAGTTGTGTGTATGATGTGAGTGGCGACAGGACCTCAGATGGGGCCTTCTATGTGCATGGGCTCCCATGCACTTGCTGTGCATCCCGTCACCCGGTCACCGTGGGATTCCCATGGTCACCCTGCGGTAGAGGCGAGGCTGTGGTTTTGCCTCCTGTTTCACAGATGACGAAGCTACGACCGGTGGTGGCTGACTGCCTGCGCTTCCGTGTGAAGGAAGCTTCACTCTAGGACTTCCGACTTGGGGTCCAGTGCTCTTTTCCACGCAGATATTTCCAAACTTCCAGGGAGCCTGCGGGTTCCTCCCTGGGGGCTGCTGTGGGGGTACAGGGGGGCCCACGGGCGGGCCTGTGACTTCCCGCGTCTGACCCAACAAGAAGTGCTACGTATTTAGCAGCAAGAGACTTTGGGTGGGAAAAAATCAAAAGGTCCTCCTGCTTAGAAGAAAAGATAAGAATGAGACAAAAAGAAAGCTTTGAAGCTCCTGGAAATGGTGCCCTGAATATTTGGGGACTGTTTGCATCCCAAAATGATTGAAATCAAAAGACTGTCACGGGATCATGTGCACTGGGCACACCTGCTCTTGGCACACTCAGCCAGCCTACAGGCCATCCCCCAGGGGTGCCCCAGGCCTGTGGGACTCAGGTTCTCCAGGGGATACCCCAGGGGGCCACTTCCCGGCCTCACTTCTCTGTAGCCACCTCCCCATACAGGCAGGCTGCCCAGGGCTGTCAGTCAGTGCCTTTGGCATCCTCACCATCCGACAAAGCCCTGTCGTAAAGTCTTCCAGTGGGTTCCTGGCTGCAAGTATCCCCCCAGCTGTGAACATGTGATACTCACTGGATGAGTGACAGGTGTCCTCCTGCATGTCAACAGCGGCCCCCTGCACACCCCGAGTACAACCCCACACAATCTGTTCTGCAGGTGGGACTGTCAGGCCCGACAAAAGACGTCCTGGAAGAGTCATTTGCATAGAGAGGGCTTCGGTGACCCGCGTAGGTGGCACTCAGTCACCCAGGGAGACCTGACCTCCTTGCCCACCTCAGGCTGTGCTCCCGCCGCCTTCCACTCTGCACCCACAGCAGCACCCTCACTGAGACATGGAGAGGATGTGAGAGGGCATCCAGGTGTTGGTCGTGAGCAGGCCACCACTGTCATCATCCCCAGATGCTGCATGGAAGAGCTGTGCAGGGTATTGGGGGAGGGCAGTTACACTTCTCCCTCAGCCGGGCACCCGAGGAGACTAATCTGAACTGAACATTCGTTACAAACAGCATGGATCCCTCTCTCCTGCGTCAGAGGATGGAACTGGAAACATGGAACAGGGACTAAAGTGTTAGCCAAGCAGACAGGCGGCAGGCCGTACCTGGTGTGAAGTGAGTGCAGACAGGCCTTTCGGTGAGAACTTTCTTTTCCCATGCCCCCTGCTCCGGCCCCAGTTTTCTTCTAAGTTAGTGGTTGTTTGGAAAGAGTATGTGGGCATGAGGTAGGCTCACTGGCTGTCAGGATCCAGGTGGGACAGGAGAGGAGGCACTGCAGCAGGGCCACAGCAAGCGCAAGGTGGCAGACAGCTCTCGGGGAGCAGGGCATGACCCCGGGGAGCAGGGAGCAGAGGCTGGGAGCGTGGGCAAGGGGCAGGTCAGAAGGAACCCGGGGAGCCTGGCTTAGGGCTTGGGCGCCGCCAGCCAAGGGACACTCCTGAGGCTGCCCTCACAGCAGAGCTGGGAGCACCCAGTGGCTTCTGTTGTGATGTGTCCCACCTTGATTGCGGCTCAGGTCATGCTCTCGAGGCTGTGAGATTGAGCCCCCATCGGGTCCCACACTGGGCACAGAGCCTGCTTAAGATTCTCTCTGCCTCCCCCTCCCCAACCCCCACTTTCTTTCTTAAAAATAAAAATAGACTGAGGGAGGAAAGGCAAAGGGCCCTGTTTGGAGCAGGTGCTCCAAGTGTTTCTGTTCGGCCCTAGCAACACCCTTAGGAAGTGTCCCCTCTGCTGTGCAGATGTCGGCAAGGTTACGTCACCAGCACGGAAGCTCTGGTGCAGGACGTGAACCTGGATCCCATGCTCGTGTTCACGACTCAGGCCCACAGTGTGCGAGGTGTCTCTGTGTGGCAGGGGTGCGGGCCACAGGGAGACCCCAGAGCCCTTCAGCATGCTGTGCCCCAGTGCCCGAGCAGAGAAGAGGCACCCAGGAGGATCTGGGGGGAATTTGATGTCTGCTATTTAAAAAAATGTGTCCAAGTCATTACTGTGGGAATAAACTTCACCCTTTGAAGGCGGCTGTAACATGCCCCACGTCCAGTGGCTCGCAGGACAGAGACTTGCGCCTCTCACTTCTGGACGCTGAGTCTGAGACCAGGCTGTGGCCAAGCCAGGTCCCCCAGGTGCTGTGAGGGCAGCCCCCACTCCTGCTGCTCTGCTGGTAGCCTCTGGCATTCCTTGCCTTGTAGACGCTCCATCCGTGCCTTCATCTTCACCTGGCTTCCTCCCCGAGAGGGCGACTGCGTCCAAATCTCCAGTTTTGATAAGAACACCAGTCATCCTGGGTTCAGGTCCATCCTGTGACGTCATCTTAACTAATCATGTCTGCAGTGACTCTGTTTCCAAGCCACCCCTGACCTGGAGTTGGACACGTCAGGGTAAGGGCCTGTCTCCAGAGGACTGCCCTCACTTCAGTCATCAGCCACAAGCTCCGGGCTCCCAGGCCACCTGCATGTCAGACCAACCAGCTACCAATTCGGGGGCTCTGCTATCCCCTCATTGAAATGATTCACAGAACTCAGAAGAAACCCTGTACGTATGACCACAGTATTATTATGAAGGATACAACTCACAAGCAGCAAAAGAAGAAATTTAGAAGGCAAAGCCCAGGGGGGCCCACATGTGAAACTTTGTCACCCTTGCAGCACACAGGTGTGTGTCACCAACCAAGGACGTCCCTCAGCCTCCAGTGTCCAGAGTTCTCACTGGACTTTCGCTACAGGGGCGTGGTTGAGTGAATCCTTGGCCATCTGAGCGAACTCAGTCTCCAGCCACGCGCCCCCCACACTCTAGTCTGTTGCCCATCTCAGCCTCTAGTCACATGGCCAGACCTATGCTCGGACTGTCTGCAGGCCCACCGTGTGTGACAAGGGCCCTCCTGACACTCAGAACATTCCAGAGGGTTTAGAGGCTCCCTCCCAGGACCTGGGGATACAGACCAGCCAGACTCTTTATTACAGAACAGCACCCAAAGTGACTCTCACAGAACACGGCCTGCGCGTCACAAACACCCTCTGTAAGTGCTTGCCCTGGAGTTCACTACCGCAGTGGGAATGAATGACCCACAGGCCACCTGGCAACAGGTGCTTGTACTACAGTTTTGAAGACCACACACTCCCACAGTGCCTTGTTGTAAAGAGCGCAGCCAAGATCCTCACCGTGTAACCGTCTGCCACGGGTTGCAGGACCTGCCAGGTAGGCTGCTGGAAAATCATGTAGAGGGTGGGCTTGATCTTTGAGGCCCACCCCTACCCCCTGGGCAACCCTCCTTCCTCAGAGCCCGGCCGCCTCTAGGTGTCCAGGGCCCCTGCACTGCCCTCTCTCCCTTCATTCCCCAAACACCTTCACGATGCATGGCTGAGTGCAGGGAATAAAATCCCTGCCGACTCTTTGGGGGAGGCAAGGAATTTGCTCTTTTCGCTGCTCCTCTCAGAGTGAAACCAAGGGTTGTGGCTCTTGGTAGAGGGATGTAAGGCGGTCAGGTGGCAAGGGGAGGTCAGAGGCCCTTCCTGATGGCCAAAGATTGTACCGGCTTGTTTTGTAAGGAGGGAAAGAAACATCCTTGAGAACCACACCGGCTTCCCCCGTAGCCCTTCAGTGGTTGCGATCGTCTTACTGTGGGGATCGCTCCCAGGAACCCTTCTGTGGCCCCTGAATCAAGTCCTGGAGCGACATCACACCAAAACACAGGGTCTACCTCCAGCTCATAATGTGTGGCCACACCCAGCCCAGCCCTGCGCACAGCAGCCTGGCTAATGACTGCCATCAGTTCAAAGGGAGGGAGTTCGGTCACCGCTTGAGCAAACTGGAAACGACCCCCGATCTTAGAGCGTGTACACAAAGGAGGGCTTAGTAGCATTTTCCCCAAGCTTGACAGTGATCCTTAAAATTTATAAGACTGTATCCAACTAGTTTTGGAAGTGAGAGAAATTTATAAAATACCAATCATCCTGCAGTAGCAACCCTAGTAAAGACTGACTTAGCCTCTCAGTTATTTTTCAAAGACTGAATCATCTTTAAATTCTGACTGTGAAAAATCATATTACAAAACGTCCGTAGAAGAGATGATCAGAGAAGAAGCAGTACATTCCCTTGTTTGCTACCTGCAGTTTGGCAAGCAGCTAATTAGTAAAAATGCTATTTTGGGGATCGTGTGATGTTTATAGTAGTTGCTAGCTTTTTATAATTTTTAATTTGCTGCCGTTCTCTGATTCAAAAATAAATGCTTTCACATTTAGTTTTGTGTTCATAATTTTGTACTTTTTAAGAGGCCCTCCAGGCTTTCCCTGGCCCCCTTTTTGCTTCATTCTTCACACAATAAGGGCCCATCCCCTCCCTCGCCCACTACTCGGTATCCCTGGCTTAATGATGATCCTTGTAGTCAAACCAGAAGACTCACTACGCAGAATTGGCCTATAAGCTGCCTGAGTACCGTCCCCCGCTCAGAGTAGCTCACACACTGCCAGAACCACAGGAAAAACTGAAGAAGTGCCTGTCAACAAAGCCTCTGAATTCCCTGAAGCAGGTGATTCCAGCCGCCCCTCAACACTCCTGGGGCATTTCAGAAGGAGGATGCATCTGGGGACCTGCAGGGCTTTTTGGAAGAGAAGTGTTTCTGCAGAGAGAGGATATGACTCAGGCAGCTCGGCCACAAAGCAGAGAAGACCCTTCTGAATGTCAGGGTCAGACAGGGTTACAGAGCCCAGAGTTCAGCCCTGACCTTGACGGACAACACTGGAGGGAACCTGGAGTTGGCGTCAGGGTCTTCTATTGCCCTCTTCTCTGTTCCCTCTGCCCTCTCCCATACCTGGTGGCCTGTACTTCGTCCTTGGTGGTTGCACCATCCCGGGCAGCCTGCACCCGGGCCTCTGAGGCCGAGCCTCAAGGGTGGGGAATTCAGAGTAGCCTACATTTCTGATTGCTTTGGCAACCTATGGTCCCCTGTGCCTCCAACCTCCTGCACCTGCACCTGCAGATCCCT